>NC_133659.1:136773199-137090699 GCF_037893015.1 Macrotis lagotis | reverse complement strand
TCACACACTCTGATTTGGTTTTCTTTGAATGGAGGAAAAAGAAAAAGGGGAAAAATAGTACCCTTATGGCTAATTAATACAAACAAGAAATGTTCTACCCTAACAAAGTTTTTAAATAGATGGGATAATGAATGAGACTCTACTCGTACACATTTATTAGGCATTTGCTTGTATATGAAACATGTATATACATAAATATCCCTGACTAGGATATAAGCTCCTTAAAAGTAGACACCATTTCATTTTTTATCTGCATACCTGCATCACCTGTCATAGTATTCAGTAATATCTAAAAAGTGCTTAATAAATACTACTTGATTCACTTGTTTGAAGACTTATATTTAAGTCCTGCCTCTGAGTTATATTGGTTATGACCCTGGGAAAATTACTTAACCTCTCAAAGTCCAAAGTACCTCATCAAGGAGTTGCAGACAAGGTATTGGTCTGCAATAGGTAGGAGAATTTTTTTCCCTGGGAGTTCTTTCCCTTAAGTAATGAAAATTCAAATCCACTCCTCTCTATTTCCAACCCCTTGCTAAACAAGCTTTTTGAAACTGGTATTTGAGGAAAAGTTGTTTTAATTAAAGAAGGAGAAAGTATATGAGGATTTTGTGGAGATTGTAAAGAGGATCTCTGGGAACGTTCAAAGATTTTACAGATTGCTGTTGGACTGGGCACAAAATCATATGAAACCTCTGCCAATGGACAAAGCCATCAGTGTTCAAACTGTTCCCAATGGGCAAAATAATATCTTCCCATCCTAGGGACAAGAAGTTAGCCCTTGCTAATCATCAGTTGTTTTGTTATATATCTAACTGACCAAATTAGGTCCTAACCTCCTAGAAACCAAATCTATGATAAACCAATGTCACCCTAAGAAGAGTTCTTTTGTCTAGTATGTCCTGAGAGTCAATCTCTAGGAAGATATACCTAATATGTTTTGGACACAGCTCAGGCTGAGCCTTTAAAATTCTTCTTTATTTTAGAGATTTATGCTGTACTGGAAATAAGACTGATTCCCCCTAAGAACAAAGCAACTATTCTTGCCTTACTTGGGTTCCTTGTGCTAGTCCATGTCATGTGCCCACCTAATCCAAGAAGTCCTCAACCCATACCCAACCTACAAAATGACACATCCTCATCTCAGGGCAAAAGGTTTTCATCCTCAGAACAGAGCTGCTTTGGTCCTTCCAAGAATTCTATAAACAATGGATATAGCTTGATTTCTCCCCTCAATTGGGAGAAATTTGCCTCTGGAATGGTTCAGACAATACATTCCCAGAAAAGACTTGAGGGACTCAAGAAGTAATATTGTTGGGAGATGCCTCACTGAGGGAGGTGAAACTATCACTTTTATGATTATGGTGGTTGTGTATTTACTTGGAAGAGAGGATCCCTTCTTGAATTAATGATATTTCTAAATCCTTGGATATAGGGAATGGAGTGTTAGCCCCTTAAATATTTATTCGGCATACTATTATATATGTATTTTGTCAAGGTGGTGTTTAGTTGTTTCAGTTGTGTCTGACTCTTCATGATCCTATTTGGAGTTTTTTGGCAAAGATATTGGAATGGTTTATAATTTTCTTCTCCAGTTCACTGTATAGATGAGGAAACTGAGGAAAAACTGGAGTGATTTACCCAGGGCCACAAATCTAATAAGTGTTTGAGGTCAGATTTGAACTCAGGAAGATGAGTTTTACTGATGCCCGATCTGAAATATCCGTTGTGCCACCTTAGCTGCTCATAAACATTAGAGACCTTATTTAGTGCCTGTGGAAGAAAGGTAGAGTCCATCTGCAGAGACTTCTAAGAGTATCAAGATTTTTGTATCATTCCTCTAATATGGCTCTCAGAACAGGAGAGCTTTGGAAAATGTGCAAGGAATGCTGACTAGGTGGCATTACAGAGAGAGCTTTGGTATCAACTTTGATTGGTTGCATATGAGACTTGTGATTTCTTAGCTACTATATTACAGATGATCCTAAATTAAAAAAAAAATTGTTGACTGTGCCAAAAGTATCCATATATTGGGTTTGATGTCCTGGAGATGTTTCTGGTCATCATCAGCAACTCAAATTGGGGGAAAAAAATTGTGACTGTACTGGAGTAGTCATCATCTGTGCTGTAATTCTAATGTTCTTCTCTGGTTCATCTTCACCACTCTGCATTAGAAGACCCACTATGAACCACAGATATTTGGCATCACCCTCCATCCACACTGTTATGATTTGATAATTGTTCTTTCCAAAGGCAAGAAGAAAATCCTAGAATCTTTGGCTTTTTTTCTCCAGTTTTTTCTTTTCCCCCCTCTCTCATTAAGCTGATTACTGGAGAGTGGGTATATAAATTGTGTGTGTTTTAGTGACAGTGACTGTGTTTTTTCTTCTTCAATCAATAAAACCATTTTATTTTCTAAAAATAAAATCTCTCTTATTCTCATAAAAATATTTTAAATATTATATTCAAATATCCAAAGAATAGAATAATACTATTTCTCAGAAAAGAAATAAGACTTTGCATGGGAAAAGACATTTAAAAAATGTCTCTTATACAAAGGAGTCTTTCAAGACTTTTTACTACATATCATTTTGAATTAAAGTCAAAATCCAAGACAAATTATATAAAATACTTAGATTAGCTTCCATTTCATACTAATAGCATGTCTTAAAACTGAAGAATTAGTTTACAAAAAGAAGCTGAATTCACACTACTTTACTCAAGTTAGTTGAGCCAACTACTTCCAGCATATCAGTTATAGAAAGACTTACAGATGTAGGCTAATATTTATTTCATGGATGGGTTGACTGTCAGTCACTAAAAAGATTTCTCCCCAAGAGTGCAGTATTTTATTTCAGATTCTGCCAGTGGAAGTGTTGGAACAGATGTTGGCAGACTATGACATACAGTATGTCTTTAAAACTTGCTCGGGTGTGAAATTTCATAAGGTCAAAAAAAAATGCTGCATTTTGATCAAAGGATAAAGGAGTTCTGTCTTACTAAATTTTTATAAATTATTTCAAGTAAACCAATTTCAAGTGCCATTAAGATATTTAGGTTGAATATAATATATCAAAGGAATTAGATCTAAAGTTGCAAATGATCTTAACGAATCATTTAGACCCTTAATTTTGGAGATAAGGAAATTGAAGTCCTGAGAGATTAAATGGTTTGTTCAGTCAAACAAATAACATGGCAACACTAAAATTCAAATTCAATTCCTTTGACTCAAGCTTAATATCTTTCCACTATATCATGAAAGTATTTCTTAGATGTCTGATTTATAAACAAATAACTACAGATCTGAGAAAATATATATGTCATTAAAAAGAACAAGTAATATTTCTGAGACTATCAGGGATAGGAAGCACTTTCTTCTGAGAAAAAGTTCGGGATTTTACAACAGAGGCACATTGAAGCAATGAACTGGGAATCAGGAAACCCAGGTTTCTATCACTTCTTATCGGTGTACCCTGTGGCAAGTTCCTTCACATTAATGGACTTTACTTTTGTCACCTGCAAAATGAGGATGGGGATTTGATAGGTTACCTCTAAAGTCCCCTTCAGTTCTAATATTTTATGATTCTATAACTATTCAGATTTTGAAAATTTTTGATAAGAGAGAAAGATGTAATTTTTTAAAACATTACATCCATCTGGCATCAATTTTTTTTAAAAGATTTAAATACACATTGAGATCCTAATAATACACTTAGAAAGTTTTTTTGAAAATAGTCAACTATATCATACAAGATATTTATTGAATCCATGATTCATAAACCTTTCCTTGGCTTTATAAATATCCAAAACCTCCAATCTAATCTATGGAATTTTTTTAAAAATCTGAATTTACAAAAAAAATTGAAAAAATAGAAAAAGGGAGGGAGTAGTCTTACATACTGGTTCTTATTTTATTTTCTTGTTCTATAGTTGAGAGATTTCCCATTTTTTCCCCAAATGTAACCAACATATGGAAATACACTACTAATGTCAATAATGATCTTGCCATGTTTATTTCTTCATAACTCACTAAAATTTAGTCTTTAAATGGTTTAATTTTTTTAAAAAAATTAACATATGATGAGTGTGAATGTTTCATTATTATATAAGTACAGAGAGACTGAATGATTAATCAATAAATTCAAACAGTCTGAAGAACTGATTGCTTGATTGTCTGAGCAAATAATCCCTTAGTTTGGTTTTGTGCCATTTTACAATCTGGCTAACATTTTCTAAATACTTTTAAATTATAAGTAATTTCAGAGATAACGATTAGGAAATTAAGAAAAAATAGAGTGCATATATAAAATTTCTATAGCAATTAATTTTCTAATTTAAAATATTTCTACTATTACAGTCAATGAAAAAGTATGAGACTGAATTTGTTGAGATCACCAACATTTTATCAGAAATTTAACATCTAAGTTCAGAAGCCTTTGCTCCCACTTATTTTAGATATATCTTTAGTACAGATTTAAAGACTCCCCAACCAGCCGATGCAAATTCATATGAATTTACTTCAGAATATCAAGTCATATTCATTTAGACTATCAATAGAGAGATAAGGAAATTTTATGCTGCTATAAAACCCAAACCAAGTATTTTATATTCCTGTTTTATTATAAGATATTCAATGTGTAAAGTAATACAAATAACAAAAATATAAGGATGAGTATACAAATGCATTTAACTTACTTGCCACTGAAAAGTTGTTAAGGGGATAAGGTAAATCCACATCTTGAGGTTTCTCCTTATATCCTATGAATGAGCCATCTGTCTTCAAAAGGAAGTATCTTGGCCTCCAGTTTTTTATATATTCTCCTACATGAGGAAAGCACACATGTTAATGCTGAAGAAATGAACAGCAGCTTTTATGTGAAAAATAAATATGGTAAACTATATGTCCTATAACACTGGACTCCAAAAATTTGGTTGGCCAATTTTCTTTTAACTTTGCTCACAAAAGAAAATACATGAACCTACAATCAAGATTCAATATCACCCAACATATTTTGTTTTAAATCATTTCATACTGATAATTCATATATTGAATCATTAATCTGAATATTTTGTTCAGTTTTCATTTTATCACGTTATTACATATTTTCAGCACATTATAACAAGCCTTCATAATTTATCTACATATTATCAATTTATTCTGATGCAAAACACTTATCACAACAGGAATGTCTAATAATACTTGTTTCCATCTACTACTAAAAAATTGTGTTATCTTCTTAAAAAAGCAAAAGAAAGAGTACTTTCTCTATCAAATCCTTCCAAAATAATTTCTTTTCAACTACACCACATTGTTGAACCCATAGACATTACATCTTCTGTAACACTACAAAAAAGAAATAGCAACACTCAAACAAAATTGGTTTTAAATGGTATAAATTATTTTGAGACATGAACTTCTCATATTAAAATGTTCAAAACACCATTCTTGTAAATAGAATGATCTTCAGTGCCTTTGAGTAAAAAAATATAGATATCAAGCAATTAGCTGACAAGTAACTAATATATGATATCCTAAGTCCTATTTAATAAACATGCCCTATATAGCTATACAAACTTGGTTCTTGACAACAGTTTAATATTGTCCTAGATATTTTGTAAACTTCAGTTCAATATATATTTCCATTCAGATGCCCCCCATTACCCTAATGTCCTCCATCAAAAATTACCTCTTCTTGACTTTGCTAATAATACCACAATCCTCTTATTTTCCTAGGCTCAAAACCAAAGAATCATCTGAAGCTCTCTCCAAAATAAATCAACTACCAAAACCTGATCATTCTTCCTTTAAAATGTCTCTCTAATCCAGGGGGTTGGTAAACTACAGCTAGAGGGCCAAATGCATTGTAGAGTGGGGAGAACAATGAGGGCAGAATATAGTCTGTGAATAAGAATTTCTTTAAAACATTTCTTAATGGAATAAAATTTTATTTTAAAATGTAAAAACCCATTCGAGCTAAGGTTGTAGAACAAGAGACAGTAGGCTGCATCTGACCCATAGATTATATTTTGCCAATCACTATGCTATTCCATTCAAACTTTCCATCCTCAATATCTCAACTCTAATTCAGGGATTGTTTTGTCACAACAAGCCTACTAAGTCTGTATGGTCCTTTGCTTTGATCTTTGTACTCCAATTTATCCTACATATTTCTCATAGAAGAATCTTCTTAAGTATAACTTCTGTTGGCATCATAACTTCCCCATTTAAATGAATTCATATTTCCTTCAAAATAAAGTACAAGTTCCTCAAACTATCATTTAAGAATTTCATAATCTGGGTCAAATGATACAATGCATAGAGTGTTGGGCTTAAACTCAAGAAAACCCAAATTCAAAACATGCCACAAGCACTAGTTGTGTGATCTTAGGCAAATAACTTCTGTCACAGTTTCCTTTTATGTTAAAGTGTGTGTGTGTGTGTGGGGGGGGGACAGGGACAGACTTGACCTTATGATCCTATGACTGACCTTTGCATCCATTAATTTTTCTTTTTCCATAAGCATAATAAAAGCACCTTCTTTGAAGGACTATTTAAAATAAATAAAGCATTTTGCAAAGTTTAAAGCACTATATGCTAGCCAACATTATTGTGAAAGTTGTGATTTACTCCCCTTCATATATTCTATCCCTCAACCACACTGAAATGAACTCCACTCAAAACTAGTCCTTTGCTTCTATTTGGAATGCCCTGTTGTTCCCACCTTCCCAGTTTTCTAACTCATCATGTCTCCTCTAGCAAATGCACAAACATTAGATAGATATACACTTTGATTGTACATGCAGATTAAAAGTACACTTGATTGAGAATTGCACCTAGAGTTGGGAAAACCATAATTCATTTAAGACATCAGACACCAGCTGCATGACTGGAGAAATTACTTGGCTTCTGTCTGCCTCAGTTTCCTCATCTATACTGCTGAGACAATAGTAGCATCTATCTCCCAAGGTTAAAAAGAAGTATGATTGTACATGTTTTGCAAAACTGATTGCAATAGGGGCGGCTAGGTGGCGCAGTGGATAAAGCACCGGCCCTGTGGTCAGGAGTACCTGGGTTCAAATCTGACCTCAGACACTTAATAATTACCTAGCTGTGTGGCTTGGGCAAGCCACTTAACCCCATTTGCCTTGCAAAATCCTAAAAAAAAAATTGATTGAGATGAATAAAATATAAATGTAAAATTCAAATAATTCTTCAAAGTCCAGTTAAAATGACACCTCTTCTTATGAAGTGTTTCCTCATTCCAGCTGAAAGTGGTCTTTTCTTTCTGTATACAATACTTTGTATTTACCACAATGACACCATTATTCAAAGATAGATCTTCCTTTCCCTAATAGAACCACAGAATTTTTAATTTAAGGAATCTCCAAAGCCATCTAGTGAACACCTGAATAAGAATACCTTCTTTTCTAATAATGCTCCCAACAAACATAATTCAGCCTTTCCTGATGAGAAACTCTCTATCACAGTCCACTTTACTTTTATCCTTCTTTGTGAAAGGATTATAGAGGATAAAGACATTCTCAGGGCTATAAATTTAAGAGGCAAATAGTGATAAAGAACTGAAATAGGGTGATGGTTATAGCAATGAAAAGAAGTGGGTGGAGAAATATAAAGTTAGGAAGAATTAGGATTCAAGGTTGTGAAGGATGGTGGTGGTATCCTCCACAGAAGTAAAAAAGTTTGGTATAGGGGTCAATCTAATGGAGAAATATTAGTTATAATGGGTAAATGTTGAATTTAAGATGCTTATGGAACATCTAGCAATTTCATAAGAAGCAAGGGCAGAGAGACTGTCCAAGATGGAGGTGAGTGGGGATGGAAAGGGAGATAGGAAGAGAAAGTATCAAAATTTCAAGAGCTAGCAAGAGGTCAAGAAGGATCAAGATTAAGAAAAGGCTATCTAATTTACTGATTATATGATTCATATTACCATGAAGTGCCAGTTACCATGAAGAATGAACAAATAAGTGAAGATATGAAGAAATTTAAAAAAGAAAACATCAAACAATAGCTTAAGGCATATTAAAAAAACCCTAAAAAGATTTAAAGAGAGAAGCTGTATTATCTAAATCTTACTTCTGTATCCCAAGTAATGGGATGGAAGAACTTGGTAGTGAGTGTTACTACTTTTCTTTTGACTAATGATTCTTAATATCCCAAAACTTCACCAAAGATAGCTACATTCTACTAAAAATGTATAACTTGTACCAAGTGCTTATTGTCTCAGAGAGGGAGGATATGAAAGGAGAGAGGAAATTTGAAACTCAAAATTTCTTTTAAATGCACGTTGGGCCAGCTAGAATACTGGTCCCAGAGTCAGGTGTATCTAAGTACATATTTAGCCCCAGACACATATTAGCTATGTGACCCTAGGCAAGTCACTTAACCCTGATTGTCTCCCAAAAAAGAAAGGAAAAGAAAACAAATATAATTGGGGGAAAATTATTTCTTTATAAATCTTGAAGAGGACAAATAAAAAAGGGTACAAAAATTAACTAAAGAATTGGCAAAATAGAAAAGGAGATTTAAAAGCTCATACACTCATTACACTTAATAATTTACAAAACATCCCCACAGAAGACTGAACTAGATTTTTTTATTAAGTCTAAAAATCACTGTAATGACCTATCATATCTATATAGGGACCCAGTCATTTACATGTACATGGTACTCTGCTTATTAATTTGAAAATTAAGTAATTATATTTGCTACTTCTATAGAACATTGGAATTTCATATGCTATTGTATAATGATCCCAGCTTAGAACACCATCAAGTTAATAAATGTACTATAAATTCTGGGTATTTTAAATTAATTTGGGGGGGGGATGCTTGATGCTTAGGACTATCAGTAGCACAAGAAAACAGCTGCTTATTTTAAATAATGAATATACTGATTTCAAGAAATATATTTATATTGAAGAAAATTTTAAAGTTTCATAAACATTTTCCTTGACAATTTTAAATCCTTAGATTTAATTTTAAATTCAATTTAGTTTTAAATCATTAACTACAAGTACCATCACACACTCAAAAGACTATCCCATGGGGCAGCTAGGTGGCACTGTGGATAGAGCACAAGCCCTGGAATCGAAAGGACCGGAGTTCAAATCCAACCTCAGACACTTAATAATTGCATAGCTTTGTGATCTTGGGCAAGTCACTTAATCCCATTGTCTTAAATAGGCATTTTCAAGCCTAGAAATCACTCTCCTCATCTCCAAATCCTGGCCTATAAAGTCAACTCTTTATACAAGCAGTGCTCTCTCTCTCTCCTCACTTCAGTTTCCTTAGTTTTCTTAAAGACTCAGCTGAGGGAGACAGTATACCCAGATGAACTTTCCCAATATTCCTCTCCAAAGGACTCTAAAACAATGTCACAAATCAAATTTTAGAACAGCAGAGCCAAAAAAAAAAAAGGTCAGGGTAAGACAACTTAGGGTCCAATAGACAGATCTGTGAAACCAGGGGTGGGCCATGGAAATTGCAACAGTAGTAGCATCTTTGGGAGTTTTCAGGCCAGGGATAGTAAAAGGCACAGACAACTACTCAGAATGAGATTACAGGTGCCCTTTGCTGGTACTAGGTGTAGCTGGCAATTCAATTGGCCATAAGCAGTTCTGGATTGTGGTTCCAGGGTGGAGAGGAGCACTTGGAATAATGCACAAAGGAGCAGGGGTCCTAGTTTCAGATACAAGGAAGAAAGAAGTGCTAAGAGGACCTAAGTCACTCTTCCAGGGCCAAGATGGGTGCTGGTGCTTGTAGTTAAGAGTAGAGAAATAGGCCTTTCCTGGGTAAAGATCAGAGAACAGATTAGGAGAGAAGTGACCACACCTCTCTCCTGATCATACTACCTTACAAATGCCCAAAATTTGTAAATGCTCAGCATAAACTCTGAAAACAATAGCAAGAAAAAGCATGATGACTCCCCACCACAATTTAAGCAGAGCTCAACTTTAATATAAAGTTCAAGGTCAATATATTAAGAAAGAAAATGAGCAAACAACAACAAAAAAGAATTTGATCAAAAAACACTACTACAGTGGCAGCAAAGACCAAGACATAAACTCAAAAGACAGCAGTGGGAAAACAGCTATAAGCAAATCCATAAAGAAAAATGCCAATTGGTGCCAAGGCCAAACAAGAATTTTAAAAGATTTAAAGAAAGAAATTGGAGGGGTAGGAGGAAGGAAAAGTAGAAGTGATGCAATAAGATTATGAAAAGAAAATCAACAAATTGCTAAAAGAAGCACCAAAAATCCTGTAGAAAAGATTACTTAAAAACCAGAGATGTGCTTAAGGTAAAAGAGGCACAAAAATTCATCAAAAAAAAAAAAAAAACTCCTTAAAAAAACAAAAGAGGACAAATAAAAAAGGTACAAAAATTAACTAAAGAATTGGCAAAATAGAGGGGGTGGCTAGGTGGCGCAGTGGATAAAGCACCAGAGTCAGGAGTACCTGGGTTCAAATCTGACCTCAGACACTTAATAATTACCTAGCTGTGTGGCCTTCGGCAAGCCATTTAACCCCATTTGCCTTGCAAAAGCCTTAAAAAAAAATAATTGGCAAAATAGAAAAGGAGATATAAAAGCTCATAAAAGAAAGTAATTGCGTAATTGCTTAAAATTAAAACTGAGCAAATGGAAGATGACTCCAAGAAACATTAAAACAATAAAACAAAGTCAAAACAATGAAAAAATAGAATAAATGTGAAATATCTCATTGGAAAACAAGTAACCTGGAAAATAGATTGAGGAGAAATGATTTAAGAATTACTGAATTACCTGAAAGTCATGATTAAAAACAAAAGGAGCCTAAATATAATCTTTCAAGAAATTATCAAGGAAAACTGCCCTGATATCTTAAATCCAGAGGGTAAAACAGAAATTGAAAGAATCCATGAATCTCCTAAAAAGGATACCCAAATTAAAAATCCCAGAACTATAAAAGCCAGAGCTCCCAGGTCAAAGAAAAAATAGTGTAAGCAGTCAAAAACAATCAAAATATTGTAAAGTCATTGTCAAGATCACCTAAGATTGAGCAGCTTCCATTTAAAGAAGCTGAGAGCTTGGAATATGACATTCTAAAAGACAATGGAGCTGGGATTAATCATCAAAAATCCCCAACCTATCAAAGATGAGTCTAATATTTCAGAGAGGGAAATGGATATTTTTTGAAATAGAGGACTTTCAGGCATTCCTAATGAAAAGACCAGAGCTAAATAAAAAAAAAAATGACATTCAAATACAAGTCCCAAGAATAACATGAAAAGATAAACATGAAAGCATAACTCAATAAGGTTAAACTGTTTGCATTCCTATATGGGAAGATTATACATCTAAGTAAGTAACTCCTAAGAACTTTTATCATTATTAGGGCAGGTACTAAACTACTTAAGACAGAAGACATGAATGTTGGAATGAAAACTATGTTGGAATGATCTCTCTCCTCATTAAAAAAAAGTATGAGTGAGAAAGAGGAATCCCCTGGGAGGTACAGGAAGAAGTAGAATAGAGAAATCATCACACTTTAGAAGGAACAAAAAGAACTCTTGTAGTGGAGGGTAAAGTGTAGGGGATGGTGGATAATGTTTGAACTTCATTTTCATTGGAATTGGTTCAAAGAGGGAAACAAACTATATAAAAACTTATCTTACCAGATGAGAAATAGGAGGGTAAGGGGATAAGAGATATAGCTGGAGGGGGAAGGGCCCGCAAAGGGAAATGGGAAGTGGGATTTGATAAAAGGGATGGCTGACTAAAGGAGGCAGTAGTCAAAAGCAAAACTGGCTAATGATAAGGGACAGGATAAAAAGACAGAGAAGGATTTAAAGAAGAAAACAGGTTGAAAGGAAATACAATTAGTAATCAAAACTGTGAAAATGAATGGAATGAGTTAACCCATAAAACAGAAATGGAGAGCAGAATGGATTATAAACCAGATTCCAACAATATGCTGTATATAAGAGACACTCTTGAAACAGAAATGTAGAAAGACAGAGCTAAAATAAAGAAGTGGTACAAAAGTGGTACACTTGGGCTGAAGTAATAAGGTGGAGTCAAAATTTATAAAAGTAAAAGCCATTTCCCAATTGATAAAAGGACATGAAGGCACTTTTCAGAAGATAAAAATCAAAGCTATTCAAAGTCATAGGAAAAAACTTTCTAAATCACTACTGATTAGAGAAATGCATATTCAAATAATTCCAAGGTTCCACCTCACACTTATTAGAAATGATAAATGCTGGAAGGAATGAAGAGAATAGGTACACTAATAAATTATTGGTAGAGTTGTGAATCTATCCAACCAAACTAGAGAACAATTTGGAACTATGCTCACAGAGCTATGGAATTATGTATATGCTCTTTGGCCAAGCAATACCACTACTAGATCTGTACCCAAAAAGAGATCAAAGAAAAAAGAAAAGGACCTATATTTAGAAAAAATATTTTATAACAGCTCTTTTTGTGGTGGCAAACTCCATCAGGGATCATTGAACAGGTTGCAGCATATGATTGTGATGAATTACTATTATACTACAAGAAATAACAAGGACAGTGGTTTCAGAAAAAAAAAACGGGTGAGAGATACAGGAACTGATGCTAAGTGAAATGAAAAGAATCAGAAGATCACTGTACACAGTAACAGCCACATCATATCATAATCAACTATGAAGACGGTTACTCTGATGAAAAAATCATCTAAGAAAATTCCAAATGACTCACAATGAAAAAATATTATACATCTCCAGAGAGAGAACTGATGAACTGAGTGCAAATAGAAAGTATAATATTTTGCTTTATTTCTTTGTAATACGTCTAATATGGAAATGTTTTGCATAATTTCACATGTATAATTAATTATATTAGTTTGCTTGCCTTTTCAGAAGCTGTACAAGGAGAGAATTCTAAACTGAAATTTTGATAATAATATTTAAAATATATAAAACTTTAAGACTCTATCCAAATATCACCGCCTGAGGGAGAAGGTCCCATAGTTTCCCTAGTTTTTTGCCAAGACACAGTTCAAATACCACCTTCTAAATGAAAAAGTCCCTAGTTCCCCAAGCTTGTGATGCCTTTCCCTATAAGATTAATAACTTCCATCTATCTGTAAATATTGTCAATGTAACTAGATATTATTCAAGTTTGAAATATACTTCACTCCATTAGAATATGAGCGTCTTGAGGGCAGGAACTGGTTTTTATCTTTAAATTTACTATTATTTAGTAGCACATAACCAAATATGTCTAGCACAGAAAAAAGTATTTAAAAATTGTTTCCTGACAGATTGACAAATGAATGCATAAATAATCCCAATCCCACTGCCATATTAATCTGTGGTTTCAAGGATTTTTTTCCCCTCTGATGAAGGTTCCTTCTTTTTTGCAGTCAGACCTAATCTTACACTATTCATGTTAATTTCTGAAAGAAGATATGGCCAAAATGCCAAGTATAGAACCAGAATTTAAGTGCCTACTACATTTACAGAAGAGAATATCTGGACACATGGGAAGGGGAGATATCCTGATGTTTCTCTATGAAAAATTCAAAAGTATTTTTATAATATTAAACAATTATGTTATCATCTGCTTCCAATCCAAATATAAAAGAACATAAACTTTGGGAACCCTTTCCCTTCTTCTCTACTACCACTATGCCTTTTTACCACTATAAAGTGTTTATTTTCTTAGGTATCCTTTTTTGTCTTTCAAATCTCAGGTCCCCCCCCCACCCCAATATAATGGCAATTATATTTGGTTTGGTATTTGGTTTGCTTGGGGAACCTACTTCGGTTTGTTGTTATGAAGTGTATAGAGCCACATTGATTGTATTTTCAGTACAATAGCCCCTAGCATAAGTCTCCAACAAAATTGCTGACTCCAAAATTCGTAATCTTGAAGTGCTACCAAAAAAAAAAAAAAAAAACAAACAAAAACAAAAAATCTTTTTCCAAGAGTCATTTCAGACTACCTAGCCAATTCAGTCTTTACGTAGTAACTAGAAATTTTCTGGTATAAGCAAACATAACATATTCCAGGCATCCTCTGGATGTGAAAGGGGCAATTCTCAACACTCTATAAAGATGCTCAAATCATCCAGAAGTGGCACTGTGTTTCATTGGGGAATCTGGAGTGCTATGTAAAACATAAAATATATAGAATCAAAAACTCTTATTTTTTAACTGTTTAGGTCTTTTGGATGGAGACGGATCTGATTTCTTTTGTGATTCCCTGTTCCAAGTCATTTTAAAGATTTCTTGCAGATGAGTAATTAGTAATTGGCCTTGCAATGAATTACTACAATGTGTTATAAAGCAGATTCCTTTTCCAACAATACTGTAATATTAAAGAAAAACATCATAAAAGACTATAACAAACCTTGCAACGTGTCTTTTACCATTTAACATGAACCTTGATACCTCATTACATGTACTTTATTTGGTATGGCCCTCCTAAATCACAGTAAAAGTCCAGAGGGGTGGTTCACAATTCAATATAATTACACTATTTGAACCCTTCTTTGATTTTCCCAAGATTCTCATTATTTTCATATTATGTCCTCAATGCACCACTTTTGTTGTTCAATTGTGTCCAAATCTCTGTGACCCCATCTGTGGTTTTCTTGGCAAATATACTGGAGTGCTTTGCCATTTTCTTCTCTTAGTTCCTTTTATTGATGATGAAACGGAGGCAAACAGGTTGAAGTGATTTGCTAGTATCAAAGAGCCAATAAGTCCAATAAGTGTATGGGGTAGGATTTAAACTCAAATCTTTCTGACTACAGGACCAGCCCACTTAGCTTTCCCAAAATTTTAGTGAAAATTATTGTTACATTTCTATTTTTTTGAGGAATACTAATTCTGCCCAACAAGGCTACTCTTTTATAGAATCAACTTTTTAATAGCCACCTAATTCAAATCATTTTAATTTTGTTAATTTATAAATCAAACACATAAAACAGACATCATGCCACATGTCAATATCTTGTTAGATACCTTATTTCTGAAAGATAGTATCATTATAAATGATGAAGTACAGTATAAGGAGTTGGGAATTTATCAAAGTGAACTAAATTAGACAGTTTAAAAGTTTTAAATAGTCTACTATGGATAAGTCTATAGTCCATGACAATGCTGGTCACAATTTAATTCAATTTTAGAGCTTATCTATATCCCATGGTCTTGTCCTTAAATGTCCAAATCTAAATGAAGTACAAAGTTACAGTAATCAAAGAAGTCGAATGCAGTGTAGGACAGGAAGAGAGTTGGCAATAGTTCCCCTCTAGTGAAAAAGATGAAAAAGTGACAATTTCTTGTCACTTTTATATATAGTCACATTTATATATAGTCCATAGTATATATAGTCCACTTTCAAAGAACCATTTAGAAGATAATTATGTGGACCAATCCCCTGAGGTAAAAATAAAAAAATAAAAAAAAACCAAAATCATACCTCTATTAAAAATTATAGAAAAATATAACTATATTATAAGGTAATCATCTATGTAATTACATACTAATTATACAAGACAGATCACTCAAATTTTCAAGTAACATGAATGTCTTACATTCTGATTAGATTTTTTTAAAAAGCTTTGGGTCAGTCCGCATGCACACCAATTTCTGAATCTATAGTACAATGTAAATAAGTATTTAGGGTAATTATTTCAAGCACTCAGTCATCAATGAGAGACTGAATTATATTCAGTATGTTTTGATTTCCAAAGGCAGAAAAGTGAACTAAATATTTCAGAAATACTTTACCAATATATTAACTAATCATCTACATAATACATTCAGGAAAAAATACCGTATTTGTAGACTTGGTTGTAATATAAGTTAAACAATGTTAAGAAACATCTACAATAGTACTGTTAAATGTAAACTTAATTTAAATTATTTTATAAAAAATTTCTAAAATATGAGAGGAAACAGTAACATCAATAACACAGTTCCATTTAATTATTGAAATACTGGAAACCTAAACATGTGATATCATTTCCCTAGAAAAACAGAGAGGAAAAAACAGAGAGGAAAGTATTAAGCATATTCTGTTCCTAATAAGATGACCCAAGGAAGTTTAACCCTGGGAAGCTAAAAAGTATTTTTGCTTTTGTAACTTATATATTAATCTTTCAAATATTTTCTAAATGAATTTAGAAATTTAAAAAAACCTAACTCATACAGCCTATGAGGGGAATGCATACATGAAATCAAAAGGTCTTTCATGGGAGAAGTCTCCTGAAGGAATTGGCAAATAAAAACAATGTATTTCATTACACTTCTCTGCACATTCTACTTTTTCATGGAGGATAAGTAATCCAGACCCTACCATTTAACAGTTTTTCCTTTCTTTTAGTTATGATCTAAGTTGAGTTCTATTTTGATTAATGCTTAATATCTGACTAGTCCAAACATGTACTTAATATTTGGCTTCATATGTCAAATGCTGTTTTGGATAGCGAGAAAGTTGTTTAATCAGAGTTTAATATGATTGAGTGACATAAAAAGAGATTACATAGAAATGATGCTGCAGTTAAGGATTTTTGTTGCTATTGTTGTTAGAATTAACTTTACTGGCTCTTGCCACAATTTTAGAATTCCAAGAGTTGATGGAAAGTTATTAAAATATGCTATGATCAAAACATGATTGTGATGCCCTGGTATTAGATCTCATAATGAACAAAAATTGCTGAGAACCGCTGCTTTAGAATATTTCTGTGACTTATTCTAAAATAAATCTATTTTATATGATATTCTGACTTTTTATATATTAGCTTTTTATTTGATTAAAAGTGATTTAATAGTGTTCATTTACTCATTTATTTACTTTTACATTTACTAATAAAACTTATGAACAGTTAGCCTTTTAACAATATCACTTGTCATATACATATCTTAAATATATCTGTCATTTAAAATTTTCCTTTTCAAGTTTCTTAAGAATTGATAAAGCCATGTTCATTTGAAAAAGTATAACTTGCAAAATTTGCTGATTTTTAAAAAATTATCTAAAAGTCTAGAAAAAAGTTGGCATTTATGTAGTTCTATAATCTCACAATAAAAGCATAGTTTTATGTGTTGGGGCATTGTGATGCCCTTTTCTGTCAAAGTCATCCAAGAAACCCTTGAAGCAAACCTCTCTTGAATAAATTATCTGCATATTAATTTATTATTTGAATCTGAAGAAGTAAAAGCATGGATTGCAACCAGCTTGCATGCAAAC
Source organism: Macrotis lagotis (assembly GCF_037893015.1). NCBI lineage: Eukaryota > Metazoa > Chordata > Mammalia > Peramelemorphia > Peramelidae > Macrotis > Macrotis lagotis. Next base: position 137,073,450 of record NC_133659.1, on the reverse strand, counting down.
TGGATCAGATCTAGAATATAAAAATATCTCTTCCATTAGAACCTGGCAAAGGAGACTAGTAGTAAATAATAACAACTTCCATGTATTTTCAGAATTTGTGTTTAAAAAGTTCTTAAGACCATGGTTCATTTGATCATCTCATGCTTTTAAGATAGTTAATAAACCTCATTTTCACAGTCTCACAGAAGTTATAAAAAAAGGACCAAATTGAGTCAGTTCTTCTTCCACCATTCACCCTCTCAGTTTTAGAGCATCAACATATCTCACATCATTCTCAGTGACATATCCTACTTTAGTTCTCAACATATAGCAGGTGTTAAATAAATTTTTATTGACACTGGCTACCAAAATATCAGTGACCATTAATGTATATTATGATATAGATTCTCTGAGTTAATAAAAGCAAATACTAGAGAATAGGTGGGGGGAAAGTTTATATTTTAGCATTGATACATTGATAGTATTTGTTTTGTTCATCAGAATTTCAATATTGATTTACATTCTAAACTTTGATGGAGGATGTATAAGTAAGTTCCAGTTTCATAAAAAAATTTTCAAAAAATTCAAAAAATTTTAGTTCTTGGGTCCACTAGAAATTAAGCAGATAGCCTTCATAGTCAAATACTTATCTCAGAAAGAATATAAGATTGCTTCTAATAAACCCTTAACTGTCTGAACAGATAAGACCATTACTGTTAGGGCTGAAAAAGAGCTCAAGTCTACTTGCCATATGAAATAAAGTCAAGAGATTAAGAGGAAAAAAGGAAAACTGAGGATAGTAGGAAGTTTAAATACTAAGAGGGAAAAAAATGCTGACATCTTTGTTAGAATCCAATGCCAGGATCAATGTAAGGTCAATTTTTTTTTAAAAAAATCTTTTCAAAATAAAACTATTATTTTTCTTCCATCTACCAAACATTTAAATTATCTTCATAAATTATCATGACACTTTTTTAGTAGTACTTCCATAAAAGGACAACTTCATTCAATATGAGGGTCACCTTTTTCAGTTACTATGATTTTTTTCTAAATATCTGGTACATGAAAATGGCCAATTGCAATAAAAGTAGAGTGATTCGAATCATGCTGTGCTTTCAGAATTTTCAGTTACTTTTACTTAAATGAGATCTCATAACCTCATGAAGACAGGATATTACGAAAGCAGATCTGTCAGAGAAAGAGAACAAGGTATGGATCTACTGGAATGATTATAACTTAATTATTATTAAATAATCATGTGAAACTATATAGTATCAAAGGAAATTCTGGCATTTCAAAAATCTACTTTAATTGAAAATATAAATAAAACAAATGTCAAATAAAAAGTAAAGCTATTTTAAGACAAACTTTGGAAATTTTCACATATAAAATAAAGGGTACTGTGCACTATTTGATGTGGCCTATTCCTCTCAGTGAAAAATTCATTTGCATGTTTCATGACATGGTGAAGTGTAGATGTAATTGATGAATACACACAGAAATGATCTACATAATACTGCAGAATTAAGATCCTATTACTTATAAAAATTAACAAATAAGTATCACTGCTCATAAAAATTTGATTTTCATGGTAGATCTTGGTATCATAAGATGTAAGAAAATAATTTAGTACTTGGGAAATACATTCATAGTCTGATAGGATCAATATTTAGTGTTTGTGTAAAAACACTAAGAGTATGACATTGCTTCCAGAATTTTACAATGACCATGAGAAGTCTAAAATTCAATCATTTCCAGTAGGACTGTTTCAATGTCCAGTCAGGTTAAAGAAGAAAAATTCACTTCTCTCAATGACTTCACCACCCTACCTCATAAGTGTCTTGAGGAAATGTAAGTTTTAAGAATCATAGCAAACAGTTTGAAATGTTTAAAAAAAAATGGGACATTTCAACAGTATAATGGTCAAATAAATTATATTAAAAATGAATTTCTTTCCACATATTAAATGCAAGCTCAATTTAATGTTTTCAAGTTTTTTTTCCCCTCTGAAACTAAATTTTAGCAGATTGACATTCATTTCTTAGTCAAGTCCATTCTTTTTTTTTTCCTTTTTCCCTGCAGTAGTAAATTGAGAGTTTTCAATTCTGTGATGATGTCTGTGGAACACAATTCACTGGCCAGTTGTCATCATTCATCTTTGAGCAGTGATGTCGATATCTCTTCCAAAAAATGCTTGATGGCTGCAAAACATGCAACAAAGCATTAGCACCTCACTCTTGTCATTCACCTTAATATTATTGCTCATCCAATACTCCACCAAATTTCATGAGTATAGAAACTATAAAAAAAAAACACAAAAAAACAACCATTTTCAATACTATTTTAAAATTTTGACTTTGGTATTCAAAAAGATGGATTCAAGATGATTTGAACATCACATTTCAGAATCAATATTAATAGACACTTCCTTTCCCCATTTCTTCATCCAATCCATTCTGGTGACCAAGTAAATGGGTTGTTTTGAGAGCATGTACTGTGTGTTATAGTTCTTTGTACATACACTCCCTGAAAAACTCAGTACAGTGAAAATACTCAATGAATATCTGCTGACTTGATTTAGTTGGATTTACAATCCAAACAAAATAAAACAAAACTCCATGATTCATAATGATTCCTTGATATTTTATGAAAAAGAGTTGAGCTTTGTTCCAAAAATGATTCCACCATGTAAGATCACAAGAAGTTTCCTTTGAAAAATATTCTGAGATAGTTACTCCAAGTTCCAGGTACAGTTTTCAGTAATATTCTTTCATCTAAAAACTTTTATAGTACAATCTTTTTTTTTTCAGCTTTAAGTTACTGCATACATTTTTCAACATGCTTGTCTTTTTCTCTAATGGTTTTCTGAAGATATTGATTGATGAGGTCAAATCTCAAACCTTCCACTTTTCCTTTCTGCAATGATTTCACTCACAGATTATCTAGCTGTTGCAGGCAGTCCCTGAAGGATTTGTCTGTTCTTGTACTGGTCAGTGTCACCAATGCAACTGGCCAGATGGAACATGCTGACGGTCTGGGTGAAGTCTGTGCTGTGCTTCCAAGGCGCCTTAAAAGCTTTCCAGATGCACCCACATTCCTCGGCTTTGCCACATATGCTCCTTCATGCTTATTTTGAAAAGCTGCATTATAGTCAGGAAACCATGCTTCCACTGCATAATGCATGAACTTGTCATTTTTATATTAAGTATACTTTTCAGTATCTACTGCCTAAAGGAGACCAACGTCCATGACTTTCCTTTGAAGCTGAAGCAATCATAATGAGAAAAATACCTAAGTACCGACTATCACAAGAAGCTTGAATGCCAACTTTTGTGAGATCCAAGGATGGCTGATAGGCTAGTATTTAATCGGTTTTTAAACTTTCTTCTGGTTTGATAACCAGTTCATTTAAAAAAGACTATTTTAAAATTCTCTGATATGTGTTCATAGTAAAAGAAACTGTTCATATTTTATAGAAAATATACTTTGGCCTCTACACATGATCTTCATAAAAGAATCAGAATATCTAGTTTTACACACAAAAAGAATATTACATGATTTTATGTGTGTGTTAAGAACAAAGGGCCCACACAAACTAACCAACAGAAAAATAACATCTTGGCAATTCATTGAAGAAGAAACTGTGAGGTTAGTTTATATAGCAATAGATGTGCTGTGGAGAATTACTCAATCTGTACCCAGCTTCCTGCTGGGTTAAATGTAAGCTAAATTATTATTTTGCTTACATTTACGCCCTTCTAGATTGTGAAAGCAATGCTTTCTTTTTAATCTGCTTATTGCATTGTAGAAAGAGGTCTCTAATTTTATACAACACATTGAAGAATACGAAATAACTCATGAATCATTTTAACAAAATAATCTTGGTCATAGAACTTGAAACTTTCAAAACAATGATATTCTATGAAAAGTTCCATGCTTCAAATATGTTTTTAAAATTCCTTATTGTTTAAAGATATTTTCATTTTGCTTCTGGTGTTTATAGGGATTAAAACAATGCAAGAAAGTACTTACATGGATGCCATAAGGTTGAGAGAATAAGGGTTTCATAAGAGTGCAAATTATTTTATAACAGTTTATATCCTTGATAAGATGAAATATAATGGTAGAGATAACATACAAATTTCAGGACAATTATCAGTCTAAAAGAAAATATATACTTCTACTTATAAAACTATTATTATTATTATTATTATTTCATAGGAAGTATCAGGGAAAAAAGTATAGAAGCCTCACTATAGAGACACTTCCCATGGACTAAAATCATTATGTCTAATGGAATTTCATCACAATGAATATTGATTATTAGAAATGGTTGATTGGATCTCACTTACAATATATAGTCTTATAATATGGAACCCAAGAATGAAACGCCCAACTATTTCAAGTCTGTTTTCGATTATTTGAGCCTTTTAAGTCTCCTCTGATGTCATACATCTGAACTAATTACTTTTTAAAGACTTTTATAATCATAGGATCAATCAGAAATGGGAAAAGTGAAATACAAATGAAAAGACAGATTAACCATTGCTCCTTTTAAAAATGTGGCTAAGGAAAAATTATGAATCAATCATATATTTATTATCTACATGCAAGGCACTATATTAAGCAAAGCAGAAATCATTATCAGGATTGAAAGATATTTTGTGTTCCCTGGACAAAGGTTGAAAAAATGCTCCCTTTCAGGTTATTGCCCACTAGACTCTAGTAGCTCTGAGACATGTACATAAAAGGTACAGCCAAATCGCAAAAAAATTGGAGTGGAATGGAAGCACAATTTTCTGGCATCAAAAATATTTAAGAACAAGAGAAGAATCTATGATTTCATCAGATAATTTTCAATGTGCTCACACAGAATTAAAAGTATATACTGCAAATTCTTTTAATAAAAATTTAAAATTTTCCCTTATTGCATTCCCCTTATTTACAATATCCTAGATGTGCCTATCTGCATAACCCAAGATAAAATCCTAATCATTTGTATAATGAATCTGTAATAATCACTATTCTTTTCATTTATTTAGTTTATCTTTATTCCAAATTAATATGTGGGTAAATTAAGGCCTATATTTCAGCTAAAAGGGAGGTTGGGATTTGGATATGGGATTTTCTTTATATTTCTATAAACTCATCATCTATTATCAAAACATAACCAATTTATATTTAAAATATTTTTTAAAAATCATACTTTTTTAAAGATGTAATACCAAGGAATTCTTTAAAAAACTATAAAAATCAAAAACATATACTAGAAAATAATGTATATTATTAATCACCTTTTAAAGACATTTTTCAATATGTTATTTCAGGAGTAGATAAATGAATGAATTTAAAAAATTAAATGATCTCCTTAAGGGGGAAAAAAGAACATCAGTGATCTCTGATAGAAAATCTAAATTTGGTAAGTCTGTTTTTTATACCATTCTGTTACTATGCTAATTAACTGTCAGTTAATCATTTTAAATGTTTTGAATTCGCTGACATGCCAATAAACAACAATATTGGTTATTTTAAATATTACAGAATAAGAGTTTTCCCAGATCAAACAAATTTTTTTCAAAAAATTATGTATTTGAAAAGATAAATTGCACTAATGTTATAAAGAAATAGAAGATACGCTTCTATATATTTTAGTAACACATAAAATAAATCATCAAATGTTAATGTTTTAAATTATTTCAATACAGGAATGACAGCTACCTTATAGACACAAGAGAAATAGAAGTTAAGTGTCACCACAAACTACTTCCAAAATTTTACCCTAGGCTTTTACTTTTTCAAAGTGCTCTAATAGAGTAATTTATGTAGCAGTTCATATGCTTTGACATTGGAGTGAGTTGGTTTTTGTGTTTTAGTAATTAGTCACATATTGAGGAAATATGAGCAAGAATAACAAGGTATCAGCAAAAATAAAAGAAAACAAATAAAATTAAACCATACAGCCTGTTTGTTTGTTTTTTACCTGTTACAATTATGAGAACTTACCAATCAGGCAAATACCAGAAATGCTTCATCTAAATGTTAAAAATGAATTTACTTACCTTGGCCCTCTGAGGGCAGTGTTACCTAACACATGGATACAAATTTCAGAAGCTGAATTTTAACTACTATGGAACTTAACAAAATACTGAAACTGATGTATTTGTTCTTTACAAGTAGTTTTATTATTCCACAATTATAAGTATTGCTGAATACATAGTAAGAAGTGGTTTTTAGAAAATTCCCAAAAGGGAAAGGTAATGTCTCTACACTTTGAATACTATCTTCCAAAACACCCTAAAATGGAAAACTTGAGCATTTCTATAGTATATAAATACATGTACTAAAATGTCTAAAACAGGCCATTACATCAAAACTTTTGGTTTTGATATAAAAGTGGGGGGGCTTCCTAAATTAAAACCTATAAATAACTTATGAATAAACTAAAGAATCATATTTGGATGGAAACTAGAGAACACCAATTTTTCCTTTCAAGGCAAATGACCCTAACTATGCTCCACTCCTACCTACAAATTCATAGGCAAACATATGGAACTAGTCCTGCAGGGGAGCAATACCTATCCAATTTCCATAAGGAAATTGCAGTAGCAATTCAAATCATATACATTCTGCCTTTTCTTTAAAAGTTAATAAATGTACAGAACTGAACTGAATTGAAATGAATAATTAAGTGTCTTTTGGGATTTTTTTTTACATATTTTTAAAACATCTCAAAAGTTCATTTTTCACATGAAAGAGTTGGCACACATTATAGGATCTCTTTCAGCATAAGAACAAGTACAGGTTACAGGGTAAATTATCCAATTAAGCCAGTGGCATGACAAATACAAGGTAAGAATTTAAGTAGCTCCCAACACTATGCAAGAATTCTTTTGGTATATGGTCAATGTCTGATTTTCAAAAGTTGTCAAAAAGGAGTCCTGACAGATTAGCTATCTATCACCTTGTTCTATTCTATCAAAGGTGACATAGTCCAAAAATATACAAAAAAATATTTAGAACTTAGAACAGCATAAAATGGTACTTTTGCACAGTTAGAGTAACTTTAATAGGGATAGTTTTAATTTAATAGGGATTTATTTACACTTAAATTTTACTTATTTAATAAAGGAAAAGCACTTGCTTATAACATCACTAAAACTATTTATAACAAATATGAGACTGTAAATTCAAATCCTTTTTCGTTTAAATTCAAAACTTTTATTATTTTAAAACTGGAAAGTAATATGTAGAGAATTATGATAGGAAATGATTTTTTGTTTAGAAAGAACTCTGAATTATTTTTGCCAAAAAAAAAGTACAATGAAATCTCTTCACAGAGCTGAAGCAAATACAAATGAAGAAATGGGTGTTATTTCCTATGTTCGTTGTAAAAATTAGGTTTAACTATCACTTAGGAGAAAAGAAGTCAGGAAGGAATATCTGCTGTTTCATGAACCCTTCATCTCGACTATACAATTATGTACTTTGCATCAGTGTTTCCAATCCCTGTTTAAGGGAGCAAGTCTAAAAGCAAGCAGTAAAACGTTTTGCTATTCATATTATCTTTTCTTAAATCATCCTATGTCAATAAAAAGTTCTACAGCACTAATTTCATCTATAATTAGTTTATCTAAAAACAAAACACTCTAAACCCAAATAAAAACATTAAGGAAAATATTTACCAAGAAGTCTAAGAAAAGTAGGCTAATCAATGTCAGATACTTTCTTTTTCATAGTACTGGCCAGTATATCCGGGGAGAAAAGATTACCTTACTCATTTTTCCCCCAATTTGAATATACTCATATGAAATTAATGTTTGAAAATCTCTGAAATTTTTAGCCATCCAGTAAAAAGCCCAAATCCAAGTTTCTCAGATGTGTAGAAATTTTCTTATATCCAAGATGTTTCCTTTTAAATTACGATAAAATATTTACTAGGATAAAGTAATTTGTCTGAATACTGCTCGTTGAGGTAATATCTACTATGGTCTATATATTTATCTATGAATCTTTGAATCTGTTACTTTTTAACTGAAGAATTACACTATAATATCTATCTATTTGTGAATTTTACTGGCATCAATAACATGGCATCAAGCATTTAATAGATTTCTTAAACTGGTATTTTAACAACTAACATCTCTGAAGCTAGTTTCACCCCTTTCTGTATTCTGATACAAAGAAAAGAAATTCATAAGCTAATTTTCTAAGTACACCTAAGAAGCTAAACATTTTTTGAACCCAATATTAAAGGCCATGAATAAAATTAACACCTGGAATTTCAGTGGAAATGATGCCATAATTAAAAAGCAGAAGGCCTAGATTTGGATTATGGATGATACTCATCATCACCATCTATGGGACATCAGGTACATCATCTGACCTCTCTAAATGTGTTATTTTATTTCTGATGACTGTTGTGGGGATAGCACTATGGGAAACTTAAAGTGCAATATAAATGTGTGTCATTCTTTTTCCACCCTATATTCTTGAATTAATATACCTATAAAAAGGGGATATATGCTCAATAGGAGCAACATTTTCAGAGAAATATAGAAAATCAAGAACCTTTGCATGCTGATGGAATAGCCAGGTTAATCTCCCAAATTTCCTGAGGCAGATAAATGGCATAGTGGATACAGCATTGGAGTTGAGTCAGGAAGATCCAAGATCAAATGTGAACTCAGACACTAGCTGCTGTACCCTGATCAAGTCACTAAACCTCCCTCAATGGGGATAATAATATCACCTACTTCCCCAAGTTGCTATGAGAATCAATAAGATAATATTTGTCTTTACAAATAATAATATTAGAACAGTGCCTGGGTACAATATTAAGTGCTTAAGAAATATTTGCTTGTTTCATTTCTAAACGGATTTAGCAGCTCTCTCACACACCAATAAAACATTTCCTTCCCTTTCATCAAAGGAAAAAAAAATCCTACTCTTCCCCTGGTTTTCATTTGTGTGTGTGTGTGTGTGTGTGTGTGTGTGTGTGTGTGTGTGTATACACACACATATACTTTGTTGGGGGTTTTTTTAATTAGTGAAACAAGAAAGTTGTGAAGGAAAAGCAATACTTATTCATAATGTTCTTTCTTCAATATCCATGTAAAAAAGTCAAAAGTTGTTTGTCAGCATTAATACTTTGGGGATTAGATTTTTATTTTTTGTAATTAGAATTTTTAGTAAGGATTAGCACATAAATGTTAAAATACTTTATTAAAAATAAGTCTAGATTGAATTTTTTCACATGGGTAGGAATAGATTTATAGATCTAGAGTAGGAAGGGACCTCGGAGGCCATCAAGACTAAACCCCCAACCCCATTTTTTTTAAGAGAAAAACTCTAGCCCACAGAACTTAATAAAGTACATGTTTTTAAAAATAATTTGAGATAAAGAATTTATTTTCAAAACAGAAGGATTTCCTAAGATTTTGTTTTTCCTTCCATAGACCTGTGAAAAGGTGACTATCTCTAGTAAACTAAATTGATGGTAGGTGCAATTCCCTTTCTAACACTCAAAAGCATAGGCATTCATTTCATAACAGAGCAGGGATGCAAAGTTACAGGATACATAACTTAAAAGTCAAAATAACATGAGATCTGACTGATTTGTTTAACTTGTAATATGGCTTCTAATTGAAAACTAATAAGAAATGATGAAAGAAAGCAAAAAAGCTGCACTCTAATCTTTGCTGTGCTGCATTCTTTGGCAAATCAATATATTGGTGCAACAGGAGATTCTCCATCAGAAAAAAAATTGGCTTTATCTGTTCCCTCTACTTAGTAAGGTACCTGACTGTCTTTGGTCTCTTTTTGATTCCTCAGGGCTCAGCACAGGGCTTACTTAGCACATAGTAGGTACTTTAAATTCACTGACTGATCGAGGGCACTGTGGGAACTGTGGAATTAACTACTTTCCTTATATAGGCTTTGACAAGTCCAGGAAGACATTTAGGATCTAGATTTTTCCGTCTATTGTATGTATTGTCTGTTCCAACAAGACTTCTAACTCTTTGAGATCAAGGATTATCTCTCTTTCCCTCTTTGTATACTCAGCATTTGATTTACAAGAAGAGCTTCTTAGTACTTTTGCATTCATGCATCAGTGTCTTCCAAAACAAGCAACTCATGAAACAAATAAGAAGTAATGTCTAACTTGCTACATAATAATAGTGATGAAGAATAAGGAATTTAAAGACAAAAGACTGGGATTTGTACTTTAGTTCATTCACAGAATACCACTTAGCTATCTCATCCTGGATATATCAGTTCTTCACTATAAAAATTTAGCTTCCCATCTATAAAATGGAGGTAATGTCCATTATGAGAATTAAAGGCACTAATACATGTGAAGCTGCTTGGTAAACTATGAACACTATATGTGGATTATTCTTTTCACTCACTTGATAAAAAAAAAATTAAACTGAAAATTTCTCTGAAATGATCATCAAAATTTCTTTGTGTAAAGAGAATATAGCTAACATTTTATAAACCCATTATCTCCTTCAGAAAGAAATCCATAAATACTAGATAAAAATATCTATCATTTATTATTCTCTAACTATATTCCCAGAGAATATTAGATACTGATATGTATAAAGCATGAATCTGGATTAAGTCAAAAAAATTCACCTTTATGCATGTAAGAAAAATATACTTACCACAAAACTATTTTTCATAACATTTTACGAACAAAATCAAATGGCAAAAATAGAACAAGTTGACTCAAGGCTTCAAAACATCTCAAGGACTTTATTTTTTGTTGTTTTTGTTATACTATGTTTGGTTTTTATGTGGTGGATAAAAGAAGCTCTTTCAAGAAAAAAAATCAACATTTACAAAGTTTACCTAACACCAGGGTTTCTTCCTAAACTACTACTGCTTAAAGTAAAAAAAAATGAAATAATAGATATAAGAAAGAAAGTCATAACATGGAATGATGGAAAATAAGATTATTCCATAAGTCTCATGATTAATAGCCCAGAATGAATGGGAAAGAAATATGCATCAATGAAACAGTCCAAAACAGTAATAAATATCTGTCTTACACAATGGCTCAACAGCCCCTAAAATAAAAGTTACATAGACTGAATTATGATTTGCAGTTCAAGACTTCAAAGTGTGGTTGCACTATATGTGGAAATAAGTATGGAATACTCTATCCAGCCCCTAGTGGCTGTTTATAAAACAAATCAACTCAGTTTCATTTAAGTTTTTTTGTTTGTTTTTTTTTTTAAATGCAGGACCTAGAGCTATATAGACTATTGATGGCATTGTTATGAATGAGGAGGGTAATGGAAACTCACCTACCTTTCATATTGATCAAAAACTACTGTTATCAGTTACAAATACTACACACGCTGGCTTTATATACACAGAAATTCTTAAAAGTTCTTATTTATTTGAGAAGTTGTATCCTAGAACTGGAAACAAGCAGAGGAGTAAAGGAAGTATTAAACTTCTGAACTAATTAACAGAACAAAACGGGAGAGGGGGAGCAGAAAACAATGATAATTGGTATGTACCCTTTCTTAACCAAATCTACAACATACATTCATTTTGTATATGCACACACATCAGCAGCATCATAAACCGTCTCAAGTTCTAGCCATTATTCAGTTCGACATCTGCACATGTTTATGCGTCTCTCCAAACAACCTCTTGAACACCCTGCTGGAGCTGTCATTTTTTTCTTCTCCCTATCTGGCAGATGGCAAGTCAACAATCGGCATCAACAGCAGCCGAATATCTCCCCCTCCATCCGACCCCCCTAAACAGACACAATAATAACTTCTTTGTGCTTCCCTACAATGCAGCTGCTTAAACCATTTCGCTACAAGGCTGCTTTGCCTTAATAAAAAAAAAAATCCCTTCTGTCAAGTCTAAAAAGCAGCATAATGTTAAGCAAGCTAAAGCCACAGCACAGCTGCAAACGGGCAGACACATTGACAGCTCCTCCCTTAACAAAGCCCTGTGAATTGAAGGGGGTTCATCTGAGGCTCACACAGTAATTAGTATAAAAAAGTCCGACAGCCTCTATTATGCTAAGGAAAAAAAAACTGGACAGAACTGGGCTGCTGTTTTGCGTCAAGAGTTCTGCTGCAGAGTAGATAAATCATGTTGGGTTTTTTCCTCTCTTTTTAAAGACAGTAATAAGGAGGATGAGAGAAGCTAATTTGAAAACTTGGACACAGTAATTGTACCATATGGTGAGCATTTATCCTTTCTGAAATGCACGCTAACAGTCACTTACATGCACAGTGCTTTGTTTTACAGTTGTTATTCTCTCTACCATATTCATAAAATGGATCTGAATATCTGATACTTAAGAGAAGTTGTGTGTAATTAGCAACAGAACTGCCTGGGTTTAATTTATTGGCCTACCACTGCAATCTAATAAAATGCAAAACAAAATTAAATGAATCTACTTTTTAATTTTTTTCTCTAACTCAACAAATGATTTGTATTCTATATGGAATAAAAAAAATTCTTAGGAAGGATTCTAAGATGCCTTCTTTTTTTTTTTAAATTTCAGAAGAAAAAACTGTAGATCAATAACGTCCTTACTGACCATTCCAAAACTTTACACCACTGTAAGAACACTCTTTTATGAAGACCATATGATATATCTGACAAAAAAATGAATGAAATCTTTGCATTGAACATATAATTATACCAGAAAACTTGATATTTAAATTATTGTATATTATCTTTATTTTGATAAATACAAAATGTAAACTGAACATTTTACCTTTAAAACATTTAATTAGAAAAAGTTGATAACTAAAAAACCATTTATATAAAAACTGTACCATCCCAATAAAAACCACTGTATAAAAGTAAAATTGTAATTTTCTATATTTTAATATGTATGATATAATTATAATTCTTCCCTAAACTTTTCAAAATCATATCAAAATCTGTTAATGTAATGTAAAAACAGTTCAGTGAACTAAAGAAATTGATGATCAAGTTACAATGTGAAGTAAAACACCATGTTTTTCTGACAAAAGTAGTATGAAAAGAATTTGTATAATTTGTTTTTCCTATAATCAGTAAGTAAATTGCAAGGAAAAAGACATGTTAATGCCAGCTGTGATTCTGCTGTGTATTTGTTTAGCTAAAAATGCAAAGTGTTTTCCTACCTGATACAAACTATATTTTAATCATTCATAAACATTCATCTAATCTTCATTTCTGTTTCTTATAATTTAAAATGGAATAATATACTCGGGCATATTTCTATAATTTACTCCTTTGTCAGAAATAGATGTTAGCTGTTTGATTTGATATGTTTTAGAATAGAGGGGAGAAAATGTAAAGACACACTACCATACTTTTCTAGAATTTACATCTTATTTGGAATGGTTTGACAGTCTGACAGAATTGGAAGAGACATTATAAACTAGAATTTAGTCCAAAATTCTCATTTTTACAAATGAAGAAACTGAGGTCCACCAAGATTACTACCTCAAGGTCACAGACCTTATTAGTGGCAGAGGTATATCTAAATGTCCTATTCTTCTGATGTATAATCCAGAGTAATTTTCTATTGCACCACAGCTGTCTCATTAGTCTGGTCAGAATCAGGAAGCAGAAAAACAAGGAAAAAGATAAGGAAGTTACTATGGCTACCTAGCAATTAAATATGCATCTACAATGATTTAGGTGCAGTAGACAAAGCCCCAAAAACTTTTTTTGCTGTAATTTTTGAAAAAACAAAGTTATTGATAATGAAGTTCAACATTAAAATGATGGCATCTCAGCGCCATAGGAAAGCAGGTGTACGTTAGTTATCTGACAAGACATCAATACCATCAGATTTTTAGTGTGAAATTAATGTTAGTAGCGGACATTTTTAGCACCTTGAGCATAACAAAGCATTTTTATATGCATTATAACATTCAATCATCGTTAACAATCTAGTGAGATAAGTACTACAGATGTTAAAAGTTGTATTTTTCAAATAGGGAAATGGAGACTCAGCAAGTTAAACAACTTGCCTGCAGCCATACAACTATTCAATGTCAAAGGCAGGATTTCAACCTCCTTAGCTCTCCTCCAACTTCAGGTATAGAACTTGTTAACCCTCCATCACATCACAGTACCTAAACACAGTGTAAGGTTTGGTTTCTTTGACATCAATGCCATATTTTCTTAAGTACCTCTTTCCTGAAAAAAGCCTTTACACATATTTCAATAATCAAGGATCCATAAAATCCATCAGATGTGTTTTTACTGAAGAAAATTATAAACTAGCAAAATCTTTTTTAGCTAGAGGGGAGGGGTGTATATGTCAACATTTTGTGATAAGTGTTTCCAGACATATACCCTAATCCTAAAATCATGGACAAAATCCATCACTGGGATCATTATTTCAAGTCTTTTTCAGTTTGGTAGGACAAGCTAAAGCCTAAATTCTGTTAGTATAACCTACAAGATCCCAAAGTTACCTTTACTGTTTGATCATGCAATGGAGAACAGTTTTGATGGGCACTACAATTAACAGGCACTTCATAAATATTTGGGAACTGAATGAATCAAATAATATGAACACCAATCAAAAACAGAGATCAAAAACTTACAATGTGCCAGACACTGTGAGAGGACATATAGGAGACAAAAATGAAACAGTTTGGCCTTCAAGGAACTCTGCAGGAAGAATTAGTGTGCAAATTGCATACAAAATAAATACCAGATAATGGGGAGGGAAAGGTTCTAGTGGTTAAGAGGCTAGGTCCTGTGTAGGAAGTGGGACTTAAGCTGACATCTAACAGAACTTTAGGTTTCTCTCTTCCTATTTTTTTTGGTTCCCCAGTTTTAACAAGGCAGTGGGATTAAGTGATTTGCCCAAGATCACACAGCTAGCCAACTATTAAGTATCTGAGACCAGATCAGGACTCAGGTCCTCCTGACTCCAGGGCCAGTGCTCTATCCACTGTACTACCTAGCTGCCCCAGAGCTTAAGGTTTCTAAGAGGCTGAGTTGATTAGAAATTATATTCCATGACCAGTTTGTCCAAAGGCATAAAAGTCGGGTGGTGGAATATCTTGAAGTAAGGAACAGCAAGATCAACTCAGCAAAGCCTGCAAGAAATGAAGTGTCTATGACAGAACATTGACAAGATGGATGGACAGGCTTAACTCAATTCTAGAGTAAAGAGTAAAGAGGGAGTTACTAGAGTTTATTATTAGGGTGTGGATTGAGAAAGGGAGAGACAACTGATGTGGTAGATTAAGAAAATGCCTTCACTAGAGTCAAACACACTTCAATGATTTTGTTATATCAGTCATTAAATATTCATTACATGGCAGATACTGTTGCTCTGTTCTGGGGATTCAAAGAGAAGCAAAAATCACAATCAAATGGAGGAGACAACATGTACAAACTATGTACAAACAAACCACATACAGAATAAAATTTTAAAGTATTCTACTTCAGAAGGATTGGGAGAGACTTCTTAGAGTAGGTGGCACTGTACCTGGTACCTGGAGGAAGTCAGGGAGTAGAGAGAAGGGGAGCATCCCATGGTTAGGGCACAGTCAGGGAAGATACCCACAGTTAGGAGATTCAAGGAACATCAAGGAATCTACCATCATCGGAATACAGAATATGTGGGAGGGCTGTAAGGTGTAAGGATTCTGTAAGGCAGTGGTGGGGAGGTTATGAAAGTTTCTGAGCGAATTTTAACTTGGTCCTAGAAATAAATGATGGAGAGCTGTGATCTACAAAAATCATTTTGGGGGGAAGCTGGGGAGCAACTAGGTGGTACAGTGGATAGAGTACCGGCCCTGGAGTCAGGAGGGCCTGAGTTCAAATCCATCATCAAACACTCAGTAACTACCTAGTAGTGTGACTTTGAGCAAGTCCCTTAATACCCCATTGCCTTGCAAAAAAAAAAAAAAAACACTTTGGTGAAGTGGATTAGAAATGGAGATTTGTGGAGGGCAGATAAAACAGAAAGCTACTACAAGAAGATAAAGGTGAGAAGATAAAAACCTGCACCAGGGTGGTAACATTATTAGAGGAGAGAAGGGATATCTTTGAGAACTGTTGCAATTTTAAGGTAAAATCAGCCGGTTTTGGCAACAGAAAATTACAGACTAAGTAGAGGATCACACAATTTTTCAGGTTGGGGAACTAGGAAGGTAGTGAAGTCCTCCACAACAATAATAAAGAATTTTGGAAGGTGGGGGGGGACAGTTAAAGTATTCAATTCACGATGCCCCAAAGGCAGTTGGAGATATGAGAGTGAAGGTTAACAGAAAGCTTAGGTCTGGATGAGTAGATTTGATAAGTATTAGCACAGAAATGAATAGTTGAATTCAAAAGAGTTGATAAAATCACTAACTTTTTAAGATATTAGTATGTGTGGACATATGTTTGGCAACTGTAATGTGTCTAGCTGCAATATAGTGGAAAGGGTTCTGGATCTGGATTCAATACCTTACTTTGTGATCTTTAGGCTTTCTCATCAGCATCAGGAGCATTCTTAAGGATGGAATGTGCTTAAAGTATGCTGTAAAACCTACAAATACTACATAATATCAGTCATTATTCCAAATCTGAAACCAAACAGCAATGTACAGGTTGAATCTTTAGGTACTATTAAAAAAATTTCAAAAGTATCAAACTATCTGGTATGAGTTGGGTCCATAGTGAAAGGCATATTCTTAGAAAGCATAAATAAAGGTTAAATGATATACAGTAGATGCTAGAAGTAGTAATTAAAGAGAAAAACATAATAATCTGGGGAACAATATTGCAGCCAGTTTTATTTTAAAATATCTCTAAACTGGCCAATCAAATGACCAATGAGTTCATTATATTTAAATTACTCAACAAATTCTTTGGTCAAGAAGGAAAACTTAAATGAGCCAGTTGGTGGCAATTAAGTTAAGAATATATTTGTAAATCCAAATCCATTCAGATTTTTTGCTTATCATTGATATTGTTGTTAACAAGGCTATATGAAAGTGTAATTAAGCTATTCAAATGATATAAATATTTCTAGTAGGAATAGTGGTTTTTAAGTTTCCTAAAATTATCATTTTATTAATAACTTATTAATTATTTTAAGAATTCATATAAAAACAATAAATTTAAAACTGGAAGGGACCTAATGAAACTCTCATTATTACAGATAAGAAAACTGAGGCCCAAAGAGGTTAAGTGACTTGCCCAGGATCACACAGCTAGTATCCACAGTAACATTTGAACCCACCCTGACTCCAGGCTTACCACCTTATCTGCAACCATGACAAAAATACAAAGTTGATAATTCTCCCAAACAGAAACAGGATAAATTAGTGTTCAATAGCTATCAAAGCATATATGCAAGGAAACTTAATATAGGTCTATTAAAATTAAGAGTTGATTCACAAACTATATGATATATTTATTAAAAAGTACTTGCAAAACAGAGCTATAGACAAACTATACCTGAGGAATTTTATCAATGATAGAAAAGACTTGTCCAAGATAATAGAACACAAGAAATCCAAGAATGTACATCTATAATTAGAAAGAGTCCTATTTGTAATTTAAAATGAATGTTTGGTGGTAGAAATTCATACCTCAGGGATTACCAACAATAATTTCTTCATTTCTAGAAGAAATTCTAGTAATAATATAAGTTTAAAAATTTTTAAATAAAATATTTTTTAAAGGCCCTGAAAGTTCAAGTTTTTAACAAGACATTTTATTATGACATAGCAGGAAAAGGAGAATGCTATGGGAACAACCAGTTCATTTCTAGGATGTCATTTATATAGCTGTCCTTAGCCAAAGGAAGGCTAACTAATTGAAAGTTTATCCTTAAAGTGCAAAAATAGAAATTTCAGGACTCTTAAGTCTCAAAACAGGTATCATTTCTTTCATTCACTCCAGTTCCAGTATAATATAAATTCCTTGAAGGCCAAGATTATTTCTCTTTTCTGTCATCATATCCTCAATACACAAACACAGAGTTTTGAGTTTAACAACCACTTAACAACTAAAGGAGGAGCTACAGAGCAAATTAATACTATAATATTTTTTGAAACAAACCAAAAATATGCTTTTATAACTTTCTCATAGGAACACTTATATAGACTTAAAGACATATAGAAAAAATTAATTGAGTCATTATATGATTAGAAACATATATATGTATGTATGTATATATATATATATATATTATATATATATATATATATATATATATATATATATATATGATCATTGTAAACATATTTAACAAAGCTGAGCTACCTTAAATTTATATTCTTTATTTTCCAATTAAGGAAAAGTTTTTGGCATTCTTTTTAATATTAAGTTTTTTTAGTTCTAAACTCTCTGCCTCCATCCCATCCCACCCCAACTCCTTGAGAAGGCAAGCAATATTCCAATTATTCACATGAAATAATGCAAAACATATTTCCACATTAGTCATATTTCAAAAGAAAACACACACACATGCGGAAAAAAAAATATATCTGCTTCAATCTGCACTTGGTTGTCTGTTCTCTGTGGGTGGGAGAGTAATTTTCATAAAGGGTCCTTTAGAGTTGTCTTGATCAGAGTAGTAGAAATATTTATTTCACAATGGTCATCAGTACTGTCTTGTTACTATGTACAATATTCTCCTGGTTCTGCCCACTTCACCTTGAGTCAGTTCACATAGATTTTTCCCAGATTTTTCTGAAATCATCCTGATCATCATTTCTTATACCACTATAGTATTCCATCACCAAATACCACAACTTTATTCAGCAATTCCTCAATTGATGGGCATCCCCTCAATTTCTAATTCTTTGCTACCTCAAAAAGCACAGCTATAAATGTGTGTGCAAACAGGGTCTTTTCCCCTTTTTTTGGATCCCTTTGGGACACAGATTCTAGTAGTGGAATTAGGTCAAACAGAAAGCAGAAGTTTATAGCCCTCTGGACATAGTTCCAAATTGTTCTCTACAATGTTTGCAGATTGACTAACATGACATAAAAGAAAATCTGAAGCCATATCTATGAGCTGTTTTAATTTGCCTTTCTCTCTTTCATAGTTATTTAAAGTATTTTAAAGTGACTATTGAAAGCTTTTATTTCTACTTCTGAAAACTCCTTGTTCATGTCCTTTGCCAATATCTCAATTAGGGATTGACTCATTTTTATTTATTTATTTTTTATTTGTTTGGTTTTTGCAAGGCAAATGGGTTTAAGTGGCTTGCCCAAGGCCACACAGCTAGGTAATTTTTAAGGCCACATTTGAACTCAGGTACTCCTGACTCCAGGGCTGGTGCTCTATCCACTGAGCCACCTAGACATACCAACTCATATTTATAAAAATTTGGCTCAGGTCCCTATATAGTTGAGGCCCTTATCAGAGAAACTTGTATAATTTTTTCCCAGTTTCTTTTTTTCTTCCAATTTTGGCTACATTGTTTTGCTTGTGCAAAAGCTTTTTAATTTCATGTAATCAGAATCACCCATTTTACTTCTCTTTCTCTAGTTTGGTCATAAACTCTTCCCTTAACCAGAGATCTACCAGGAACATTTTCCCATGCAATTTGCATGCTTTAAAGATGCTTAAATGATTGAAGATGTTTTTATACAATATATTCAAGAAAAACACTGATTCCAAGACAGTAATATAATAGAATCTCACATCAAAAATCACAGTACAAAATCTTAAATTGGAAGGATCTTCAACAACTATTTAATTTAACCTATACTTAAGATAGGAGTGTCACCCAGTCTGTTTTAAAGCTAGTAATGGAGAGTTAATTAACCTTCAGAGGGCAGTCTCCACGTTATATGCAAGTTTTTCTTATGTAGAGACAAAATTGGTTTCTCTGCAATCTCTACTAAGTTCTGCACTCTAGAACTATGCAAAACAATTCTAAGTGTATCTCCCCAAACAGTCTCTTCTCTTAACTAAACATCCTTATCTCCATCAGCTTATCCATATAGGGCATGTTTGGAAAGTCACCTCACTAAATCCTGCTATCCTCCTATAGACAGGTGCTAGTTTGTCTATGTCCTTCTGAAAACATGGCAACCAGAATAATGCTTTTTTTTAACCAGAGCAAGTACAGTAATACTAGTGTCTTCCTCACTGACCTCCTCTAAATTCCATCTTATTGAATTTGGCTATCATTTTAACCTGTCAAGATCTTTTTTGAATTTTAATCCTGTCAACCAACATGTTAGCTCTCCTTTCCAGCTTTGTATCACCCTCAATTACCCTCTTTCTCCTTTCTTTTCAATGTCCTTCTGTATATTCCTGATTCCTAATAGCATAAATGCCCAGTGACAAAATGATTACTAAGGAGGAAATAATAAGAGACTTCTAATAGTATGACCCAAATTGTCTGGAAACAAATTCTTTCCTGAGTAATATGATTCACAGTAAACAAGTCAAATTCATACCAATTAAGGAAATTCTGAACCTGTAACTTTTTGCTGAAGATGCATCTCAATATTTCTCTTGTCTCTGAGAAGCAGTACAATGAAAACTGCTTTGCCATTTCATTTTCTTCTACTATACCTGTACAAAATGAATCAAGAAATCTATATAGGAATGTATTAAGGAAACTTAAAAAAATAAAAAGGGCATTGTAGTGCTATATCTGATTTAAATATCTCCATTTTACATACTAAAATCTTTAAAAGAGCCAAGCATAATACAGTCAAAACAATTTCTAAACACATTCTGTAAGGGAATAAATTTTAACTTCACAGTTACTAGAATTTACATAGCTTAAAAGGTCACAGCAGGTGCTATGTTATTCTCATGGACTAAATGTATAACGTTAAGAACAATTTATGTTTTGATACACTTACTTCAATCATGCAATAAGTACTGGACAGTTGGCTTAAGTTTTTACTATTATATTATGATTACCTTAAAAGTCATTACCATAAAAAAGACAAACACCACCATAATGTAAAACTGAAGAGAGAAAATATATGTAACCAAATACCAGCAACCTAAATTTACTTGCTTACATAAGATCATAATTCTTCCAAAATAATTTCATCTCATTTTTTACAATCAAAAATGCACTTCATGCATTGAGAACATGCACATGAATAAAACAATTAGAAAACAACATAATTGTCAAAATTTGTTATATATAAGGCTTCCCCCCCCATTTGCTCAACTTAATCATTTTCAGTGGCCATCACCCCCAGGCAAAGCCAAAGTAAAAAGATGGTCCTTCTATGACGTGTTGAAGGTCAATAATTTTTTGAGATGAACAGAGAACACATTCCTGAATGGAAGAACCTTGATTGAGGATGGATTACTTGCTCATTCCAGTTCTTCTTAAGAAGCCACATCAAAAGCGATAATACTCACTCTACCCTCAAATGTGGCAAAGTCATTATTCCAGACAGAAATATAATAGTATTATAAAATAAAATTAAAGAAAGTAACTATAAATGGGTCTACACAACAATGTTCTATATATGCAACTTACCAGGAAATATCAATGTTCCTCAATTTTCAGTTCAAAGTTTGAGAGAAAAATGGAAAACTGAGTACTACACTCAACTTTTATAGCAGACTAAAAATATTTTTTTGTTCAACACCATCTTTATCATTTAGAAATGTTCAATGTAAGTTCTTAATGTGTGGGTTTATGCTATTTTAGGTTACATATTACAGTATAAATGAGTATTATATAAAACATAACTTGGGGTTTCAAAATGATATAACCTATTGTAAAAATGGCTAAAAGGGAAATATAATGGGAGTAAGAGAAAGGAGAGGTAGAATAGGCGAAGATATTTCATATAATAAGGTTTTTTTTATTACAATGAGCTATTGCAATGATATGGAAGGGAGGAAGGCAAGAGGGAATGAGAGAACCTTTGCTCTCATCAGAGGTGGCTCAGAGAGGAAACAGCATATATAACTCAATGGGCTACAGACATCTACAATAAGGAGAGAAAAGGGACAGGGGGATGGGGGAGGATGTGGGGGATGGGGGAGGATGTGGGGGATGGGGGAGGATGTGAGTGATGGAGGAGAGGGTAGACCGTGGGGGGAGAGTGGTCAGATATAACACATTTTGTTTTTTTACTTCTTGCAAGGGGCTGGAATTGGATGGTCTGTCTGGGACCACAGGGCCAGGTGGTTGCTGGGCCTTAGGGGTGGTAGATGGGCTCGGGGCCTCTTGGCCCCAGGACCGGTGATTAGTCTGCTGTGCCACTCAGCTACTTTACAGCACATTTAAGAAGAGGGACAGAGTGAAAGGAGAGAAAAAATAGTGTATGGTAGTGGGAAAGTACGAATGGGGGGGAGTTGCGATCAGCAATGGCAATAATGGAAAATTATGGATGTAGCTTTTATGATGGACTTATCCTAAAGAATGTGATCCACCCGCAACAAAGCTGGTGGTGCTGGAACACAAACTGAAGCACATTTATTATTGTTGTTGTTGTTATTTGGGTGGGGGGGTTATGGAGTGGATAGGGTTGGGTGGCTTGCCAGGCGTCACACAGCTGGGTGATTGTTGGGTGTTTGAGGCTGGATTTAGACCTGGGTGCTCCTCACTTCAGGGCTGGTGCTCTATCTACTGCACCCCCCTGGCCGCCCCTACTACTACTACACTACTACCTCCTTTTCTTCTTCTTTTTCTTCCTTCTTCTTCTTCTTATTATTATTTTCATCATTTTATTTTGTTTTTGGTTTTCGCAGGGCAGTGGGGTTGGGGTGGCTTGCCCAGGGGCTGGGTGATTGTTTAGTGTCTGGGGCCAGATTGGGTTCAGGGACTCCTTACTCCAGGGCTGGTACTCCATTCAATGTGCCACTTAGTTGCCATTATTATTATTAAAAAAAATTTTCCTCTTCCCTTTACTTTATTGCTCATGAGGGTCTATATTTTGGGGGGAGGGGGTATTAGGTTTACTCTTAAACAAAAATACTTTAATAATTTTTTTAAAAAACATCATTTGTACAAAAACAAAATAAATATAAATGTTCAAAACAAAAAAATGATATAACCACTCAGTTGAATAATTAATTATAAAATATTTCACACAGTTCCCATTGTATCCTCTCTTTAAAAAGCACAGGTTAAAAACAAAGACCTAATACAACCAAGGTAAAGTTGGCTGGCATATGAGATTGTTTTGAAGTGCTTTCTGAGTACCTCAGTCTCACACTCAAATCAGGAGCATCTGTCCACCAACTGTCAAGATCATGTCTAGCCTAGGAGTTTTCCTAGATTCATCACTATTCATGGATGCCTGTCACCAGAAGAAAAAAAATTCATATTTCAAAGCTGTCTTCTTCTTCAATATGACCAGGAAAATATGAGTATAACATGTATGATTCTGAGGTTAGATTATTTTAAGCCCCAACTCTCTTCCTTTCCCTTCCAGTTAAATGAATTTAAAGATAACTGGAACGTATCATATAAATACAACTCTATCAACTAAAGGATTTGATACCTATATGCAAAAAGCTGCAGTCTAAAAGTATGTACCTATCTATTAGTCAAAATATATTTATAATATAAAAGTAAAAATCCAATTTAAACTAAATAAAAGTCAACAACAAAAGATAATATATTTTTTATTAGAGGGCTAAATTTTGGAACTAACGATTACATAAAATGCTTACAAGGCAAAGTCTTGACCTATTTTAGATATTATTTCAAAATTCAAACAATAATAAATATGACTCTCCTAACAAAACAACTAGAAAAAGCACTGGTTTATGAGGCACAGCACTGATTTCAAATCCTGACTCTATTTGTGAGGCCCCCAGTTTTGGTAGTAAGCTGTGGTACCTTGCTAATCAGTCCTACTGATGAGTATCTCAAAGGTAGAAGGGTCTGAGAAGAAAAGCCATGGCTTGACAATTAGTCCATTGAGAGATAGGTTGTCACATTCCATTGCCAAATATCACATGATATGGGAGGAAGCAAAACCAATTTAAGGCAGCAGCCAGACCATCTTCATTCAATAGCCTGTTTCCTATAAAACAGGTCAAGGAATGGAATTATTCTGAGAAGGATGACTTGCACCCCTCACCATGAGTTTTCTTACTGAAAAAGAGTTGGGACTACATAATTCGTGAGGTCCTATCCAATATTAAATCTGTCATTTTAAGCATCACTTGTTTTATAGTCATTGCAATATTTAGTTTTAGCATTACTGACACAAAATGTTCCTTTTCTGGAGCAATCATTCTTAGGAAGATAATAAGGTCACAATCTCATGTTTCTAGTAACTGATTAATCAGCACTTATCCCTCAATTTTTGCATACATATTGCTTTTTTTTAAAAAAATGAAATATAAAAAAACAGTTTAAAATAAAAAAATTGTTTGCATTTGTAGAGGGGACTTCTTTAAGTTACAATCCATAGCAAAAGAAACAATATTATGCAGTTATAAAAGTTCCAAACGCATACATGGCCTGGATATAAAAGGTCATATCAAAGACAAATTTAAAAAGAAAGTTTCTTTTATAGACACATAAATGGGGGAGTTCACGACTAAACAAATAATTGAGAAAATCATGAAGTCTATCACGAATAGACTTCAATAATATAATAAAATTTAAAAGATTTTGCACAAACAAATCTAAGAAAAATCAGCATTGAACTAAAATACCTGGGGGTGGAAGGGGGGGAAATCTTTCAAACAAATTTTTCTGTTAAATGTTTCAATTGTGAGATATAAAAGGAGTTAATTATAATTTCTAAGATTAAAAGTCCCCCCCCCAATGGTCAAAGTACAAAGCAACTTTAAGGTCCCAAGATGAATATATAACAAATGTGGAGTGATCATAGAAAATAAGTACTCTACTGCCTTGCTGATGAAGCTTTAAATTGATCCAACCATTCTGGAAAGCAATATGGTGCTACAACCAAAATGTTGTCAGTTATAGCACTCCTAGGTCTATACCCCCCAAAAATTAAAGAAAAAAAGATCTATATGAACAAAAATATTTATGGAAATTATTTGCATTCTAATCAAAAACAAGAAAATAAAGGGGTATCCTGTAGAGAGAGAGGTATATGAATAGCATGGAATATTATTGGCTCATAAGAACTAATAAACTGTACAGTTTCAGAGGAAATCAAGAGAACTATGAAGTGATACTGAGCAGAGTAGACAAAAAAATTTACATAATATTTTACTCTCCTCCCAAAAAAACTTCAAAAGACTTCAGAATATCGATCAGTGCAATGATAAACCGCTAGTCTAAAAAATAGAAGATAAAACACTTCAGACCTCTCCTAACAGAGCCAATATAAGAATATGTGTTTCTGAATTATGCAGCAATGAATTGGGGCTTTATTTTGGGATTTTTTTATTTGCTCAGTGTGGGGCAGAGACAATAAGAGAAAGGCAGATAAGTAGAAAAATTTTTAAATATTTAATTTAATGTTCACTATGTTTCCAACACTATGATACATGTTAGAGTAGGAAAAAAAGGGTCTCCATATCTTATATGCTTACAGTCTTTCTGGAAGGGCAAGAATGATCTATACAAGTGCTATACATATACATATATGTATATAAACACTTATTGCTGATTTGGCAAACCTCTTTTATTCACTTAATTAAATTACTGCAATATAAAAGATACATAAAAGATAAACAAGTGTGGATTATACAGTGTAAGAACTAAATTACATAATAATATATTTGCTTACATCACTGCCTCAAAAATGATAACATTCTCCTATTTTTAGATGGTCAAGAACAATGTAAAATTTCCCCTGAAAAAATAAATCAATGTTCAATAATATAATGGTGAATAATAAGGAATGGAAAAAAATGTAGCATGACACAGTGAAAAGCGCACCACAAATGTAGTCAGAGAACCTGGTTTAGAATCTAATCTAAATTGGTAATTCCAAGCAGATTTACCTCCAGTACATCACAATCCCTCATTTATCTCTAATACATCATAATTCCTCTGGTTCTCAGTTTTCTCAGCTATAAAAATATAGAATGAAAGATATATAAGAAACTAAAACAAATATGTAATAGCATTAATCTTTCCTCAATGAATATGCTCAAAGGATAGGAACAATCATAATAAATCTCAATAAACCTGTGAAAAATTGTCTCAAGTCACTAACAATGAGAAAACTGCAAATCAAAACTACTGTGAAATTTGACCTTACAACCAGAAAACTGGCAAATGTGATTAAATATGAGATTAATCACTTTAATGTTTGTAAAATGCTTTAAATATTTTTATCTTATTTGATTTTTACAACAAACTTATGAAGTAGATTCGATTATTATCCACATTTAACAGATGAGAAAACCTAGGCTAAGAGAATTGAAGTGACTAGACCACCAATCTAGTTTGTTAATATAGAATCTGAGTTTATGGCTCTAAATTCAACACTTTGGCAAAGAACTCGAAACAAAATATATACCATAAACTAATGGTTAAACACACTGTTATATACATGAATGCTATATTACTGATTAGAAGACATGAATTAATACAGAATCAAGGAGAACCAGAAAATAAAAAGTACCTAATGTCTATAAAAATATACATAAAATGAAAATCAACAACAAAAAAAGAAACTGCTGTGTAATTATGGACAAGTTTGCTCCAGAAGAAGTAATTACAAGATGTACCCTCCTCCCAATGGAATATTGGATAGACCAGTCAGATTCAGTTTAAGTGTTGTTTACTTTTGAATGAACCTTTTAATTAACTGGTAACAAAGTATGGATCCCTGGAAAGGGAATAGGAAGGGACATATTCAGAAATAAAGGTTATATAAATACAAAAAAACTGAAATCCTAAAATTTTCCTGAATAAATATTTTTACTACAGCTTGATGTTGCTTTGAATGTCTTACTAAAAAAAATTCTTTTTAATTAATATGTTTATTGTAAACTATATTTTCCAATTAGCTCTAAATAGAATTTTGGCATTACCAATAAAAAACTTTTACACCCAATAAGGAATTAAAACTATATTTCATTCCTTCGATTTCTGAGCGTAGTACAGTGAAAAGTATTAAATATGTCCAAGGATAACTCTTACAACAGAGGTAATAACCAAAGGGTGGCATCACTACTTCTCTGGGACTTGTTTCCTCAACTGTAAAATGGAGGGAGTGGAGTAAATTATCTCTAAGTTCTCTTTTAGATTTAAAACTATGATCTTTCATTAAGGTATTAAATGCTATGGTGAGATACAATCTAATAGAAAAAATTCTATGTGAAAAATGGTTAACACAAGCCAAAATGTAATAAGATTTCAATAATATCATGTGATTTGGGAAAACTTCATGGAGGCACAAGGAACCAAAAGGGATAGGAAAGATTTCTACAAGTTGAGATGAGGGAGAAGGTAATTCAGGCATATAGAAAGGATAAAGGAATGCATGAATATAAGAAAAAAAATCACTTTTTAAACTCTTATTATGTGCCAAGTACGAGTTTACAATCTTTCTTTTTTATAGTCTAACAGAGAAGTCAGAACACACAGTGGTGAGTGGTAGCTACAAAAACAATTATATTCTTGAAACTAGTGAGTGGCAATCAAATGATATGCCCTTTCTAGAAACAAATGAATTTAATTCATGTGAGTACCACACTTATTACTATAGGTAAGAATCTCTTAGAAGAAACAGAGTAGCCCTCACAGTCAGTAAAAGGGTGAGAAAAGCAATATTGAGATATAATCTCAAAAATGACAACATGAAATCTATTTGAATCCAAGGCAAACCATTCAACATCACAGTAAGACAAGTCTATGCTTCAACCACTGTTGCTGAAGAGGCCAAAGTTGGCAAGTTCTACAAAGACCTATAATACCTTCTAGAAACTGTACCAAAAAAAGATGTCACATTCATCATAAGAGATTGGAAAGCTAAAGTAGAAAATGAAAAGGTAACTGGAATAACTGGCAAGTTTCAACAAGGAATAAAAATGAGACAAGGCAGAGACTAAAGAGTTCTGCTGTTAAGATAACTAGCTAATCACAGTAAACATTCTTGGTCAACAGCCAAAAAAGGTGATTCTACACAAAGACACCATCAGATGATCCATAAAAGAAATAAGATTGATCTATACTTTTGCAGTTAAAACAAGAAAGTAGGGAAAACCATCAGACCATTTAGGTATTAACACATAACAAATTTAAGTGGAAATGATGACTAGAATAAAGAGATTAGACCTGGCAGACAGAATGCCTGAAGAACTATGGACAAAAAGTTCACAATATTGTACAGGAGCTGACTACCAAAAACACTCCAAAAATCAAAAAGATTAAGAAAGCAAAATGCCTGTCTTAAGAAGTTTTACAAATGGCTGAAGAAAGAAGGAAAGTAATAGGTAAAGGAAAAAGAGAAAGTTATACCTAAATGCAGAATTCCAGAGAAAAGGAAGGAGATAAGGTTTTTTAAATGAGCAGTGAAAAGAAATTAAAAAAAAACCAATATAATGGGAAAGAGAAGAGATTTATTCAAGAAAATTTATCAAGAGAATATTTCATACAAAAATGGATACATTAAAAAACAAAAATGATAGGGACTTATCAGAAGCAAAAGAGATTAAGAAGAGGTGGCAAGAACATACAGAAAAACTACACAAGAAACTTGTTAAGATCATTCATAATCAAAAAAGTGTGGTTACTGATCTAGAGGCAGACATCTTGGAGAATGAAGTCTAAAAATAATCAAAAAAGTGTGGTTACTGATCTAGAGGCAGACATCTTGGAGAATGAAGTCTAAAAGGCCTTAGGAAACATTGCTAACAATAAGGCTAAAAGGAGCTAGAGATGTGCTATTTAAAATTCTAAAAGACAATGCTGTTGAAGTGTTGCACTCAATATACTAGTTAATTTGGAAAACACAACAGTGACCACTGATTTGGAAAAGATTGACATCTCAAAACTAAAGAAAGACAATGCCAAGAATATTCAAATTACTTAACAGCTTCACTCATTTCACATGCTAGCAAGGTTATGCTTAAGATTTTACAATATTGTTTAAGCAATATGTGAGCTGATAATTACCAAAGAGCAGACTGTTTTTCTTTATTTTTAATTTTTGGTTTTTGCAGAGTAATGGGGTTAAAGTGACCTGCCCAAAGTCACACAGCTAGATAATTATTAAGTACCTGATTTTAAATTTGAACTCAGGTCCTCCTGACTCCAGGGATGGCGCTCTATCAACTGCGCCACCTAGCTGCTCTGAGTAGATTGGTTTTCAAAGCGGCAGAGAAAATAGAGATCAGATTGCCAAGACTCAATGGATTATAAGGAAAGCAAGGGAGTTCCAAAAAACAACCCCATCTACTTCTGCTTGATTAACAGTACTTAAAAGGCCTTTGAGTGTGGATCACAAGAAATTGGGGCAAGTCTTCAAAGAGATAGGAGTACAAGATAATCTTACTTTTCTCCTGAGGTACCTTATATATGGACCAAGAAAGCAACAGTTAGAAGAAAAAAAATGGAATAACTGATTGATGTAAGATTGGAAAAGGCTGTAGTATTGTCTCCTAATTTATTTAACTTATACAAAGAAAGAGTACATCATTGAAAATGCCACACTTCAGGAATCAAATCTAAATTAAAGGTGCATAGAAAAATATCAACAATTCCATATATGGAGATGATGCCACTTTGATGGCAGAAAAGTAAAGAAAAATTAAGAAGCCTTAAACTGTCTTGAAGCTTTACATCAAAAACAAAGAAACAAACACTAAGATTCTGGACATTAGTTCCATTACTTCCTGACAAATAGAAGGAGAAGAAATGGAAGCAGTATCAGATTTTAAATTCTTGGACTCAAAGATCACTTCAGACAGCAACTGCGGTCATAAAATTTAAAAAACTGCATGCTTCTTGAAGGAAAGCTTTAGCAACTTAAACAGCATACTAAAAAGCAGAGACATCACTTACCTAACAAAGGTTCATATATTCAAAGTTATGGTTTTTCCAGTAGCTATGTAAGGAAGTGAAAGTTGGGCTATAAAACTATTTCTTCTGACATGCCACAGAATCAACACTTGGATTCTGATGCTGGAGAAAAGTTTTGAGAATCCCCTGGACAGTAAGGAGATCAAATAAATCAAAATTAAAGAAATTAATTTAAGCTTATCCACTGTTAAGATCAATTACTTAAGCTGAAACTTAAATAATTTGATCCTATAATGAGAAAACAGGATTCATTGGAAAAGACCCTGATACGGAGAAATATTGAAAGCAAAAGGAAGGAATGGCAGAGGATGAAATGGAGAGACGTGGTGGAAACAACAAACATTAATTTGGACAGACTTTAAGAAGTAGTGGAAGGTGCGACTACGTGGCGTAGTGGATAAAGCACCGGCTCTGGAGTCAGGAGTACCTGGGTTCAAATCCGGTCTCAGACACTTAATAATTACCTAGCTGTGTGGCCTTGGGCAAGCCACATAACCCCATTTGCCTTGCCAAAATCTAAAAAAATAAAAAAAAATAAAAAAAAGTAGATGTCAGAAGGACATGGCATGCTATGGTCCAAAGGGTCAGGAATTGTGTAGAGCAGAACTGAAACAAAGGAACAATAATTCCAGAAACAAAGGTAGCAATGATTTGATTAGAGTTCTCAGAGCAAGTAGGTGGGAAATAAGGTACACTTGGAAGCAGAAAAATTCAAGGTTTATCTAGGGGAACAAATGAGTAGAGTTCAGTTACTTGAGAATGTAGTCACTTATTTATA
This sequence comes from Macrotis lagotis, assembly GCF_037893015.1. Lineage (NCBI taxonomy): Eukaryota > Metazoa > Chordata > Mammalia > Peramelemorphia > Peramelidae > Macrotis > Macrotis lagotis. The sequence goes on along the minus strand of NC_133659.1, from coordinate 137,042,787 downwards.
CTAGAACAGTACTTACATAATGCTTTAAGGTTTACAAAGTACTTCACAAGCAACCATTTCATTTTATCCTTATACCAACTAGCAGCACTTAGTGTTATGCCCATTTTACAGATAAAGGAACTATTATAAATCCTGAAAAAAATGACAATATAAATGATTACACTTACACTGCATAGAAAACTTTGAAAGCACTTTACCATACAGTATCCCATTTTATGACCCAAAATAAACTTATCAGATGGAAGGGCACTAGGTTATAAGGAAGCCTTAAATTCTAATCACTTTAAAGAATATCCTGACTTTAAGTGCATTTAATTTTCCCATGTCGTTTTTGTAAGAAAAAAACAATAAAAGGGCCACTCAAGTTATATCATCTTTCATTTCATTTTTCAAATATTAAGAACAAATAGCTTAATGCTTGAAAATATGCTACTAACAGTCTGCCCATTTGTGAAATATTTAGTAGATACTTGGTATAACTGCTTCTTTAAAGTCTTATGCTAATTAAGTTCTTAATAGAGAGCTTAACAATTTAAGCTTATTAAGTATTCAGTACTACCCATCAGAGGATTGGATACAAGGTGATGAATTATTTTGACTGCAGTTAATTATTAAACCATTAGAGCACAGAGGGGTTGTGATCTGTACTTGAAGAATATGAGTACACTAATGAAATCAAGGACTCTTGAAAGTACTCTACACCCCGAGGGTTTGGTTGGGTTTTTTTTTCGGGTGGGGGGGGGGAGAAGGAGGAACCAACATAGCCACAGAAATTCTTCTGCAGAGGTTGAATGAGAACCTGCTGGGGATAATTGTGGGGCTATTTATGCAATGGGCAGAAAGCTGACTATATGATCTGTTAAGTCCCTTCCAATGAAAAGATTACTGGATTAGATTAAATCTACCAACTACTTAATTTATATAATTTTAAATTGATTTCTATCTTACAAATGTAATGAGAACTCTAAAACTGTTTTAATAAGCACTCCTTTCCTACCATTTTTGTCTCTTCCACTCACTTTCCTAAGGTAGCATCTTACTCTATACCCTTAAGCATACTTCATTCACTTCTATGCTTCAGTATTTGTCTAAAAAGAAAACAAAAAATTAAAAAGAAATGCAAAGTGAGGAGAAGACATAGAAAAGGCTGAAGTTTAATCAGCATACAGAATATTGGCAAAATTTATGTAAGGAAGCTCCTAAAATCTGAAAATCTATAGGAAGACCTAACATAATACAAGAGAAATCCTTAGAAATAAGAAAAAGTCTACAGAGGCTACTTTTTCCCCAATTACCCAAAATTCAATTGGAAAGTTTTCAGGGACATAACAACTGTGACAGACTAGATTCTACTAAGTGCATTTAGCTAAACCCTGGAGTCTCAGATTAAGTGGCTAAGCCAAAGTTTCCTTGCAGAGTAGAAGTGATTGATTTAGGGATACTGGGACACCAAATTGTACAAAGACAGAAATTCTCCCATCATGAGACCATACCTTCTCTTCAGCAAAGTGCTTTAGCACTTCTATGTTTTAAGATAAAACAAGTAATGAGTAATTCACAAATAAAATATTTTTGCTCTATTAGGGGCACATTAGCACTGAGACAAATTTGTATAAAATATAAAAATCAGAATATAGACTATGGTTAAAATCAGAGTTCAAGATGGCAAAGCAGTTAAACTTAACATCTATCAAGAAGAAAAACAAAGGAAACACATGAAATATAAAAGGAGGAGAGAAAAAAGAAAAAAAGAGATGTAGGGAAGGGAAGAAAGAAAATTTTTACCTTTATATTTGCCATTGATTATAATTTATAAGTTGAAATATGGAATTCTATTTTCTTAGGATTATTTAGAACTTATAAATCAGTTTTCACATTTTCTTAACATAGGAGCAAAGGGTACTTCCACCCTTATGCTCCAAAATATTCCTAGGCATTTCCACCATCAAGGAAAAACAAACAAAACAATAAACTTTGTTTAATGAACAATGACACAATTTCATAATTAAGTTAAAGAAATAACTGAGACACTACTGTTTATTCAGCATATTCTGTTATTAAGTGAATTTAAACAGCATACAAAATTACATGAGAATTTGTATTCCAAACTTTTGACTCTTAAAAATGTTATCATTACATATTATTAAGTCTTGGTGAGTTTAAACTTGCAATATTTTAACAGCTCAATCAACATTTATTAAGTACCTATAACATGTCAGTCAACAATGAATCTCACATTCTAATACTATCTCAGAGCAAGAAAGGATCTCAGATGACTTGCCCTAGACAGAAATCCCCTGTGATATCCCTGAGGAATGGTCATCCAGATTTCCCTAAACAATTTCCAGTGAAGAAAAAACTATTAGCTCCTAAGAGGCCCATTTTGGACTATTCTAACCATTCAGAACTTTCTTCCTGACACAAATTCTAATCTGCTTCTCAGAAGCTTCTCCTCATTGCTCCTAGTTATGCAATCTGAGGTAGAGCATATCAAATCTAATACCTTCTTTCCTCTTTATGACAGCTCTTCAAATATCTGAAAACAGAAATGACTACGTTCTACACCACCACTCCCTCCTTCCATCAAAAATTTTCACTTTTCTGAGCTAAATATCCCTAGTTATTTCAAGTGATCCTTCACTTTTTCCATTTCCTATACTATAAAGATACACCCTTTTCTGGATGCACTCTGGTTCATTAAATCTCCTTCTAAAAATGTGGCACTTAGAAACCTATATTCCTTCTGACTTCTTACCAATGTCTATAAAAACAACTCTTAGAAATATAGTTCAAGTGTTATGAAAAATTGCATTTGTTTATGTTTTAGAGTTCATTGTTAATTTATCAAACTACTTTAATACTGAAGGGTTTAATTAAATATCTTTCTTCTCTAAAATAACTGTAAATCTGCCGGTGGATACTAAGAATATATTCTTTAACAAATTAATATGAAATTGATTTGAATGTTTCAATATGTCCTTTTAGCAAGGTCAAGACATTAGCTCTTTAGGAAGGCCAATGCACAGGCTTCCAGCTTCAAATAAAAGCCAATAATAAAAGAATTTAGCTAAGATACAAAGTGGTAAGACCAGAAAAATTGGATCCAGAAACAAAGTATATAGTTCATTGACCCAAATGCTGAAAATAACAGGAGATTGTGAGACTAAATGTTCTGGTTTCAAATCTTAACTCTGCCACTGAATAACTTTGGTAAAGTTGCTATGGATTCTGACCCTTGGTTTTTTCATCTGTAAAATGAGGATATTTAATAAGAGCTTTAAGATCCCTTCCAAATCTAAATCTAAGAGATATAAAAAAGTCAAACTGAAAATGAGGAAAAGAGAATAAGAAGTAGAGTGTCAATTCTAGTCTTGTTTTTAATAAAGATTTGATGAGATTAAAAAATAGGGAGAAGAGAGGTAAAGTACCATAAATAAATAGAATATAATTTTAAGGCAATTGATCTGTGCCATTCATTCCTAAGTTGGAAACCTTTCAATCCTAATGTTTTTCTTCTCAAGGTAAACATAATGGATAGTTATAAATAAACAGAGAAATGATTGTCAAAAAAATGCTACATATCTATCTCCTTTGGAATCATTAGCAAGTATGGAAAATTCTCAGATTAGAGGTACAATCATTTATTAAGTTAACAAAGGAAAAATTCTACTGTAAATAAAGTTAAATCAGCAGAAAATTTGTCCCATTTTGGTTGAGATTAATAAGAACTTTTCAAAATGAGAAAATTTATAATATAAATTGGTCCCAATTCGGGAAGGAAGGGAGATACTAATTAGAGGGTACAGTATGCCATCGTTCTACCTATTTGTTTATGTAGAAATTTTACCTCAATGTAAGAATTCTATAGAAAAGATGCCTCAAAATCTACCAATCAGGTAAGCAGGAAGGAATTTATATACTATACAGAGAAAACAGGCTGTCTACAATTGTATCAATTATATAGATAAACCTTTCTACTATGGATTCTTTGGATATTTTTCAGTGAAGAAGAAAGAGAAATAGGAAACTACCACATTTGACATGACAGAGACTTAAGCCATGGACACAATTCCGTGGTAGGTAGTTATCTCCTAATCAATATTGTAGGACCTATCCATTCTTACAGCACTATCTTCATGGTGATGTTAAGTCTAGATGGAAAACAGAAACAGGAGGTAGGTATTTTATTTAAAAATGGAAAACCAATGTTGTTACTCTTAAATAAATATGTGGGTTCTATACTGAGCCAGATTTCTTGAGACAGTATGGGCTTTGAACCTGTGTTTAATTGAAAATGACGAATCTTTGCATTGACAATAATATGCTTCAAAAATATTTAAACAACAATGATATATGCAGCACATACTCCTTTAACTAATGGAACAACAAGAGTCAAAGAAGTAATTTACATATGCCATGGAATTGTTCTAAGAAAGTTATTCTAAAATTATATAAAGTAAAAATTTTATTATTTTTATTGTGACAAAATCAGAAAAATAAAGGGATGACATCATTAAATTCACTAAATTCATCAAACATAGGGTCCAGATTAGTTATAACAGTAATATTATTTTCTCTAATCTTTTTAAATGAAATGAAAAGGCCCTAGCAATTGAATTTAGAAGATGCTCATGGTCCTCTGAGAAACTCTAGTAAACAGGCCACCAATATCTTAAGTAGCCCTTGAGCTAGGCATTCAGGAGTTACTATACAATATTTACCTTCTCAAAACATGTGGATGAAATAATCATAGGATTATGGATATAGACTTGGAAGAGTTCTCAGACATTCTTGTCTAATCCATCTCATTTTATAGTTGAAGAAGCTAAGATTTAGAGAAGTTGTGATTTGTCTAAGATTACAATGTTCTAACTAGTCCACCTAGGGCAGTATCTCTAACTCTTTGATTTCAAGTGTATTAACTCTCCACTCCACCTTCCTATTATTAATCTATCTCTGATGCCTCTGTATATCATGAAACCCTTTAGAGACAGAAGACCTTAAAAAAATATCAAGACTCAAGAAATATTCTTGATAGACTACCCACAGCAGGACCAGATATAGTAAATATGCAGTGTTTTCCTAGACACCCCAAATTACAGGAAAACAAGGAGCACTTTAAATAAGGCTTTGCTAAAAGATAATCTTTTGTCAAGTCAGAGAATCTGATTCTTGGTTTGTGATATTTGTGTTAGGTCTCCCAAAAGGAAAGCAATTACCCAGCTATTCTTTAGTTAAGCTAAACTGCTCTCCTTTCATTTCTTGTTCAACTACTATTTACTTATTAGATCCCAGGTGAAAGGTAATGTATGTAAAGATCTACCTGTACTGGGGGGGAAAACAGGAATTTTTAAGACTGATCATTTTTTATATATCTGGCTATCAAAAAGCATTAGAAATATGCACAGTTCGGAGACTTAATTTGTGAACTTTTTAGGGGTGTGTATGTGTGTGTCCATGTGCATGTATGACAGAGATTGTCTTAATGTGTTAAATAGGCCTTCAAGACAAGGAATGTGGAGTAAATGTGAATTAATATCTCTAAGAACAGGAGGAGAATAAGGGGTGAGGGAAATTAGGCTTAAAGGAGAGAGTACATAACTACTTTCACAACAGCACCTCAAGAAACATCACTAAAGAATTTATAGAAGACCTGCTGCTGTAAACTTTTTAGCTTTTAATCATCTAAAATGTATTTCAAGCTGAAAACATTTTAATCTTGTACAAGACCTAGAACAATTCAATTCAGCTAGAAAATCATTTATAACCAGACTTTGTGACTGGAGCTGGAATGCAAAACAGTCCTACCATCATGTAACTTAAACAGACTTTGGTTCTTTAAGAACAGAGAAAATCTTTTTGCTATTCATTCTATCCCCATTTCTTAACAGAGCATTGTACATGGTAGGTTCACACAGTTAACACTTAATAAATGTTTAAGTTAACTAATTACATAATACAGACAAAAGAAATACAGGTAATTTAGGTAGACTCAACAACTCAGGGAATCAGAAAAAGGTTTCATGCAAAACATGACCCTTGTACTGATCCGTGAAGTTAATTAAGGGTTCAAAGACACAGAGGGAAAAAGAAGGGTTTAAGAAAGCAGACTACAAAAGTTCTCAAACAGGAGATGAAAGTCCCATTGGGACAATTAAGTAGCACAGTTCGGGAACTAGAGGTCCCCTATAAGTATATTATAAGCCTGAAAAAACTAGTCAAAGTCATATAGTAAAAAGCATTTTCAAATGTCAAATAAACTAAGAAGCAAAGATATGTAATTTATTCTGAGGCCTACCTTACAGATACATGTATTTAGTTTAACACATACATTCAAACTATTAAATTAGGTTTCCTAAAATGTTAGAACTGATATTTAACTGGTGATTTACTTTTAATTCTAGTATGTGGGATCTAATAAGTAATTTTTTTCAATAAGAATTTCAGAATTTTGGGCCAATATTAAAATCTATAAACTACTATTTAATTTTTTACTAGTGTACACTGCTCAAATTAATATATCATAGTGTATAAGAAAGGGGTTTCAGCATAATGACAATATAAACTCGAACATATATCATCCAAGAAATATGAACAAATACAAAATACCTTCAATAACTGCATCTAGACACAATCATTGTTATCTTTTGCTGCCAATCAGTATTGTTATGGCTATACAAAGAATCCAGTGCACCAGACTGTTGCTAATTATGTATATTCAAGTGATTAGCAAGCACTTGTTGCCTCTTTCACACCACCCTCTCAACAGCAGCCTGAGAGAGGAGAATAGACTGCAAATTTATTGAGAGAACACTGTTAATCCTTCAGGGAGAATGTAAATGTAAACAGGACTAGTCTGCATCAAGGTGCTTTGACAACAACAATCATCTGCATAAACACATGCTCAACAACAAACAGGTGTTCTATTTCACAACTAGCACCCATTTGACGCTTTCAAGTAAGCATTATGCACAAACTGTTAGAAGTACTTTGAAACCAGCTGCAATTACTATAATTAGCAGTTTTCGTACACTTTTGTTTTCTTCTACCTGTTCAGATAGTACTGGATGCTAATTCATAAATAGTTAAGACTTTACTGAGATCATGGATGTACTAAAAAAAAGGTCTTCAGTGGTAATCTAGCTCAATTTCCTCTTTTAACAGATTAGAAAACTGAGGCCCAGAAATGAGAATCAACTTGCCTAATGTTATATTAATACATTAAAGAGGTAGGGTCTGAACCCATATTCAGACTTTTAACACTGAATTATGCTGCCTCCCTCATGAATTACTCTAAAATTTTTGGAGAGAAGTGATAAAGTTTCTTTATCTAAGCACTTAACTTAATTCTTTAAGACTTTTGTAAAGCAGGTAGTCATCTATACTGCTCTTTGTAGTTCCTTACCTAGGCCTTCAGATATTTATGAATTCCTGCTTCCAACAACAACAAAAAAAATCAACAAAAATGCTCATAATAGTTGGCAGTGTCAAAGAAACCTGAAAGGTTTTCAGATACTGTAACATTCACGATAAATGTTCTTTTTCAAACTGTTGGACCCACCAGAGGATGTTGTCCATCTTTTTTTATTATATAAATATTTTATTTGTTTTCTAATTATACAACAATGACAGTTTCTACCTGTCATTTTTTTGGTAAGGTTTTGAATTTTAGATTCCCCCTTCCTTACCCTCCTCACAGAAGGCAATCTGCTAAATTTTTACATTGTTTCCATGCAATGAATTTATCAAAATTGAATGTGTTGAGAAAAAAAAAGCATATCCTTGAGGAAAATATAAAATATTGGAGATAGCAAAATTATGTAGTACATAAGACAACTTCTTTTTTAAAACTGAAGGTAATAATCTTTGGTCTTTATTTAAACTCCATAATTCTATGCTATACAGATGGCATTCTCCATTACAGATACTCTAGGGTATATAATGTTCTTCTGGTTCTACTCATCTTGCTCAGTATCAGTTCATGTAAATCCTTCCAGGTTTCTCTGAATTCCCATCCCTTCTGGTTTCTAATAGAACAATAATGTTCCATAACATCCACATAACACAATTTGTGGGGCGGCTAAGTGGAGTAGTGGAGTCCTGGAGTCAAGAGTACCTGGGTTCAAATCTGGTCTCAGACAATTACCTAGCTGTGTGGCCTTGGGCAAGCCACTTAACCCCATTTGCCTTGCAAAAAAACACATAACACAATTTGTTCAGCAATTTCCTAATTGATGGACATTCACTCAATTTCCAGTACTTTGCCACCACAAAGTTGCTGTAAATATTTTTTTACAAGTGATGTTTTTTACCTTTTTTCATGATTTCTTCACAGTACAGATCCAGTAGTGGTATTGCTGGATCAAAGGTATGCACATTTTTATTGCACTTTGGGCATAATTCCAAATTGTTCTCCAGAAAGGCTGGATCAGTTCACAGACCCACCAATAATGCATTAGTGACCCAGGTATCCCACATCCTTTCCAACATTGATCACTGTCCTTTCTGGTCAGATTGGTCAATCTGAGAGGTGTGAGGTAGTACCTCAGAGAAGCTTTCATTTGCATTTCTCTAATCAGTAATGATTTAGAGCAATTTTTCATGACTATGGATTGCTTTGATTTTCTTATCCATAAATTGTGTCCATATCCTTTGACCATGTCAACTGGGGAATGGCTAGTTTTTTTTAAATAAATTTGACTCAGTTCTCTATAAATTTTAGAAATGAGTCCTTTGTTAGAAACACAAGTTGTAAAAATTGTTTCCCAATTTACTACATTCCTTTTGATATTGGTTACAGTGATTTTGTCTGTGCAAGTTTTTAATTTAATTTAAATTTAATTATATAGTTTGTTTTTAATGATGTTCTCCATCCTTGGTCATAAACTGTTTCCCTTTCCATAGATCTGATGGGCAAACTATTCCTTGTTCCCCTAGTTTGCTTATAATATTGTCTTTTATGTCTAAATCTTGTACCCATTTTTGAGCTTACCTTGTTATAGGGTGTGAGATGTTGGTCTGATCTAAGTTTCTGCCATACTAACTTCCAATTTTCCCAACAGTTTTTATCGAGGAGAGAGTGTTCTTATCCCAGAAGCTGGGCTCCTTGGGTTTAACAAACAGCAAGTTACTATAATCATTTCCTGCTTTCTCTTTTGTTCCTTATCTGTTACACTGATCACACTCATTTCTTAGCATATACCACAGTTTTGGTGACTGATACTTCATAATTTTAGATCTGGTAAGGCTAAGCCACCTTCTTTTGCACTTTTTTTCATTAAATCCCTTGATATTCTTGACTTTTTGTTTCTCCATATGAATTTAATTACATTTTTTTCTAGCTCATTAAAGTAATTTTTTGGAAGTTTAAAGCACTAAATAAGTAGTTTAATTTAGTTAGGAATTATCATTTTTATTATATTAACTTGTCCTATCCATGAGCAGTTGATATTTGTTCAGTTACTTAAATCTGATATTATTTATGTGGAAAATGTTTCATAGTTGTTTTCATAGAGTTTCTGAGTCTGCCTTGGCAGTTGGAATCACAAGTATTTTATATTGTCTGGAGTTATTTTAAATGAGATTTCACTTTCTACCTCTTGCTGCTATATCTTGCCAGTAATATATAGAATTGCTGAGTTTTTAATGTGAGTTTTGCTAAAGTTGTTAATTATTTCTAATGTTTTTTTTAGATGATTTTTTTAGGGTTCTCTAGATATACCATCATGTCATCTGCAGAGTGAGAGTTTTGTTTTTTCCTTCCCAATTCTAATTCCTTCAATTTCATTTTCTTTTCTTATTGCTAAAGCTAACATTTCTAATACAATATTGAATAGCATTGGTGATAATAAGCATCCTTGTTTCACCCTCTGATCTTATTGGGGTTGCCTTTAGCTTATCCCCATTGCATATAATGCCTGGTAATGGTTTCAGATACACTGTTTATCATTCTAAGGAATAATTCATTTACTCCTATGCTCTCTAGTGTTTTCAGTAGGAATGGGTGCTGTATCTTGTCAGATTTTTCCAGCATATGGTAAGATAGTCATGATTTCTGTTAGGTTTGTTATTGATACAGTCAATTATACTGACAGTTTTCCTAATATTGAACCAACCCTGCATTCCTGGGATAAATCCTGCTTGGTCATAGTGTATTATCCTAGGAATAATTTGCTGTAATAGCTTTGCTAAGATTCTATTTAAGATTTTTCATCCATATTCCATTAGGGGAATTGGTCTACAATTTTCTTTCTATTTTGACTCTTCCTGGTTTAGGTATCAACATCATATTGATGTCATAGAAGGAGTTAGGAAAAGTCCTGTCTTCACCAATTTTCCCAAAGAGTTTATATGGAATTGGAACCATTTGTTCTGTAAATGTTTGATAAAAATAACTTGTGAACCCATCTGGCCTAGAAATTTTTTCTTAGGGAGTTCAATGATGACTTGTTGAATTTCATTTTTCTGAGATAGGGTTATTTAGGTATTTAATTTCCTCTTCATATAATCTCAGTAACTTATATATCTGTAAATAATTCATTTCACTTAGATTATCAAATTTATTGGCATAGTTAGGCAAAATAGTTTTGAATTATTACTTTAATTTCCTCCTCCACTGGTGGTGAGTTCACCTTTTTCATTTATGATACTACTAATTTGGTTTTCTTCTTTCTTTTTTTTTAATCAAATTAACCAAAGGTATATCTATTTCATTGTTTTTTTCATAAAACAAACTCTTGGTTTTATTATTAGTTCAATAATTTTCTTGCTTTTAATTTTATTAATTTCTCCTTTAATTTTTATTATTTCTAATTTGGTATTTAATGGGGGGGTGTTTAAATTTGATTTCCCCCCCCTCTAATTTGTTAGTTGAATGCTTTAGTTCATTGATTTCTTCTTTCTCTATTTTATTCATGGCAAGCATTTAAAGAGATAATATATTCCCTAATATCTTGGCTGTATCCCATAAGTTTTAGTATGTTGTCTCATTATTGTCATTGTTTAGGTTGAAATCATTAATTCTCTATAATTTGTTGTTTGATTCGCTCATTCTTTAAAATGAGGTTATTTGGGTTCCATTCTTTAAAATGAGGTTCTTTAGGTTCCAATTAGTTTTAGGTCTATCTCCCCATGGCCCATTATTGCATGAGATTTTTACTGAATTATGGTCTGAGAAGAAAATATTCACTATTTCTGAATTTCTGCATTTGATTATGATGTTTTAATGCCTTAGTATATATGGTCAATTTTGTGTAGGTGCCATGTACTTCAGGGAAAAAAAGTATATTCCTTTTGATCACCATTCAATTTTCTCCAAAGTTCTATCATGTCTGGGTTTTCTAACATTCTATTTGCCTCTTTAACTTCCTTGTTTATTTTATTTTATGGTTAGATTTATCTAATTCTGAGAGAGAGAGAGAGAGAGAGAGAGAGAGAGAGAGAGAGAGAGAGAGAGAGAGAGAGAGAGAGAGAGAGTTAGAGTTTGAGGTCTCCCACCAAGAGAGTTTTGCTATCTTTGTCTCCCTTTAACTCATTAAGCTTCTCCTCTAAGAATTTCGATGCTATATATCACTTGGTGTATACTTATTTAGTATTGAAATTGCTTCATTATCTATGGTACATTTTAGGAGAATATAGTTTCCTTCCTTATCTTTTTTTTTAAAGAGAAGATGTATTTTTGCAGCTGCTTTGTCTGAGATAAGAATTGGTACCCCTGTCTTTTTCACTTTAGTTGAAGCAAAATACATTCTGCTCTAATATTTTATCTTTATATATATCTCTCTGGTTCAAATGCGTTTCTTGTAAGCAGAATATTGTAGGATTCTGGTTTTTAATCCACTCTGCTATTTCGCTCATATTTTATGGGAGACTTCATCCCATTCACATTCAAAGTTAAAATTACTAACTCTTTATTGACCTCCATGCTATCTTCCCTGTTTGTATTTCCCCCTTTTTTAACCTTATCCATATCCCCCCAGAACATCACCTCCTTCGGTGTGTTTGCCCCTTTATATCCAATCCCCCCCTACCCCTTCTTTCCCCTTTTTCCTTTGCCCCTTCTTCTATCCCTTCCTTCTGTCAGTTCCTCTTTTCCACCCCTTACTTTTCCCCTATAAATACTTGAAAGGTAAGATATATTTCTTAACTGAGTGTGTGTATGTTAATCCTTATTTGAGCCAAATCTGATGATGCCTCTGAACACAAGACACAGTAGTAAAGGACTACAGGAATCTTCCATTTGATAAATCCAAAGACTTCAACTAATAGGTTAAGAACTCACTATTTGACAAAAAGTACTAAGAAAATTGGACAATAATATGGCAGAAATAGAAGCATAGAGAAACATCTCACCATATTTATTTTATTTTTTGGGGGGGTAAGGCAATGGGGTTAAGTGACTTGCCCAAAGTCACACTGATAGGTAATTATTAAATGTCTGAGGTCAAATTTGAACTCAGGTTCTTCTGACTAGAGGATCTGTTCTCTATCTACTGCACCATCTAGCTGCCCCTTCACATCATATTTAAAGACAAGATCAATAATGGGTATATGAATTAGACATAAAGGGTGTTACCATAAACCAATTAGGAGAACAATGAATAGCTTACTTGTCAGATCTATGAATGGAAGAATTTATGATTAGACAAGAGTTAGAGAACATTATGAAATAAAAATGGATTTTATTTACACTAAATTTAAAAGGTTTTCATAAAGTAAACCAATGCAACCAAGATCAGAAAGAAAGCAGAAAGCTAAGAAACAATTTTATAGTCAGCATTTCTGATAAAAGCCTCACTTCTAAAAGAGAGAACTGAGTCAGTTTTTTTAAATTTAAGGCAGTGGGGTTAAGTGACTTGCCCAAGGTCACAAACCTAGGCAATTATTAAGTGTCTCAACCCACATTTGAACTCAGGTTCTTTTGACTACAGGGCTAGCTAGTGCTTTATCCACTGCACCATCTAGCTGCCCCCTGAACTGAGTCAAATTTATAAGAATATAAGTCATTCTCCAATTGATAAAAGCCTATGAACAGACAATTTTCAGATGAAGAAATCAAAGTTATCTATAATCCTATGGGAAAATGTTTTAAATGACTATTAATTAAGCAAATACAAATTAAAATAAATTTAAGGTACTGTCTTAAATATCAGATTATCAAATTGTGAGAAAAGGAAAATGTTAAATGTTGAACATGATGTAGGAAAACTGGGATACTAATACACTGTAGTGGAGTTGTAAATTCATCCAACTATTCTGGAGAGCAATTTGGAACTATGCTCAAAGGAATATTAAACTGGGCTTACCCTTTGATTCAGCAATACTACTGGGTCTGTATCTCAAAAAGATCATTAAAAAAAAGGAAAAGGATCTAATTATAAAAAATATATATTTATAGCAGTCCTTTTTATTGTGGCAAAGAATTGGAAATCAAGGGGATACTCATCAGGGTTGCTAGGTGGCACAGTGGATAGGGCACAGGTCCTGGAGTCAGGAGGACCCAAGTTCAAATCCAACCTCAGACACTTAATAATTACCTAAGCTGAGTGTTTGGGCAAGTCAATCAACTCCATTACCTTGCAAAAAAAAAAAAAAGGAATACCCATTAATTGAGGAATGCCTGAACAAGTTCATGATATATGAATATAAAGGGATACTACTGTTGTTCAAAACATGATAAACAGGCAGATAAAAAAAACAAACAAACCTGAATTTACATAAACTGATGAAAAGAGAAGTGAGCAGAACCAGGATAATACTATACAAAGTATCAGCGACATTGTGGGATGATGATCAACTATGATAGATTTGGCTCTTTTCAGCAAAACAATGATCAAAGATTGTTCTAAAAGACTCATAATGGAAAATACTATTCACATTCACAGAAAGAACTACGGAGTCTGAATGGAGATCAAAGCTATTTTCATTTTTTTGTTTCTTTTCCCTTTTGTTCTTTTTCTTCTTTCACAACCTGATTAATGTATAAGTATGCTTACATAATTGTACATGTATATCCTAAATCAAATTTCATGCTGTCATGGGGATGTAACATAGGAGCTAGAGAAGGAGAAATAAAAAATTGAAACTCAACATCTTATAAAAAGTGAATGGTGACAATTATCTTTACATGTAATTGGAACATTTCACGAATTTGCATGTCATCTTTGCACAGGGGCCATGCTAATGTTCTCTGTATCATTCCAGTTTTAGTATATGTGTTGCCAAAAGTAAGCACCATGTAATTGGAAAAAATAAAATTTTACTTACAAAAAAAAGCTACTGAAACTAAATTCAGAACCACCCCTAAGGCTGAACCAGTGATTATCCCCCCTCCAAAATCAATAAAAATGATAAATAATTAAAATGCTGCTCATATAAAACAATAATATCAAAATCCAAAGGTAAAGGATTTTTAAACTCCTTCAGATCAATAAAGTACAGAACTTAAATATAAATATACAATGTAAATACAAAAATAAATCAAAGTCTGAGCCTTAAGTCAAATTTTAAAAGTTTTTAAAAAGCAGACTATAAACTCAAATAGACAACCATGAAAAATTATTTGGAATAGTTAACAAAGAAAAGATAATAAACTAAAAAGAAACACCTATTAGTAGTAGTTGACTTAATAAATTTATTAGTACTTCAAGATTTTCAGAACATTCTTATAAGAATCCTCTGAAGAAAATATTGAACGTATTATTATTATCCCCATTTTCAAATAATATCTAGCATGTAGACAGATCTCTAAGGTTTGCATATTGCTTTAGAAATATCTCATTTTAATTAGAATTAACATTTATATAGATTCTACTATGTATCAGGCACTGTTCTAAGTATTTTACAATTACTATCTCATTTGATCCTCATAACAAACCCTAGGAAGTAAGTGGTATTTACCACTCTACTTTACAGAGGAGGAAAAACAGGTAGACAGATGTTAAGTGATTTTCCTGGAGTCACACAATTGGTGGGGATCAGAGGCTGGATTTTGAATTCAATTCTTTTTGACTCCAAGACTTATGCCATCTATCTACCTGAACCTGAACCTCTGAAGGGTTGTGATTGCCTATTATTACAAGACAGGATTTGAATTCAGCTCTTTTCATTCTGAGCTTCACATTCTATTACACTAATCTACACTATTAAAAGTATTCTATTAAAAATTGATTTATACTGGGCAGCTAGGTGGTGCAGTGGATAGAGCACCAGGCCCTGGAGTCAGGAGTACCTGAGTTCAAATATGGCCTCAGACACTTAATAATTACCTAGCTGTGTGGACTTGGGCAAGCTACTTAACCCTGTTTGCCTTGCAAAAACCTAAAAAAAAAAAAAAACCCCAAAAAACCCTAATGTATAATTCTTAAGCAAATTTCTTTTTAAAAATCTCTTCGTAACCATATGGTACAGAGTAAAATTATAAGCTTGTTTTCCTAAATGTATCTACTGGTTTTCAAGATTTTTTTTTAACTTTTAAAAATTTTCTATAAGTGGCCATACCTAGCCCTGGAGACCGGGGGGTGAGGTGGGGGAGAGAAGGGTAGGCTAGAAGGAGAGATAAACGGAGGGCTAAAGGGAAGGAGGAAGAGAGGTAGGAACCATTAAACACAGTATGTACTAGAAACTTTACTAAGTATTGGGAATGCAAATACAAGTAAAAAGAAAAACAGTCTCAGATCTCAGGAAGTCTACATTATAATGGGGTGGAGGGAAGAAAGCTCACAAAAAAGGGAACTTAAGTTTGGGGAGGGGGGAAAAAGGAGAGGTTATTGCACCAGGGTATTGTTTTGAAGTCCAGAAAACCAGCAATGGGACTAGGAGGAGAATGAAGGCAGGATAGCCTTGGTTCCCTGACAAAGAATGGATAAAGAAGCACAAACCTTGTGAAAGAATATACCAGTGGAAGCAGGCTAATAGTAGATTATTCTAAGTTAAGGCAGTTCTAGGAGCTAAAGAAAGTTACATGATGAGACAACAGGAGAAAAGTTATAATTCTGAAAACCACAAAGTGAGGAGACAGGACCAGAAGGAAAATGGAAGAACAACTTAATAAGTAGTTATTTCTATTAACCACTTAAAATTTCTACCTTTTGTCAAAAAAACAAAACAAGGGGCAGCTAGGTTGGTGCAGTGGATAGAGCACTGGCCCTAAAGTCAGGAGTACCTGAGTTCAAATGCGACCTCAGACACTTAATAATAATTACCTAGCTGTGTGGCCTTGGGCAAGCCATTTAACCCCATTGCCTTGCAAAAATCAAAAACACACACACACACACACAAAAAAACCCAAATACAGAAATGCTGACATTCTGAAAATTAAGTCTGATGTTAGAATATATATTCTATATATTAAAATTAATGCCATAGTGATGCAGGGAAAAGATGTAGAGAATTATGAATGTAGCAGAAACAAAATCTATCTGTTAAATCTTGTTAAATGGTGGAGGATTTCTGCTCTTGAGATGTCAATTGACTAGATGTAGAGAATTATGAATTATGAATGTAGCAGAAACAAACAAAATCTGTAATCTTAAAAGCTGTTAAATCTTGTTCAATGGATGTTAATTCTTTTTAAAAAAAGAATTTACTTTTTGCCCTCTGGATAAGTGGCAAGATCATAAAATCTGAATTGGACCTCCTCTCAGGGTCAAGTTGCCTCTTGCTCTCTGGCCCAGTCAACTCTGCTTGACTTTTCTTTTATTTCTGTGTCTCTCTCTTTACCTATCACTTTCTTTTGTGTTGTAACTTCTTTTAATCAACCTCTATTTTCTTCCACACCAGCATTCCTGGATCTGAATTGTGATTTGTCACAGGCTATAATGGAACTCAAGCAGTGGCTACAATAGTTTTAGGGGGAGGAAAAGTCTAAAAGTATTATAGAAAAAATAAAAAGTAATAATAGATTAAATGTGAAGCCAAAAATATTAAAAGAACAGGATATGAAAAACAATGAAATCTGCATTTTTAGTTATTTTAGAGGTAAAAGTACTAGATTAAAGTTCTAGTTTGGTCAATGATCCTCCTACCTAAAATCAATTAATATCCTCGGACTTCAGTTTCCTCCACTATAAAATAAAGATGATAATGCTTGTTCTGGGGTCCTCACTGAATTATAAAGTATATGTCCAATAATGCTAAGGGTCTTTATTTTCATGTAATACAGAGTTGATACTATAATAGTATCATAGTAATAGTATAATAGTATAGCATGTAATAGTATAATAATATATAATAGTAAAGTGTGAATTTACTAATAAATAGGATCTCAGTTCCTCAGTTAAGCTAAATAAGACCCTAAATGGGGGTGGGGGAGTTCTTTACAACTCCCTCTTTCACACCTGTGAAAAAGAAATGTTCATTGTTTGAGTCCATTTACAAGTTTAGAAGTAGAAGAACAAACTTTTGGATAACAAACCAGCTATCTCTCAGGGGTAATATTTTTCCTTAACATAAGAATAAAATAGTAATTAATAAGAGAATTGAATTTCAAAACCTAACTTCTTGCAGGATATCTAAATTTCTGAACTAAATTTCAAGTCAAAGAATCATGGCTTTGGCAGTTATAGAAAAAAACCAATTAACTGTATATGTGGTCAATTAAAAAGACAATCTGATTATTTTAGTATTATTACAGGAGAAATAATAGATACTTACTATGTACAGCAGAAAATTTTGGAGGAAAAGATTAGTCTTGATTATTTATAGTTCAGAACACCTGTCAGACTATGAGAAGGGATATGCAAAGCAATTTGTGAACTGGAAAAGTGATCTATAAAATTAGTATTTATTATTATATAGGGCAAGAAAAATAGAAAATACAAGATTAGACTGAAGGATTGAATTGGAGAGTGTAGGTAGGTAGGTGGGTAGTCATCTGTCAAAAGCAGGAATCAAGGTTTTATGGATAGAAAAACTGGGTCATCAAAGATTGGAAGGGGTTAGGGGAAGATAGAGTTAAAGGCTGTTCATAAGATGTAGCTACTACTAGAAAGTAATGAAGAAGAAATGCCAAAAGAAATAGTAAAAGCAGCAGAAAAGTACTTTAATAGATAACCAGATTAAAAAAAATATAGAACAGATTTAAGGACTTGGGGGGGTGGCAAGGCAATGGGGCTAAGTGACTTGTCCAAGGTCACACAGCTAGGTAATTATGAAATGACTAAAGTAACAGTTGAACTCATGTCCTCGTGACTCCAGGGCCAGTACTCTATCTACTGTGAGATTTAAGGAATTTTAAGGGACTCATAAGGAATCAGAATAAAACAAGCTTTCAGATAGTCAATGCCTATGCTAATTAAAAATGAATACTATTAAAAATGGAATACCATTAATGGAATATCATTATCTATAAACTGTATGGATTCCTGCCAGATTCTAATGTTTTTTCTGTTTATGTATTTATTTGCAATTTAGGTGACAAATAGAGCTCTGGACTTGGAATCAGGAAGACCTAGATTCAAATTCTGCCCCACACTGTATGATTCTGGGCAAATCATTTAACTTCTTAGGTTAATTTTATCATAGTAAAATAGTAATAATAACATCACCTAGTAAGGTTGCTATGAAGATCAAAAAAGGTAAAGTATATAAAGTACTTTATAAACATTATAGTGCTATACAAATATCATTATCTTTCTTAGTTTATATTAATGCAGAAAAAGAAGAGGGCCAGGGACAAAGTGTTAAGGGACAACCAAGCTTTAGGGGTGGGATAAAACTAATGATCTCACAGAAGAGACTCAAAATGAGCAATAAAACAAGGCAAGAAGAGAACCATTTTGAAGATTGGGGAGAAAAAAAAAGTAATCTTAATCCTAAAGTAATCATTTCTTGCATGCCAACTATCAGTTGCTGTGCTTCATTCAGCTATATTCTAAGTTTCTCAAGAACAGGGAATGTCAAAATACTACCACTTACCCTCAATAGCAAGCAAAATGAGGGGTATAAAGTTAGATTAATGCTCTGTCTCACAAAAAAAAATCAACAGTAGGTAAACAGACATTATTGGCTAATTAAAGGCAGAAAGTACAATTTTTAAAACAAGATGACTAGGACTCCTCGTTTTGCATCTAGCTGCATTACTCTGGACTCTCTCCATCAAGTCCCAGGAAGTTCATTCTTGGGATAACATCATCATCCTATAAGATCTCAGTCTCCTTTGTCCCTCAAAAGGGTGAAGCCATGAATTCCAAACCTCCACTAAAGGAGAGAATTCAGTTCAAAGTTTCTGCACTCTTTTGACTTCTCCATAATGCCCCTACATCTGGTAGAGGCTACCCTAAGGGGAAAAAAGCTAAAATCATCAGACTTCAAAATGAAGAAAATTCCAATAAAAACTACTGGATAAATTAAGAAAATATACAAAAATTCGAAGCAAAGTTAAGAATTATAAACCTCACCAAGTAAATGTTAACAAGACAAAAAAAAAATTTAACCAAAATCCGATGAAATACAATCCTGTAAATTTCCAAGAGAGCACAGAACCAAAACTAAAAGTTCTTATGTAGCTCAAAAGTGAAATGCTAATCATAAAAGACTAAGTTGCAAGGGAATAAATGTCAGAATTTCTTCCTAGACTAGCAGAAAATATTAGCAGGATAGAAAATTTTGATTCAACAATGGCAAGTCTTTCCAAAAAAGCAAAGGAGAAAACTATAAAGGGGGAATTTAAATATAGTGAAGAACAATCTGTAAGAAGAGAACCAAAAAGCAATAAGAGTAAAATTAGCAGAAAAATTTTATTCAAGCAGAATCTATGGATTTTGGGGGAAAAATGTGTAGGGACATCTACATATTGACCATCACAGAACTTCAAGAAGACCATGATAAATTAAAAAAACACCAAAAGCTACAATGGAAGAAATCACATAAGACAAAGTTGCCTAGAACTTTTTTATTACCTAAAATACAGGCAAAGGAATCCAATGATTGCTTCCAGAGGTCATTAGAAGAAAAGTCTTAATATATAAAAGAAATTTGAACCACACAAGACACGCTATGTGCACTACAAATCTTAGAAGGGAATAATATTATTGAAAGCAAAGTCACTTAAGATGAATAACAAATGAAATAACTTGAAAACATGAGCCTAATCATAAAAGATATGCACTACCTAAGAAAACTGTCTGAAGCATTTTGGGGGGAAAAAATTTGACTTGCCAACTCACACAAATGAAACACAAAACAGGTAAACAAATAAATTCACAAGAAAAAATAAACAATAAAGTAAGTTACAATATTTTTAGAAATAATTTCTTAAAAAGCATGAGAAAGACAACTGTCATATTTAAAAACAAGAAAAATTATTACCAAATTTCTTAGAAAAGTACATGGGAATATAGATGAAAGTTGAATTTAATGAAATAGAGGTGACAGGAGGAGCAAGCATGAAATATTATGGCCTAAATTCCATAACCACCTCTAAAGGTGGAGCAATGTAGTTTGTGGGATTATATTTCAGAATAAGAGGGTTCAGGAAAGATGTAATATATGTACCCTAATCAAATTGATGGGAAAACAATAAAGGGAAGATAAATTCTCTGGGAGAAGACCAATATTTTCAATATCTACCAGTAGCTCTACAGACTAGATTTTTCCTTAAAATTCCCCCCCCCAAATTCAAGATTTGATTAGCCCAAGAGAATAACAAAAGGGCCAAGTTATATTTCCCTTGACTCAATTTCATGGTAGCTTTTGGCTATGTAGATGTGAGTGCCTAGACATTGAAGGGCATAAAGAAGTCTATCCATATGATGTTGGTACTTTCAGATTTGGTGGTCCAAGAGCACACAAGTCACAATATTCTCTCACACAGACTACATGCATTTCTATATGGGGATGAGAACTGCATCAAACCAAGGATAGAGACAAAGATAAAGATAGAGATAAATTAGATAGATATATGTATATGTACATGATCTCGGTTTTTTAAATTTTGCAAGTTAATGAGTTCCATATTTTTTAACCAATCCTCCCTTCCCTCTCCCCTCCTCATGGCAGTAAATGATCTGGTTCTGTTACTCTGGAAAATTATTTGGAATTGTATTAGAAATTTTACTAAATTGTTCTTACCCCTTGACCTAGAGATTCTACTATCAGGAATAAGCTCCAAGAAGGTTACTCACATTCACAAAAAAATCCATAGAAGTAATATTTAACTTAACCTCATTTGCCTTGAAAAAACCTTAAAAAAAGAAGTAATATTTAAAACAAAATATGTATGCAATAATATAGGAATGGAAGCACAAACTGTGATTATATATATATATATATATATATTATGCAGTATTAAAGAAAATACACACACAGAATTCAGTAAAACATAAGATATATACCAAATAATAAAAATGAACAAAGCAAAAGCCAAAAAAACAAGTTACAATAATGAAATAAAATCAACACTAAGAGACAATAAAATTTCCCCTCAAATATAATGGCCAATTTTAATACCAAACTCTTAACACTAAACAGCACATCTCTCTTTTCTGTTAACAAATGATGAACTATTTTCAAGAAATAAACTTCATAAGAGATTTGGGTATCAATAGGAAGTATCAATTTTGCTGAAACATGCAAATAAAATTAGTTATATTTTTGCCATATCATGAGATAAACAATGATATCTCACCTGTATTAGAGCCCATTTGAATCTTTTTTTTTTTTGGTGTCTTTGCTTGGGTTTTTTTTTATATTATTACAATAATCTTGTTGTGAGAGTAATAATAACCCCCCCCCACAAAAGATGAGAAGCCTCAAGAATAGATAGAAAAAAAAGTATACTTCAGTCTGTGTTCAGATTCCAATGGCTTCCCCGTCATAGCCACAAGAGAAGTTGCTTCAGTATTGTTCCCACAGTTGCTATCACTATCAGTATTTCCCTCTACTCTATTGCTCCCATCTCATCTATTCCATTCTCTCTCTCTCCTTTCATTCTGTCCCTGTTCAAAAGTGTATTGTATCTGAGTACTCTCTTTCACGATCTTCCCTCTCTTCTATCACCTACTCTCCGTTCCCTCCTCCCATTCCCTCTCATTTTTCTCTAGGGTAAGATAGATTCCTATATCCTATTAAGTGTGTATGTTATTTCCTCTCTGAGCCATTTCTGATGAGAATGATGGCCCACTCAATCTCCCTTGTCTTCCCCCATTCCATTCCATTGTCAAAGCTTTTTCTTGACTCATGTGAAATTGCTTGGCCCTTTACTCCTCTCCTTTTACCTTTTTTCCAAGTACTTTCCTTTATCACCCATTGGCTTCTAACTGCTCTTATGAATGAGAAAGTTCATATGCGTTATCAGTATCTTCTTCCCATGAAAGAATACAAACAGTTCAACATCATTAAGTTCCTCATAATTAGTCCTCATCTGCTCCCTTTATGGTTCCTCTGAATCCTGTACTTGGAGAGAAAACTTTCTGTTCAGCTCTGGTTGTTTCAATAGGAAAGTTTGAAAGTCCCCTGTTTCATTTCCCCTGAAAGAGGATGGTCAGTTTTGCTGGGTAGTTGAGTCTCAGTTGTAAACCAAGATCTTTAGCCTACCAGAATATCATATTCCAAGCCCTACAGGCCCTTAATGTAGATGCTGCCAGATCCTGTGTAATCCTGACTACAGAGTCACAGTAGCTGAATTGCTTGTTTCTGGCACAAGGTATTTTAGGTATTTTCTCTTTGACTTGGGAGCTTTGGAGTTTGGCTAGAATATTCCGGGGAGTTTTGGTGAATTCCCTCAATTTTTATTTTAACCTCAGCTTCTAGGATCTCAGGGCAATTTTACTGTATTATTTCTCAAAATAATATAATAAACATTTATTTAGAACCCATCATGTGTCAGTCATTGTGCTAAAACTCTGGGGATATGAAGATTGGCAAAAGATAGTTATACTCCTCTTAAGTAGATCAGTCTAACAGTAAAGAAAAAAATACACAATACAAATACTGGAAAGAATCAACCGAAGAATAAGACTTTAATTAAACGAAGATCAGGAAAACTTTCCTGTAGAAAATGAAAACTAATCTTTATAATAATAATAATTTGTAATAATTTTAAAATTCCATTATTCTTAAGTATTCAAATTTATTAAATTTTTAGCACAAAATCTGTTATAAATTTCTTCAGATTGGTATTATGCTAAGTAAATTACACAGTTAATTTACTCTAAACTTCAACTACATCCATAACCCATACAAATTAAACAGAAAGAAGAAAGAATAAGTTCTTTTTTAAAAGTTTGAGGCTGGTGCAAATTTTTTTAATATGTGCCTCTTAATACTTCTAATCAATTCTCTCCAGTATTCAAGAGTTCTTCACAATATGCCCTCAGCTACCCTGACAACTCAGTTAGTTGCCTTGTCAATGGCTTTCTCTAAAATAAATCCTAAAGCTCTATGTTTGACTACACATTGAGCCCAGTGCTTGCCTATGATCTGAATGCCAATTAAAGAGTACTACCCATGTCATTAGATGAGCCTAAGACAGTAAAGGTTCTTTGGAGTCAATAAAATGTCTCAACTAGTTTCATACATAAGCTTAGAAGATTGAGAAATGCATCCAAGAACCCATCTCATCTCTTAAAAAGATAATAGGGAAAGAACTTGTTTGAAAATTCATCAACTGTTTAATATTTTTAATTTTAATTAGGAAGTTTGATAAATATTACAATTTGATTTTAAATAATTTCTATATCTTTCAACAGATAATTTTTTGTAAAAGATGCAAAATTTTCCTTCATTTTAGGTAATAAATGAGCCTAGAACAGTATAGCCAAACATCTCAACTATGTAATCATTAAATGAAATTAATATCTTCCTCAATATAAACTGAGTATATGCCTGGCTGGTAGGACTCTGCTAAGCTTGCCAAATATCAATCCAACTTCTTGTTTATTTTTCCAAATATTATTATCATGATCCCACTCTCAACTTTACTGAAGATATTATAAATATCTTGTAATGAAATAGTCAACATATTTTTTCACTGAATAACAGATAAAAACAAAAAAATTTGCTTGAATGAATATTATGAGTAACTTATTTAAAAGTTCTTGTGATTACTTACATAGACTATCATGATCATCTTAATATAATTTAACCTAAAATAATTATATAATCTATACCAATTAACAAATTCATTTTGGGTTGCCCCTCAAAATAAAAAAGTAAAGTCAAATATTATACAGGGTTTGCAAATTAAGGGGGTTTTTAAGTAATAAAAGGAAAATGTTTGTTCAAATATTTTCAGAACCAAACAATCACAGAGCAAAGGAAACATGACAATGAAATCACCATGAACCCAAATACTATGCTATAGTATTCATGCAATCAAAAAACCATTCAACATTAACAAGTTAGATTGATCATGTAATGGTTGTTTATAGAGATGATATAAATGTCTTCTCTGTATTACATTGCCAAGACCTTAGATGGTTCATATCAGGATACAAAAAATATATGGCCACTAATAGTGACTATTTCTCTTTCAGGATCTAATCTAAATGTGCCTTATTGTTCCCCAACTACTTTAAAAATAAAATCCATCTATTACCTCTGAGGCAATGGGTGACCCAATGGATAGAGCAAATCAAATCTGGAGGTAGAAAGACACTTTTGGATTTGTGACCCTGGTAAAGTCCCTGAATAATAGCACCTGCTTCCCAGCTGCTATAGGTTCAAATGAGACAGTTGTAAAGCACTTAACCTTTAAGTCTGATACTATATAAATGTCAACTATTCTCCTCTCTGAGCCTCAGTTTCCTCACTTGTCAAATGAAGTCAATAATAGCACCTACTTCCCAGAGCTGTCATGAAGCTCAAATAAGATGATATTGATAATCTAAAAATGGAATGTAAATTTAAGGTAGCTGTTGCAGATCTTAATACTAAATTAAATAGAACTGAATTAAATGATTATCAACAAACTAGATCTATCCAATAAGACAGGCACTGACAAGAAAGGTAAAAGATCATCCTTTCAAGGACATCACGATCTAATAAAGGAGACAATGTGCAAACAACTATGGACAATGAAACTGGAAATCATCAATTGAGGGGAGACATACAAATTAAGAATAATTAGGAAAAAGCTGGGAACCCTATGAGGAGGGAAGATAATCCAGATTCCAGGAGGTATCAGTGAAAATGGCCAGCACTGGAGATGCAGTGTCTTATTCTTTCTAAAACATTTCAAACTCTTCTTTATCACTGCCTGTTCCTCTCATGTCCTGCACGGTGAAGTTCAGCTTTACATGAGAGATCACCCTGAGCTGTACCCCAAACTCCATAGCTCTTTAGAACAGGGATCCCAGAGTCATGAGGAAAGGTGTGAAGTGTAAAGAGGCTGGAAAGGTAAGGGGGGGGGCAGGTTATGAAGGGATCTAAATGCCTGAGATTTAATACTTGATCCTAGATGTGATAAGAAGCCAATGGAGTTTACTACATAGCAGGGGTGACATTATAGGATTTAAACTATGGGAAAATTATTGTGGTAGCTGAGAGTAAGATAGACTGGAATGGGGGGAGACTTGTGGAAGGGAGACCAACTACTCAGCTGTTACCAACAATCTACCTGAGACAGCCATATAAACCTATCTTAGAAATAACCCTAGTCAGCATTTAGAGAGCACTGAACAGCATAAAAATAGCAAATAAGTGGTGCAGAGAATAAAGCACTGGAAGTGAAGTGAGGAAAACCTGAGTTAAAAGTCCAGGCTCAGTCACGTGACCCAGGATAAGTCCCCTGGAAGGATTACTGTAAGGCTCAAATGGGACCGCATTTATAAAGGGCAGTGCACAGTAGCAGGCATAGAGTAGGTGTTTAAGTAATGATTCTTTCCATTCCAGAGGAAAGGTACTATTTACTGTTCAATTTTATTAGAGAGTAAACTGAGCTAAGAGAGATTACGTTACTTGTCCAGGTCTGAGTAAGGTTTTAAAGCCAAATTTGAACTTGTCTTCCTAACTTCAGCTCAGGGACACACCACCTAGATGTTTAAGAATGGTTTCTCTGGTCTTAATTCAATCCTTTCTCTAGACAACTACATTTTTCAAGCTTTCTCCTCTATGCAATTTCATCCCTAATTCCTTTATCCAATCTTCTAATATCTTTTCAATAATTGCTTCCTGGACACCCCAAATAACAGAAATAATCTATCCCATTCTAATTTTCTTTCTAAAACATTTTAAACTCTTCGTTATCACTGCCTGTTCCTCTCATGTCCTGCATGGTGAAGCTCAGCTTTACATGAGAGATCACCCTGAGCTGTACCCCATACTCCATAGCTCTTTAGAACACATTACTTCATTCCCTTCTTTTTCTAGTGGGTGCAAAAATAGTCTTGCATTATTTGAATTTCCTTTCGTTTGAAGGTCTTTTCCCTAATAAATTGTAGTTGAATTATTAAAATTAAACACTGGAATTTGCTGCCTTAGGACTGTTTTCCCCCTTTGAAGTGCCCTATGAATTCTTTTAATTGGAATTTCATTTTCTATGCTCAAAAGTTTCTAGGCAGTTCTCTTTTTATTATTTCCTTCCTTCTTCTGGAGGACTTGAGATCCTTAAGTTGTCTACACAAGCTGTCTTTGATATCAATAAGTTCTGCTTACATGGTGAATATATTTTCTTTTAATATTGCTTTTTCTTCTTTTCTTGTAGGTTGTCCTTCACTTCTGTATTTGTGTATTACTAATCTCTTCTCTCTTTGTGAGACTTCCCATTGAAGATTCAAGTTTTTCTAATCTGTTCATTATTTTTGCCATGCATAAATTATGCTCTCATATTTATTTCTCTTTTTAAGTCACTTAAGAACAGCATGTCATGATTCCAGGTTCTCTACAGGGTCATCTGTCTCATCAACTGATGGATCATTTCCCTCCATTTTGCATTCACATTATTTGTTCACATATGCCTGAACTCATTTATTAGATCTGGAGGCCATGTTTCTTTCTGTGTTACTGATTTATCTGTTTATATTCAAGGTCTTTGAGTTTTTTCTTCCCAAAATCTATGATACTTTCAGTGTCTGCTCATACCTCCCCTTGTTTTCTTTTTACTAACTTCCTTACTTTGTCCCTCTGATTATGGTTTTCTTTAGGGCTAGATCTCAAAATGTCTCAGTCTACTTCCATACTGGGCAACTCACACTTTACTAGCCGAGATCTCTGCCCCAGTTGACATTTGGGTGGTCAGAAACGGTCCCAACAAAATGCTACATTCTTTCCTTCAAGCTAGATGGAGTGTTGCATAGCCCACCAACACATGCAGTGCCCTATCCTGGCATTCTGAGGGTTTGTGTTCCTCCATTCTGTAGCCTAGCACTGAAAATTCAGAGCCTATTTTCCCAAGCACTACAGTTTAGTACTTATGTTCTAGATTGTAACTATCTGAAGAGTATGGCCCAGTGGGCTGTCTATCTTTCAGCAAATTTCTACAACTTAGACCCAGGGTCTTCACAATATTGGAAAGTGGGGGGGGGGTAATACAAGCTTGGTGCCAATAGCATAACAGGTAGTAAGATATGGATGGGAGAACTGCATTACTGAGTGGATTTGGGTACATCAGTTCCTAAGCTTATTTATTTTTTCACCTTTTGGATTTGATATATCCTAGACCATGGTAACAAGTGAAGGTATTTTATCTTTGGCACATAATTTCTGTTTTGGAGGAAATCACAGGGATCAGAAAAATTGTCTGATCTGCCATCTTGTTATTCATATGACCTAGAAGTTGCAATAGACTTTTTGACTGATCTCCCTCAAATCTCTTCTGGCTCCAATCCATCCCCCACACAGCTGCCAAAATAATTTCCTAAACTTTATTTAATATATTTCTGCTCACATTCTCTCACTCCATCCCAACACTCCCATATAACCATCTCTGACTCAATTAAGTTCTATGATTCCCTATTACCTCCAAGATCAAACATTCAGAACTCTTTTTGGCATCTGCAGCTGGTTGCAACCTATCCTCTCTTCTTTCCCTTCCAGCCTTTTCTCACTTTATTTCCCTACATCTAATCTTCAAAACTGATATACTATCTACTCCCTGTTTCTCCCACTTAGCACTCCATCTTTTTATTCAATACATACATATGCTATGACTGTCCAAGCTGGAAATGTTCTTCTTTATCACCACTTCTTTGAATACCTAGCTTTCTTCAAATCTTAAGTTCAAATGCCACTGTCTCAATGAGTCCTTTCTTGATCCTCCCAGTTCTCAGAGTCCTTCCCTCTAAGCTAATTTTATATTGAATCTATGTGTATCTTGTGTATACCTTTCATTTACATGTTGACTCTCTCATTGAATGTAAGCTCTTTGAAAAGCAGACTGTTTTTGACTCCCCCCCAATATTACTTATATGTAGCATAGAACCTAGTACATAAGAGCTAATAAATTTTTGTTATCTCTACTTATTCTGAGCATCAACTATGAAGTAGTCACTTTTGTTCTGGGCTTTCTTAATGATCACTTATATACGCCATGGTGAAGAAAGCAGAATATTCCTTTCATTTCTCTAAGTGATCTTTAGTACTGATCATGTAACATTTCCACTGATATTCACCCAAATACTTTCCATAATCCTTTCCTTTACTGTGGTTCATTGTTTCTCTGTATCTTCTGCCTTTTCTGTTACTTTGTTATTTCTCTCTCTCCCTCCCTCCCAATTCTCAGCAATACTTGTAAGGTCAAATGTGCCTCCTCACGCTAGGTACTCTAAAGTGATTTCCCATCCCTAACAATTCTATTTCTATGACCCAAATAGTGACAGTGAATATCCAAGAATTTTCCATTTTTATTTTCAAGTCTCATATTAAAAGTTGTTCTGATTTAATATATACAACACATACAAAATAACTAAAATGTAAAAAAAGAGAAGGAAAAAGTTGCTGAGGGAAATCAGTAAAGACCTTATGATGGTCATTGCTTTAGAAGGAAAGAGATTTTAAGTGGAAGAAATGAGAAAGCAGTGAATTCCACACATGTGAAATAGAATGCTTTGCTTTAGTGACAGGAAAGTAAATTTTACTGGATGAAAGGGAGTGCTGTACACTAAAGCTAAAAATGTAGGTTTAAAAAAAGGAAAGGTTTTGACTTCTGAAACTAAGTAGTTTACATTTCAAACTAGAGGTATTTCCCTATCACATACAAAACTAAAGATTAAATTAGGTCATTAGAGAAAATCTAAAAACTCAAAAATATAAAAGTGAAAATACTTGTATTCTGAGGAAAAACTCAGTGTTAAATGTTCAAAAGGAATAAATAAATAGAATCCTTTAAGATTAAGAATGTCAAAGAAAATGCTATAGTCTTTTTATCCACAATATAGAAAAGTATTAGAGTATCATAAACCTAACAGATATTCAATATATGTTTGTGGAATTTGTATAACTGATTTAAATATATTTTATCTTCCTGTGAAAAGTTATATCATTACTCTTAGCAAATTTCAAAACAGCAATCTAAAGTACTACCCAATTCCTATTTTTTAATTTATTCTATAATTTAATTTATTCTATAATTTCATTCTATAACACTCATTTCATTCTCAAACTGCCCCCCTTAAGAAAGAACAAATAGATATTTATCAACACACAAATCACTTAATAATGAAAACTAGGCAATGAATAATCTCTTTCACTTACTTCTGACAAACTAAAATATTTGTCAAAATATTATCTGACTACCTGAAGGCAGAATTCTCTCAAAGGAATGATCTCTATAATCTTTATAAGCTTATTCATTAAGTTTAATAATATTTATGATAGAAAAACACATTTCTTAAAAAGGTGCAGGAAATTTCAAATTTTAGCTAAGTTATATTGTGAATGTGAATGGAAAGAACTCACCCATAAAATGAAAGTAAAAAAGCAGAGTGGATTAAAAACCAGAACTCTACAATATGTTGTTTACAAGAAACACATTTGAAGTAGAGAGCACAAGTAATAAAAATAAAAGACTGGAGCAGAATAGATTATGCTTCGGCTAAGGTTAAAAAAAAAAGCAAAAATAGATCTAATTAAAAGATAGATATAAAAAAGGAAACTACACCTTGCTAAAAGATACCATAAATAGACCAAAGTAATATCAGTACAAAACAAATTCACCAAGGGGTATAGCATCCAAATTCTTATAGAAGTTAAATGAGTTACAAAAGGAAATTGAATAGTTTACTATAGTACTAGGGGACCTCAACCTCCCCCTCTAAAGTACTTAAATATATCCAATGAATAAATAAACAAGAAAGAAATTAAGGAGATGAACAGAATTTTAGAAAAGTATGATACTCCTCTCAAGAAAATGGAATGGGAATAGAAAGAAATATACCTTTTTCTCAGAAGTATATAGTACCTAAATAAAAACTGACCATGTGTGGGTCAAAAAACAGAAACAAAAAAACCACACACACACACACACACACACACAATCAAAAGCTAGAAAGGTAAAAAGTAATACATATCCTTCTCAGATCATGATGCAATAAAAATGACATGCAATAAAAGGGCTATGAAGAGATTAAACACTAATTAGAAAGAAAATAATCAAATCCCAAGAATGAGATAATATCTGTGAAACACCTGACAAATACTATTAATCACTATATAAATGAGAGGAGCAAAGAAAAATCACAGAAATAATCAATAATTTCATCAAAGAGAATACAATAATGAGACAGCACATCAAAATTTGTGGGTTGTGAGTCAAAGCAATTCTTGCAGAAACTTTATATCCCTAAATGCTTGCAAGAATAAAAATGGAGAAACAGCTGATCTATGAATTGAGTATGTAACTAAAAAAGTAGAAAAAGAACAAATTAAAAATCCTCACTTAGTAACATATTAGAAATTCTAAAAATCAAAGAAGTGACTAACAAAATTGATAGTAAGAAAACTATTGAATAAATAAAATTAAGATCTAGTTTTATAAAAAACAATAAAATATATAAACCTTTAGATGCTATGATTAAAAAAGAAAGAAAACCAAATTGCCAGTATAAAAAATGAAAATGGTGAATTCTCCACTAACAAAGATGAAATTAAAGCAATAATTAGGAGTTATTTTGCCCAACTGTATAACAGTAAATCTGATAATCACAAAATTATAAATTGCCCAGATTAACAGAAGAAATAAAATACTTAAACAGTCCCATTTTAGAAAAAATAAGTAGAACAAGTCATCAATGAACTCCTAGGGAAAAAATCTCCAGGGCCAGACAGATTTACAAGTGAATTCTACCAGACATTTAAAGAACAATTAATTCTAATACTATGTAACCTATTTTGAAAAACATATAAGGAAGTTCTACCACATTCTTCTTAAGATGCAAATATGATGGTAAGATCTTAATCAGGAAGAGCCAAAATAGAGAAAGAAAATTATAGACCAAATTCATTAATAAATATTGATGGGCAAACATTTTAAATAAAATATTAACAAAAAGACCACAGCAATTTATCACTAGGATAAGGATAATACATCATAACCAGGTGGGATTTAATAACAGGAATGCAGGACATATTCATTATTAGGAAAACTATTAACATAATTATAACCATATCAGTTAAAAAACAAACAGAAATCATGATTATTTCAGTAGATGCAGAAAAAGCTTTTGAGAAAAACAAAGCACCCAATCTACTGAAAGCATTAGAGAGTATAAGAATAAATGTAGCTTTCCCTAAAATGATAAGCAGTATCTATCTAAAACCATTAGCAAGCCTTATCTCTAATGGGAAGAAGCCAGAAGCTTTCCCAATAAGATCAGGAGTGAAACAAAATACTTGGGATCTACCTGCTAAGACCAAACTCAAGAACTATGCAAACTAATTATAAAACACTTTTCACACAAATAAAATCAGAGCAAAATAACTGGGAAAAATATCAATTGCTCTTGGGAAAGCCAAGTTAACATGATGAAAATGACAATTCTATGTAAATTAATTTACGTGATCATAAATCATATACCACATATCAAGATAGGATCAAAATAGATATGAGATAAAGTCAGAAAGGATATTACTATAAACCAATTAGGAGAGCAAGAAATAGTTTACCTGTCAGATTTATGAAGGGTTGAATTTATGATCAGACAAGAGATAGAGAACATTATGAAATGCAAAATGGTTCATTTAGATTACATTACATTTAAAAAGCTTTACATAAACTAAATTGATGCAACCAAAAAGAAAAGTGGATAGCCAAGAAACAGGTTTTTCAGTCAATTTTCTCATTCACTTATAAAATATACCGAGAACTCAGTCATATTCACATGAATACAATTCATTCCTCAATTGATAAACTGTCAAATCATGTGAATAGGAAGATTATTTTTTAAATGTTAGTCTAAAGCATTATTGATTAAAGAAATGCAAATTAAAACAAAACTGAGGCACCACCTCACCTACTGGATTAACTAATATGACAGGAAAGAAAAATGGTAAATATTGGATGTGATATAGGGAAATTGAGATACTAATGCACTGTTGATTGAGTTGTGAAATGAGCCAATTATTCTGGAGAACAACCTGTAATTATGCTGAAAGTGCTCTAAAACTGTATATGTCCTTTTACCCAGGAAAACCACTACTATGTTTGTATACCAAAGATATCTAAAAAAGGAAAAAGAATCTATTCAAACAAATACTTAGCAACTCTTTTTCTGGTGGCTAAAAACTGGAAATCACAGGGATGCCCATCAGCTGAAGAATGGCTGAACAAGTTGTGGTATATAATTTTAATGGGATACATTTGTACTATTAAAGAATGATGAATAAGGTGATTTCAGAAAAATCTGGAAAAACATATGACTGGATACAAATTAAAGTGAAAAGAACTAGGAGAAGATTGTACACACTAACAGGTACATTGTGCAAAGATTGACTATGATAGACTTGGCTCTTCTCAGCAATGCAATGATCCAAGACAATTCCAAAGGACTCACAATGAGAAGTGATACTGACCTCCAAGAGAAAGAACTGACGAGATGTGAATGCAGATTGAAAAATACTAGTTTTTACTTTATTTTTAAGTCTTAGTGAGGAGGAGTGAGGGGAGGGAAAATTGTGGGACAAAATGAGCATTAAAATTATTTTTTCATATAATTAGGAAAAAACAGATTATTACAACTGTATATGACTAAAATAACTAGCATTTATATAGTGCCTAATATTATTTGTCAGGTGTTTCACAAATATTATCTCATGTGATTCTTGAGGAAACTAAGACACAAAGTTTAAACTATCTGGATAAATGAACATGTACCTATTGTCTGTGGTAAGGGGAAACCAATTCTTCCTTACTTGAACTCCAATGCTCTAGCCACATACCAATTCCATTTTATTTTTTCAAAAAGAAAGCATTTTTTTCTTCCTCCAACCTTTCCACAACTATCACTCCTCTAATGAAAAGAGGATACATTAGGTGATGCAGCAGATAGAGCACTGGCCTTGGAATCAGGAGGACTGGAATTCTAATCCAGCCTAAGATACTTGCAGCTTACTAGCTGTGTGACCTTGAAGAAGTCACTTCATCCTGATTGCCTCACATCCAGGATCACTGCCAGTCATCCTGATTCATATCTGGCCACTGGACCCAGGTGGCTCTGGAGGAGAAAGTGAGGCTGTTGACACTGCACAGCATCCCCTTGCTCAAATCCAATTCACATGCTTGTCATGGCATAAACTTCCCTGATGTCATGATCTTCTTCAAGAATGACAAACTGACAAACCTCATCATCATTAAAAAAAGAAAAACAAAACCATAGAAACAAATAGTCCAACAAAACAAATTTCCATATTGCCCATGTCTAAAAATGTCATTCAGCATATTTAGTCTCAGGATACCTTTCTTCATCATTGGTCCCCTGAAATCATGGTTGATCATGATCTCTCAAGTCTTTCCATATTTTTTTTTTCATTTTACACTGCTATTGCTATAGAATAAAATATCCTCAATTCAGTCAAATCAACAAATATTTATTAGGTATCCCTGCTTTCCCAACAAATATTTATTAGGTATCCCTGCTTTTCCAGGCACTGTGTTAAGGGCTAGAGAGAGGAAAAAAAAAAAGCAAAAACAATTCTTGACTTCAATTAGTTTATATTCTATTGGGTGAGACAACATGCAAAAAACTATTTACAACATTTTCTTCCCGTTTCACTTACTTTACTTTGCTTGGCCTAATTTGTTTTAGCAGCACAAAAGGGAAGAAGAATGGAGTCTGAGGAAATATGATAGTATTCATATAATCAGGGATGTAGCAAAGGTAGAATAGATGATATTTAAGAAAATTGTGTATTTTATACAGTTCTAGACATAGAAAAAAATCTTAAAATCATGCTTATACCAAAACTTGGCTCAATTCAAACCAAACTAAAAGATAATTAGGACTTCATTTTGAAATCTATGTATTTTGAAAATGTTGCAAGACATAGTGATGATATCAGGTATGATCAGTTTGAGAAAGTAATCTTGGGGCAGCTAAGTGGTGAAGTAGATAGAGCACCCGCCCTGGAGTCAGGAGTACCTGAGTTCAAATCCCGCCTCAGACATTTAATAATTACCTAGCTCTGTGGCCTTGGGCAAGCCACTTAACCCCATTGCCTTACCCAAAAAAAAAAAAAAAAGGAGGGAGGGGGAGTGAGGGAGAGAGGGAGAGAGAGGGGAGAGAGAGAGAGAGAGAGAGAGAGAGAGAGAGAATATAGTTCAAAATAAATGCAGAAATAAAAAGCAATAAATTCAGTTTTATATAATGAATACAATCATGATCCTGAAAGTCTTAGCATGTACAAAACTCCTAATTTAACACTATTAGAGTGCTTAAAATTTCCCCAAAGGGTGTTTTAGGAGATGTACTTGGGAAACAAATTTTACAGTCAGTGTTCTTGATATAGACCTTATTTTTAAAATATATAGAGAACTGAGTCAAACTTTTTTTTTAGATTTTTGGAAGACAATGGGCTTAAGTGGCTTGCCCAAGGCCACACAGCTAGGTAATTGTTCCACGTCTGAGGTTGGATTTGAATTCAGGTACTCCTTGACTCCAGGGCCAGTGCTCTATCCACTGTACCACCTAGCCACCCTGAGTCAAACTTATAAGAATACAAGTTCCTCAATTGGTAAAAGACTATGAATACAGTTTTCAGAAGAAGAAATCAAAGCTAGATCAATGAGGTCATATTAAAAAATGCTATAACTCATTATTGATAAGGAAACATAAATTAAAATATCTCTAAGGTTCCACTTCACACCTATCAGATTGACTAACATGACAGAAAGGGAAAATGATAAATGTTGGAGGTGATGTGAGTAAACTGGGATATTAAGGCACTATTGGTGAAACTGTGAACTGACCCAACTAATCTGGAAAGCAATATGGAGCTATGCCCAAATAAAATAAACTATGCATATCCTTTAATCCAGCAATACCACTACTAGGTTTGTATTCCAAAGAGATCATAAAAACAGGGAAAGGATGCACATGTACAAAAATATTTATAGCAACTCTTTTTGTGATGACAAATAATTGGAAATTCCCCATCAACTGGGAAATAGCTGAACAAGTTGTGGTTTATGAATGCAATGGAATACTATTGTTCTATAAAAAAATTATGAGCGGGTAATTTCAGAAAAACCTGGAAAGATGTACATGAATCTATGATCAGTGAAGTGAGCAGAACTAGGAGAATTTTGGACATACAAACACTTTATGATGATCAACTATGATAGACTTAGTTCTTCTTAGCAATATAGTAATCAAAGACAGTTCAAAAAGACTTGTGATGGAAAATGCCATCCACATCAAGAGAAAGAACTATGAAGTCTGAATAAAGACTGAAGCATTTTGATTTTACTTTTAAAAACTTGTGTTTTTTTATCTTGTGATTTCCCTTTTGTTCTGATTCTTCTTTCACAGCATGACAAACATGCAGATAGGTTATAACCTATCTTTACATGTAATAGAAAAAATAAAACATTAAGTCAAAAATACACTTTAAAGCTTTTTAAAATTTTCATATAAGAATTCAAATGTTATATTGTATAATGGAAATTTTTAACAAAAAGTACTACAGTAAAAACAGAACATAAGATAAATCCAAATATAGGAGATAAAAAGGTATTCTCCTTAAAATTTGAACATACCAAAGCAGCTTTATATAGACTCTGAATGTTGAATTCATTGTAATAACCATGAACAGTACTTTCTGAAAAGCCTTGGTATTGAAATGAACATTCTTTGTATTTGATGACACTAATTCAGTCTTCTTTGTAGCTGATGCTATAAATGTTACGGAAATTATGTACTGCCCATGTTCATTACCTCATTTTCACATAATAGTAGGTTTGTTAAATTAATTTTTTTCCTAAAATAGGCTAAACAATTAATCCTTATTAAAGTTTAATCATTTGCCAAATTTAATTCTCTGAATAAACTTTACTTCAGTTAAAAACCCAGTCTCAGATTTAACATTTTTACTTTTCTGTTCTTCAAAATCAAGTATGAATGATATTTTAAATATTTTTCAATGGATCTGTACATTTATCATTGTGGCTATTTCCTCCAATAATGCCAATCCCAAATAACACATGACTTCTCATACTGTTATTATAGTTTGTTATTTTACAGATTCTCTTCAATCAATCAACAAGATTTATTAAAGGTCTATTATGTATGGTACTAACCTTAACCCCTCCAGGTTACAAATCATGAAACAAACTCTTATTCAAGAAATTTATATGCTAATGGAGGATATACCAAATATAAAAACATATGCAGGATACCGAGAACATAAATACAAATACATAAAAGTAGTTATATTCAAGATAATCTGAAAGGAAAGAAGGCACTTACCTAGTTCCCTCGAGCTGACAGGAATTGTACTAAGTGCTATTTTTCTCTATTTATACACAAAAATCTCCTTTGATCTTCATAATAACCCTGTGAAGTAGATGCTATTATTATCCTCATTTTACATATGAGGAAACTGGGGTAGGCAAAAGTGAAGTGACTTGCCCAGGGTCACACAGCTAGTAAAAGTCTGAGTCAAATTTAAACTCAAGCCTTCCTGACTGAAGACCCAACTGCCTCTAGGAAGGGCACTAATGTGCATGGACCATGCTCTGAATCAATACAAGGCACTCGCAACTAGGGGAATTAGTAAAGACATTATATAAAAACACTTACTTGATCTGAGGTGGAAGGCGGGAGCGATTCTCAGGCGGCTGAGGTATAGAAGGAATATATTTGAGGAAAGCAAAGGCATGAAAAAGGGGGTGGAGAGCTGTGCACAAAGAACAAAGGTAGGACCAGTATGACTCAAACTTGCAAGTTGTGAAGGGCTTTAAAGGCCAAACAGAGCAGTTTATATTTTATTCTAGAAGCAATAGAAAGCCACTGTAGTCCTTGAATAGAAAGAAAGTGACATAGGTTAGATCTGTGTTATGTAGAAGATATACTGAAGTGGAGGAAGAACT
This sequence comes from Macrotis lagotis, assembly GCF_037893015.1. Classification (NCBI taxonomy): domain Eukaryota; kingdom Metazoa; phylum Chordata; class Mammalia; order Peramelemorphia; family Peramelidae; genus Macrotis; species Macrotis lagotis. The sequence goes on along the minus strand of NC_133659.1, from coordinate 137,005,331 downwards.
GAGGCCAGGAAACCTGTTCTAAGGTCATTACAAGAATTCCCAAGAGAAATGATCAAAGTGTGAACTAAAGAGTGCTACCTGACAGATATCAAGCAGGAAAAAAAACCCAAGATCTGGTAGTTCTTTGCATATGTGAGAGCTAAGAGAGAGTAAGGAATCAAGATCAATGCCAAAATTATCAATTTAAGAACCTGGATCAATGGTGGCAGCCTTGAGAAAAATAGGCAAATTCTCTGAAGAAGTGGCTGTGGGGGAAAAAAAGAATGAGTACATTTTGGATGTGTTGAGTTTGAGATGTATTTGTGGCACTGAATCTGAAATATCTAATAATTAGCTGATGTTATGAGAGTCATATCATTATTTCTGGAAGAAAAAATGGCACTAGACATACACACACACACACATATTACACAAACACACACACACACACACACACATTTATACAAGAGTTCTTGAAGTCATCAAATTAGAGTATAAAGTAATAGGGGCCTGGGAGTCAGCAAAGAAGACTGAAGGTGGGACCAATAGCCTAATTCCTATCCCCAGGCAAATTAGTATAGTTTTTCTGTCAAATATGATAAAACTGTCCTTAGGACTTGATTGATCAGGGCTAAGGATCAAGCTGTGCTTCCCTTGATAAAGAAAGTTTTGATGCAGTCTCCTGGTTTTGAAAGGCAGAAATAGGTCCATTAACATGGAGCTATGGCCCTTCGATCTTTGGTGGATATTCCAAAACTACTCAAGTCAAAAAATTCTTATAACCTGCTGTACTGGAAATCACATTGTGTAGATCCAGAAGTGTCTACATCTACCCATAGTAAGTACTAGAGTAATATTTTTTATGCTATGGCTAAGTAAATCTGTTTTGTTGACTCCTGAATAACCTGTGAATGCCTCATTTCACTACAACATTAAGAACCTGAACAAGGAATGACAGACAGGAGGAGAATTAGAAGGGGGGGAAGAGGGAGTGCATGCGCACCCCGAAGAGATGATGGTGATCAGTAATGTCAAATGAGATACATGTTTCCAGAACTCAGAAAAGTACATCAGATTTAGCAATTAAAAGATAAATGGCTCTATCACTAGAGGGCATGCTGCTATGAGCTTCCAAGAAGAGGAGGATCTTGGGCACTCTCTCAGAACTAACTCATGCTTACAGCACATGGTCCTGCTGTTTACTATTGCTTCTATCCTTACTGTGTCTATTCTTTCCTGTTTTTAGGTGAAAGAAATTAGAGGTGAACATGACCTTGTCAGTTACCAAACATCAAGAAGAATGAAGCACCAGAAAACTAGAAGTACCTGCTGAGTTTTGGTAGAAGTCAGTCCATGAGGTTCAGGCTCTAGCAGCCTACTTGGTCTTGTCCAGCCAATGATGAAAACTAATCCATTTGTCATCACATATCTGAAAGAGAGCTTGATGGGACAAATGCCATATAGAAACTATAACTCAGCCTATTTTCCTCATGGACTGAATTGCAAAGGAAAGAAGAGTACTTCTGGATACTGAGAGTATGAGAAGCATGTTCATGCTATATCTTCAAAGTAAATATTTATTTGTACAAGAAAGAGACAACCACAGAGAAAGAGAAGAGGAAACAGAATTGGAAAATTTGGAGAACAGTTTCTGTTGATTGATGGTGCTAGAAGCCAAGTTCAAAGGAAAGTAAGAGAGTACGAGGAAAGAAACTGGCGGTAACAAGAGTAGAACTTTTTCTAGGAGTAACTGCTATGAAGGAGAAAGGATAAGGGCTTGAGGGGATGCTGAAGTAAAGTAAAGATTTTTTTTTAAGGAGGGGTGAGACTAAGGCAAAAGGGGAAGAAATCAAGGATTAGGGAAAGGATAACGATTTGAGAGAGAGAGAGAGAGAGAGAATGATTTTTGGGTCAATCTGCTGGAAAAGACAGAAGTTACAAGATTCAAGAGTCTAAGTAGAGTTGCTTTGTTGAAAAGAGTTATCTTGATCAGAGATTGGAGTAAAGAAGAGAGAACAGGACATGATGTCAAGAAGTTTTCATATGTATTAAAAAGAAATAGGATGGCTAGGTGGTGCAGTGGATAGAACACTGGCCCTGGAGTCAGGAGTATCTGAGTTCAAATCCAGCCTCAGATACTTAATAATTACCTAGCCCTGTGGCCTTGGGCAAGCCACTAAACCCCATTGCCTTGCAAAAACCTTAAAAAAAAAAAAAAGGAGCCCACAGAGAATGGCTTGTTTTTTTCTTAATATAATTAGAAGGTAGGGAAGGCTGTGGTTGGGAATGTTGAGGAAAGAAAGGAGCTTAGGGAGTGTAACAAAGAACTAATTTAGGAGTTAAAGGATTCCCTTGGTAAAGTGAAGACTCAATTGAGATTACATTAAACAAATTTGCAGTGCAATTAGCTAACAGAACAATTAATTAACATGTGCCTACTTTGAGTTAGACACTTTGCATATATTTGTTGCATGACTTCTAGATCAGGAGTGTGGCTCAGGACCTTGAAATCATTTGGTCTGGAGCTGTCACAGCAAAAGCAGGAAGGATTCAAAAGTCATTAAATCTAGAAGTATTTTTAGGGTGAATCAATTAAATGTTTGATCAAAGAGCAGGTTAACTTTTAAGCTGATAATTTTACATGGCCTTGAATGATGTTATAAATATCCAAATGGCTCCCTGGAAAAAAAAAGGTTCCCCACCCCTACTCTTCAATAGTATATGGGTAGGAGCAAAGGGGGCAAACAGAGCATATCTTCTGTGAGGTGCTATCAAGAGGTAAACAGGGAAAGGTGGGCAGCTAAGTGGTGCAGTAAACAGAGCACCGGCCCTGGAATCAGGAGGACCTGAGTTCAAATCCTGTCTCAGCCACTTAATAATTATTTAGCTGTGACCTTGGGCAAGTCACTTAGTGAAGCAATATATCAAAGTCTATGCATTAGGAAGATCAGTATCAATCATCTATCATTTATTAAATGTCTACTATATGTAATACATTATGTTAAAAGATGCTTTACTCAAAGGATCATAGGAAAAGACTGTTAACTCAGGAACTACCTAGCTAAGTTAAAAAAATGTCAGCAGTTTCAGGGACTGAAAAGCTGCAGGGGGAACCAGAAAAGTTCTTAGCAGTTTCTTAAGAGGTGCTGGCCCTAAACTAATGTTGACAAGATATAATTTAGCAATCAGATGTTAACTAAGGAGTTGCAAGTAATTTCTAGACTAAGTCAGAAAGAAGTTTCTGACAGAAATCTAGTCTTTGGGCATCAGGATGTAAAAATTAAAAAACAGATTTCTAACAGTAGGCAGTGCTAGCTAGTTAGATGCAATGTTCCAAAGAGATCAATGCCAACAGGGACAAGTTTCTCCTTTTGGAGAAAAACACCTATTATAATCATAATTGCAGAAAGTCATTAGGACTTTTGTCTTCCTAAAAAAACTATAAATTAAAAACTGGGATTTTTAACTAAAAAAGAGCTGGCAGAGACTTCTCTTATATGAAAGAGTGAACTTTAACTGGAAGGCCGAAACAGAAAGTACCACACCCTCACATCCAACAGAGTGAACATGCAACCAGTTGATCACTATCATAATAGCCACTTAAAACCAACAGGGAATAGTATATGACAGAGCTTCAAGATGTGTCCACATATTCAAGAAGGGGCTGTACCCAATGTGAAGCCAACAGAAAACTAACACAGTAGGAGAAAACATAGTAACTGCAGGACAATTTCATTAATAGAAAAAAATCTGTTCTAGACATAAATTTCCTGCAAGTGCATTTTCACAAACTTGCATTCTGGTCATTTTTGTTCCTTGTGTATGACCCTTAATCTTATTTAATCCTTATATCCCTCTTCACAAAATTTATATATATATATATATATATATACACACACACACACACACACACACACACACACATATACATATATGTATATATATATATTTAAGAAAGCATTTTCTTCAGATTTAAAGGGAGAAAATTTTATTATTAATTTATTATCTCTAGTCTTAAATAAGATATTTGCTTTGAATTAAATGTGTCCTAAAGTTATTAGGATGATGCTCTAGAACTCCTACTCAAATTAAGCAATCAACTAGCTATAACAGAACTTTCTTATATCCTCCTCACAGTGTGTGGATTAGCCTTTAAACATTTTGAAAGGATCATAGGACCCTTTGGTATATTAAGGGTCAACTCTCTGCTAGTCACTGTGCTACAAAAAAGAGACAAAAAGTCCTTGTTCACAATCTAAAAAGGAAAACGACAAATATCTACAACAACTTATTTTCAAGATAAATATGAAATAATTAAACAAAAGAAATTAAAATTAGGAAGAGTTAGAAAAGACTTCCTGTTGAAAGTGAGACTTTAGCTAGAAGCTGAAGAAGATCAGTAGGTGGTTCAGTAGAAGGAGAGCATCCCAGACATGGAGGAGAACCTAAGAAAATGGAATGTCTTGTTCATGAAAGAGCAAGGATGCCAGTGTTACCCGTTCAAAGAGTGTATGAAGGGGAGTAAGGTGTAAGAAGATTAGAAAGGTCAGAAGTGGTCAAATAAGGAAGGACTTTAAATATCAAGAAGATAATTTTGTATTTATTCCTAAAAGCAACTGAGTTTATTGGGGGGGGGGGTGACATAGTTGAACCTGTACTTAAAGAAATCACTTTGATGGCTGAATGGAGGATGGACTGAAATAAGGAGATACTTGAAGCAAGCAGATCTAGGTATGAGGTGATAAGGGCCTATACCAGAGTTGTGGCTGTGTCAGAGAAGAGAAGGGAAGGGAACATATTAAAGAGTTACTAAAATATGAAATTGACAGGCCTGGCAAATATTTGAATACAAGGGGTGAAGATCACTGGTGACTCTTAGATTTTGAGCCGGAGAGATTGGGAGAATGGTGTTGCTCACTACAATAATAGAGAAAACAGGAATGTGTGAGAATTAAGGGAAAAGATAATAAATTTCATTCTGGACATGTTAAATTTTTGGTCTACTACCCATTGTATTAAAAATGGATGACAAAAGGCAGTGAGGTGGTGCACTGGATAGAGCACTGTCCCTGGAATCAGGAGGACCCAAATTCAAATCTGGCTTCGGATACTTAATAATTACCTAGCTGTGTGATCTTGGGCAACTCACTTAACCCCGCTGCTCTGCAAGAAAAAAAATGGATGCCACCACACAGCAAACATGTCATAACTAGTTAAGAAGATAAAGAGATAAGTTTTCATTTTGAAAGTTTCCATTTTCAAACTTAAGGGTGGAAACAACTTCAGGGAGCACTACCATTTAATCTAGAAAATAAATGCCACTCTTTAGTGGCATCAATTCTCAAAGCTTAACAAAGTACTCTACAGAAGGGGAAAAGGATACACATCAATCATGAATTCTGGATCAGTCTTTTGCCACACATCCTCAACAGCATATGGGCCTTACAACCTTTATATTTTAATTCTGAGCCTTGTCTTACTCAGAGATCTGTGTACGCACAGGAAAAGGTTTAGGGGGGGTGATGTTTTGTATACTACTATCTCTCACTCTCTCTCCATATATATACACACACACACACACACACACACACACACACCATAGATAGATATAGATATATGTATATATACATATATCTAGATAGAGATAGATAGATAGATAGATAAATATAAAATATTCATTTAGTAATTATCTAAGCTTGGGTCTGCTGGTAGACAATCAAGGGACACCAGTAGGGACCCATGAGCAGCAGTTTTAAAAGGCAGTCCAATTTCCCTCTTCCCTTAGTAGGTCTTCTGGCAATCTGATCCATCAATGAAGGAATGAAAAGTATAATGTCAGAAAAAGTCAACATAACAATGGGGACTTTTGATTTATTGAATAAGCAAATTGTGGTCCCACAAAGTGCCCTGAAAGCAAGAAATTCTTTTCTGGAGAGGCTCACTATGCTAGTTATGGGTTACTACATTTACAAGGTTCACAGGTTCACAACAACTTGTAACCAGTGACAAGAAAGAGGGTAGAGGGTGAGATAGCTTTCTGTACATAAAAATGTTTTATAGGTTGAGTCTGCTTATACTACTCTTTTTATAAGAGATCTAGCAGATATGGAGCTGAACTTAGTTTTTTTCAAGTTAAACACACTCTAAGGTATTTTGCCATTCTAATCTATACATAAGTACTACTGTACAATAATCTTTTAAAATGCCCAATATTTTTTTTGTTGGTTTTTTTTTCATTTTCAGAGATAGGAAAGAGCAAAGAACCACTTAACTATTTTTCCCCTTAAATTCTGAACATCTCAATCAAGGTTTAACTAGGTAATACAATTTCAGGATTATTTCTCCTTAAGATCTTATATAGTTAGAAAAAACAAGATTCATCTGGAGCAACAAAAGGTCAAGAATAGCAAGGGAACTGATGAAAAAAATGTAAAGGAAGGTTACCTAGCTCCTCCACCAGATCTATAACTGTACTATAAAGCAGCAGTCATCAAAACTGCCTGGTATTAAAAAATAGAGTAATGGATCAGTAGATTAGGTTAGGTTCAAAAGAAACAGTAGCAAATGACTATGGTAATCTACTGTTTGACAAACCCAAAGATATTAGCTTCTAGGATAAGAACTCACTATCTGACAAAAATTGCTGGGAAAACTAGAAAAGAGTATGGCAAAAACCAGGCACAGACACACATCTCACATCCCATACTAAAATAAGGTCAAAATAGGTAAAGGATTTAGACATAAATTGCTATACCATAGACCAATTAACAGACCAAGAAATTCTCTGTCATATCTATAGAAAGGGGAGAAATTTATGACCAAACAAGAATTAAAGTACATTATAAATCGCAAAATGAATGACTTTGACTATATTAAAACTTAAAAGGTTTTGCACCATTAAAATCATTGTTGCCAAAATTAGAAGGAAAACAAAGTTGGGAAACAATTTTTCACAGCGAGGGGCACTCTGATAAAGGTTTCATTTCTAAAAACATAAAGAGAATTGAATCAGCTTTATAAGGTTTACAAGTCATTTCCTTATTGATAAATGGTCAAAGGATATGAATAGACAATTTTCAAATGAAGAAATTAAAGCTATAATCATATGAAAAAATTCTCCAAATAATTATTCATTAGAGAAAGGCAAATTAAAACAATTATGAGATATCACCTCACACCTATCAGATTGGCTAAGATGATAGAAAGGGAAAACGACCAATGCCAGAGAGGTTGTAGGAGGATTGGGACATTAATGTATTATTGGTGGAGTTGTGTATTGATCCAACCATTCTGGAGAATAAAATGTAACTGCCCAAAGAGCAATAAAACTGATCATACCCTTTGACCCAGTAATTCCAATTCCAGGCCTATATCCAGAATAAATCATTAAAAAAAAAAAGAAAAATTCATAATGTTACAAAATACTCATAGCAGGTCTTTTTGAAGTGGCAAAGACTTGGAAATTGAGGGGATGCCCATCAATTGGGAATGGTTGAAATGTTGTGGCATGTGATTATTATGGAATATTATTGTTCTGCAAGAAATCATAAATGGTAGGACTCTAGAAAAGCATGGAATGAATTACAGGAAGTGACAGTGAGCAAAGGGAGCAGAACCAAGACATTAACAACACTGTGAATTGATCAACCTTGACATATGCAGTTCCTCTCAGCAGTTAAAGAAAGCTAGGAAAACCATGGGAGACCTGCTAACCCTATGCTAACCCCATCCAGAGGAAGAAAAACAAAACAAAACAAAAAACCTTCAGAATCTAAATGAACACTCCACCCACTTTTTAAAAATTTCTCTTAATTATTTCTTTCCTGTCTCATGGTTTTCTTTCTTTTCCCTTAATCCTTAATCCCAATTCCTCATACTGAAAATGATTAATCTATAAACATGTTAAACACAAATGTCTATATTCACCTGAGTGTTCAGTGCTAAGTGTGTGTGTGTGTGTGGGGGGTAGGGAAAGGGAAGATGGAAGGAAATTATGTAACTTAAAATATGCATAATCATGTGGATGAATGTTGGAAAACTTTCATAATATGTAATTGGAAAAATAAAATGTCAGAATAGTTTGTATGCTAAATAAATAAAAGATTTATCCTGATATCTAACTATTAATCATGAATATTAAATGATTTTTTTTTAATTTTTCAAGGCCATGGGGTTAAGTGGCTTGCCCAAGGCTACACAGCTAGGTAATTATTAAGTGTCTGAGGTCACATTTGAACCCAGGTACTACTGACTCCAAGGCTGGTGCTCTATTCACTGCACCATTTAGCTGCTCCGAACTTATTAATTCTACAAGAAATCTTTAGAATTTTGTTTTTATTTTAAATGTGTGTTAAATAAATGTTAAATGGCTACATTTAAAATATTAGCTAATTATTATTACACTTGAATTTGAGGTCAAAATATTTTTCCTCCTCAAAGTCTAGCTTTCTAATCATTCAAATCATCTTATCAACTTAATACTGTCTAAATTTCTTTTAAACATATTTGGTGGAGTCTGTAACACTATTTAGTGATTATCTGCTCAAACTATCATGCCATTTTACAGCAAGAGATATTTAGAGAAGGAAGGATGTCAAAATTATCTTTTTTTAATCTGACTGATGCATAATCAATGACCCACCCTCTACAGATGGCGATGAAAGCATCCAAAAAATGCTTAGATGTGATAGAGTTCATCATGTTCCACAAAAAGACCTTTTTTTCATATATTAATGAGACTTTTAACACACTTTCTCTAACACTCTTCTCGCCAATCACAAATCCCTTCAGGGTTTAATAAGCAATTTCTGAAAATAAATAAGATATGAGAATGGCTGAATCCTGACCTCATCACATCTGGCAATAAAAATTATGCATAGCAAGGTAAAGATCATTGACACTGCATTTAAAATGCAAATCCTCAGAAATCATTTCATGTTCCAGAAATATTCTAGGGGAAAAAAAACAATGGCTTTCAAGATTTTGTCCTATTTGCATTATTATCAATTTTAACGTTGAATTCTAGCTGCCCCTTCATTCATAAAAATAAAGGCAGATTAGTCTTAATGGAAAATATTTTAACTACTTGTGAATGAAAAAAATATTCTAGCTCAATGTAATTATTTATCTATAGAATGAAATCTTTCTACTGAAATTACCATATTTTATTACTTTATTAAGTATTGCCTATCTTCTGCATATCTTCACTTGGCATGATTTAATGCTTTATGAAAAAAAATCAACATGTGAAGTTTAATTATTGTTGCTGTCTGATCAATAAATTAAATTATTCTAGGATACTAAATAGTCATACTATTTAAACTGCCATAAACTAAAAAAAAATTAATGGCCTATATTGTAGAATTTCATTTGAATTGTTATATTAATTGTATAAATTACTTTCAAAAAGGCTGTCATTTCCAAGATAAATACATGTTATTTCTAAGACTATGAAATAACCATCCAATTAATAGCTATTGAGTAACATATTCTCCTCAGCTTAAAAACTGAAAATTCACATATATCGCAAACCAAACTTTGATAAATGAATAAGAAATTAGATTTTTTTTTTAAAATGAAAATGTACCTTTTTTCCTTTCTATTGTTTTACATGGAAAAAGATAGCTCAAAAGCCACCTGAGTCACAAATATTCCAGCAACCCCTAGTGGATACTTGCGTATATACAGTTTGCTCTAAGTTCAGAACTAAAATTAGTATTAGATTGTCAAAATATTGAAACAAAAGGCAGAAATAGAACACTTCTTTAATTGCTGTTGTAGCGTTTGTTTTCCAATGGAAAGATTACTTTTTTTCATGTATTTATTCACTATACTGCTAGAAATTATCAACACAAGAGATTTATACATGGCACATCCCAAAAGAGTTAAGGTCAAACCAGTTCTAATACTGTCATGTTTATTAATAAAACATAGCAATCTATAATAATTGTTTTTTAAAGCTATCAATTATATGTTTAAAAAAGAATTCATGGGAGTAATAATGTTAGGTACAATACAAAATGAGGAAAAAGGCAGTTATCTGCTTATTGATTGAATAATTGAACTTTCATTTTTTTTCTATGGACAACCCTTCCCTATGTATGTGTGTGTATGTGTATGTGTGTATGTATACACACACACACACACACACACATATTGCCTTTAATTTTGAATACCATCGTTGATTGTATAACAAGTGTATAATAAAAGCTAACTAGAACACCCCCCAGTGGATGATTTTGCAGCAAAGAAAAAAATTAAATCACAGAAGAGTTTTAAAGCTTTCATTTCTGTGTAGGTAATTTTTTTTTTTAGGTTTTTGCAAGGCAAACGGGGTTAAGTGGCTTGGCCAAGGCCACACAGCTAGGCAATTATTAAGTGTCTGAGGCCAGATTTGAACCCAGGTACTAACTGACTCCAGGGCCGGTGTTCTATCCACTGCGCCACCTAGCCACCCCTGTGTAGGTAATTTTAAAAGAATGACAAGTTATGTCTTCAACGTCCACCAACTTATACTCACAGGAATTCAAATGTATGATGAATAAAATAAAAGAAATAACTGAATTACTCTAAAAAAATTCACTCAAAATTTACTGACATAAATGTTAAATGCTATCATTAGGACAGGGTAAAATTACTTGAACTGCTGCTTAAATTCATCCCTGAAAAACATAGATTTTTGAATAACCTTAAATTATGTCACCTTCTATTATGTCTTAAAAATGTTTGATCTTTAACTATAAAAAGTATATAAATGAAACAATGCCTATATATATATGTATATATATATATATATATATATATATATATATATACATACACACACACACACACACACACACACACACACAAAACTTTATTCACTGGAAATTTGACATACAGTTGACATTTAATATTTAAGCATGTTAAATTATGTCTGCTAAGAAAAAATTAAAATTGGCTATATTTTAAGTAAATGTTTAAAATTATGACATTTAAATTGAAAATACAAAAAAAAATCTAATCTGAATGGCTAATCCCAAATAACCTACTTCAGTTAGCAAAACTCATTAAAAATAAATAGTAACAAAGAACTGGTATTGAAGGAAAAGAAACTAAAAAGTCTATATTTAACTTGCTGCTCAGTCATTAGAAAGGTGCCCCATAACGACCATATGTTACTCAAATATGTTATCACACCTACAATTTCATCATATGTCTCCCAAGAAATTAATTAGCTATAACTTTTTCAACTTTGACAAAAACGTCTGCATCAGTCAGATTACTAGCTGTTGCAAACATTTAAAAATTCAAAGCTTTCTTCAGCTTTTATTTAACCTTTTAATTACTACTAATCATTTAGCAACATTTAGAACATCATTCATTAGGCAGATGTCTAATTCTGTAGTTTTGAGCATTAAAAATTCATTTATATGTTTTTACTTTTGGTTTATATTTACTTATTAACCTTAAGAAATAATATTGCATTAAAAATGAAATCCATTTAGAGAGCAGATCTTTTCAGGGCTATACTTAGGAAACAGAAAAACGTCATAGTGAGGTACCTAAAATTTTAGTTCTCTTCAGATAGTTAAAGATTTCAAGGAAGGCTCAAGCAAGTTATGTGAGTCAGTTTTATAAGTCAACTTACATAAGTCAGTTAACTGCTGGGAAGCTAGCAAGTTAACATGAGGTCAAATTACAAAAGAGAATACAGTCACATCTGCAAAATCTTCACCAACTGGGCAACTCTTCTAGAATGGGTCACTAAGCTTCAAGCTCTTTTTTCTTCTTTCCCAGACTATGGTTTTAAGAAAATATACATGACTGACCTTTGGGGAGTTTATGCACCTTAATAAATTCTAGTCAGTAATAAACCATAACACACATTTGGCAAGACAACTTCCTAAAGAACAGATAAAGCAAAAACTGAACTCAATTATCAGTTCTGAAGGAGAATTTCCTCTCCTTCCCTAGGCACAGAGATAGCATGAGACAAAAAAAATTTAAATAGAAAATATTTTCACGTTATTCTAAGTCCCCAAAGTGGTTCCCAACTTGGTCAGCCTTCTCTGACATCTGAAGTATAAACCATTTTTCAAAATGACTTATATCCCTCCTCTTTCAGTACCTTCCCTAAAGTATTACTCCCTTCCCACACTGTCTCAATGTAGGTGATCTTAAAGTGTTTGGATAAAATAAATCTCATTAAATTAATTTGTTCTCTGCCACTAACTATGTGGGCCTCCATTTTCTCAACTACAAAATAAAGAGGTTACATTAGGACATAGGATTATAGGATCGTGTAGTTGGAGCTAGATGGAACGATATTGAATTAGAATAGTGAAGTACTATTATTTTAATCACACCAATGGATACTATTTAGTAAAATAATAATACTCCCTTAAACTTCTTAGAATAAGAGTATCCCTAGAGTCAGATCACTGTGGCCATAAATTCCCTAAAAGCTTTAAGCATTTTTAAATAATGACTTCCTTATGGGGCAGCTAGGTGGCACAGTGGATAGAGCACCAACCCTGAAGTCAGGAGAACCTGAGTTCAAATTCGACCTCAGACACTTTGGACAGGTCATTTAACCTTACTGTCATGCAGAAAGCGGGGGAAAAAAAAGAATAATAACTCCCTTACCAAGATTACTGGGAACTATGGTAATACAGGAAGAAGGGAAAGATAGATCTTGTGAGTTACCACAAAAATATTCGTAAGTCACAGACTTCTTATGTGTAGTTAGATAACAAACATTTATTTAGAACTAGAATGCAAAGACAAAACCAAAATAGCCCCTGTTCATTAGCTACATACTCACACTCAAACATTCTCTCTCTCTCTCTCTCTCTCTCTCTCTCTCTCTCTCTCTCTCTCTCTCACACACACACACACACACACACACACACACACACACACAGACAAAATCATTCATGAATACCTATGTAGAGGCACAAAATGTGTAAAAGGTGAAAGATCAAGAAAGGATTTATGAAAAATTGACATTTAAGCTCAGGTTTAGGGGAACTAGAGACCCAAAAAAGGCAGAGGGAGAGTAGGGTATATCCCAAGTCAGTACAAAGAAAATACAGGGAACAGGGCTGCATATGAGGAACATTGAGAATATTTGCTTCAGGATATAGCAAACATAAAATATATGTAAATAAGGATGGAAAAGATGAGTTAGTAACAAGTTAGAATCAAATAGTCAAGGGTTTTAGATGCCAAATGTGTTTCAACTTCATCTTAGAGATAACAGGCAGGTAGTGATGACTAAGGAAGTGACATAGTCAGGTTGGATCTATGATCTCACTGATTCAGGAGTTTCTCTGTTGAGCTCCCTTATTCATTCTTTGCACCTCTGGTCCGTGTCCTCAAAAATTATCAGGAGCTCATCTCCTCTTTACACCATACAACTTTCTAATAACATTCTTCATAATTGTTTGCTGCTTCTATGTTAACAGCCTGCTCACACACTCCATTCCTTTCTACAGTCTTGGTGTCATGCTCCTCTTTAGTTTTTCGGAGGCAGTGGTGTTTAGTTTTGTGGTCACAAAACAATACATATACTAAATTGATAAACCCTTTGCTTTTACGGGAAATTCTGAAATTAGTAGTATTTTATGTTTTCCCCAAAGACAATTCCGTCTTTCTCTTCTTCCTTTTCAACTTTGGACTCCACTCATACACATACAGTTGGATAAGCTCTGTAGGATGTCTACTCAGATGCACATTAAAATCTGAACAAGAGACATTTTTCATCCATTTGATCCTTCCTTTGTAAGTCAGATCAATCCAATAAATCTAAAAACCCTTTATTAAGTGCCTAAAAATGTCAGACACTGTGCTAACTGTTGGTAATACAATTAATCACAAGAAAAAATAATCCCTTTGCTCAAAGAGTTTCCAATCTAAATACACAAAAAGAGGTCAGAAACTGGGGTTAGTAAAAGATAAGGGAGATGGGACACCAGAGGGTGCTTAGTGCAGAGGTGACTTGTTCTGTGGAGTTGAAACCAAGTAAGGAAGCAGAAGCAAAATTTAAGAATATTTTTTTTAAAAAATCATTTTGGTGGCCATGTGAAGGATAGATTAGAGTGGAGAAAAACAGGTAAGGAAAGCTATAATTGAGGCTATTCCAATAGTCCTGTAAAAAATGATAATGGACTTCAATCAATCAGTATTTATTAAGCTCCTATTATGTGCTTTATTGGTATAATAGCTGTTTTGAGTGGAGTAAAGGGGATAGACTCAAAATATGGAAGAAATGATAAAATTATTCCTATAAGAGAAATGAGAACTAGAAGGAAAAGGATAATAAGTGTTCCCCATAAGTTAGACAAAGAAGATAATATTGCAGAGGGGTGTTATAGAGTAAAACTTCATTTTCAGAGTCTAAGTTATTTAACAGAAGAAAATGACAAATCTACACAACTAAAGTAAAATATTAGATAGCAAAGAAATGTAACATACTGAAAAATAAAATTTATGACATACCTACCCTATTACCACTGGCACAAGCTGAGATAGATATAATTTCTATTACATGTATAATGATACCATGGAACTCCATTTGAAGATAAATTGGGGAATGGGTAGAAATTACTAAATTATTCAATACATTTTTTTTAAAAATAGAGAAATTAAGTTTAGTTAAAAATATCCAATCTTGTTAAACTCTAGAACACTCTCAAACTCCAATGAATTTTCAAAAGAACAGAAAGATTTATGCCAATAAATGATAATAACAATAAATTCCCATCTTGTGTCCTATATTAAATACCATTTTTTAACCTTCAAATGGTTAAATAAGTCCACATATGAGGGAGAAGAAAAGGGAGTAAAGAATATATCATTTTTTTTTAGCTTTTTTGCAAGGCAATGGGGCTAAGTGGCTTGCCCAAGGCCACACAGCTAGGTAATTATTAATTATTAAGTGTCTGAGGCTTAATTTGAACTGTACCACCTAGCCGCCCCAAGAATATATCATTCTTAAAATGAAATGAAATAAAGTTGTTAATGTTATCTTGTTTTTCAGCTACTACCCAGGAACTGTCCTGATTGCTTCCATAAAGGAGTCAAACAAAAAAGGCAAACTAGCCAAGAGAACAGAAGCTAGGACATCTTCCAATTAGTTACACTGTGGAAAAACTATAGGAGTCACGTGTGTGAGAGGTGATCAAACATCTTCTTTGTTGACTATCTACATATTACTGAAATACCTCATCTATATGTATGAGAGAATAAGCATCCTTGATAGACTGTGTTCAATAAACCGAAATTAGCAAATAACTTATGAATTTTCTTAATCTTTTTCAAACTACAAGACTGATAAACATTTATGAGTCATAAATGTTAATAGAAAGAAAATTATTAACTCTTGAATGTTAATTCCTAAACTTTATAGTTCTCCCACAATCTATCAGTCCTGACTTTCTAACAAGTATTAACAAGATCACAAATTCCAGTATCATCAATATGAAACATTAACAAGACAATAATAACTTAATTTCATAATTGTTACTAAGATAGACATTCCCCCAAATAGAAATCCATTTGTTACACTTTACCAGAGCTGAGGTCTCAAAAAGAACGATCAGATCCTAGCAATTATAGCCTATTTGAAAGGTATAACCTAGAGACTCCCAACCTGATTTCCTCCCACTATTTTAGGTTAAGGGAGGAAGTATTGCTATCCTGTCTAACTCAACAGTAAAGGCGTTCTCTATTCAATCAATTATCCCTACTCCAATTAGATAACTTTAAAAAAATCCATATCTTAATACTTTTATCAGGTACCAAAAAAATATTTAATTGACTTACATAATAAAAAAAATATGTAAATTAGGTATAAATAATTCCTAAACACTTCTACTGAATCAGTGATCAAGGTGCACCAAGAATGGCTGAAAACATAGGGTATACTTTTTGGCCTAGGAAATTATAAAAAGGAGATTATAGGAAAAAATTCTGAACCCTATGAGAATCTGGACCATCTAATCTATATACAGGTAAGGGAGACTCCTAGACCACCTGTAAGCACTGACCATGTTATCAGAGGCATAAATCAGTTACAATGTATCTAGCTGGAAACTGTAAGAGGTCAAACTAGACATATCAAGGGAAATTCCATGAGTACCTCAAAAGAAGAAAAGGAATGCCAATCCAAAAAACTCACTAAGAGGTGTAGGTTAGATCTTTGCCATACATGCTTCTCTAAATTTAAGTCTTCTTTCCTTTGGCATCTGTGGATATTGTATTCTCAGATTTTTTTAGAAGATTATGTACTTTGGTACTCATCATATATAGCTTCATGGTAAATATTTTTTGGTCAAAGCTAATTCGTTGATTAATTGATCTTAGAAAAATATAAGCTGGGCAAATAATATTACAAAACATACTAGACTAGCATTCATGAGCAAGAATACTAGAAATCTTCCTCCACCCCAAGGTTACTCTGATGATGTTTGTCCTTTGTTTCCAAATAAGACCATGACATCAGGAAGGTGATTCCATGACAAGCACATGAATTGGATTTGAGTGAAGGGATGCTATGCTAAGTCACTGACTTCACTTTCTCCTCCAGAACCATCTTGGCTCAATGGCCAAATATGAATCAGGAGACAGGTGACAGACCTGGATGGGAGGCAATTGAGGGTGACTTGCCCAAGATCACACTACTAAAAAGAGTCAAAAGTCTGCGGCTAGGCTCATCTGCCATCCTCCTGACTCCAAGGCCAATGTTCTACCCACTGTGCCACCAAGCAGATAAGATGTGAGAGTTGAATCCAGATCCTATGCTACATTAGCACAGTACTTGAAATTATGTGATTAGAGATTCACATGAAAGAAAAAAGGGTTTGATTTCTTGGGAATGAGATACAAATATAGCTATATCTAAGAAACATAATTAAAGCTATTATCATTCATTAATAGTTGATTCTTCTTCAGATTGGTGTTGCCTGGTCATCGAGCAATTCTAATTGTCTAGTTGAACACACTGAGTCATTTAAATTCTGGGTGGGATATACCTGGCATAGAAAGGTCCAAAGTAGGCAGTTAACTGCAATAAATGTGTTTTACATTCATATTATGGCATAAGGTGACTGGACACATTTAGGGCTAGGGAACACTGAATAGAGTCTTAAAAAGAGATATAAGAGGATGTGAAAAAAAACCTTTATGAACATAACAATATAAAATAATATAAATCCAGACTTATCTAGCAAAGGAAAATACCATGTCTTCTAAAGATTAAGTTTAATATGTCACACAAATATGCATTGTTTTTTTCAAATATATGTAAAACTGGCATGATTAATAAAATAAAATTATTGAACCTAGAGTAACTTTTTATGATTATGTAGTTTCTCCCTCAATATGTAATAATACTATATCTGTTAGCATGTATGTTATCTGAGAAATGTTTTGACATCCAAAATAGGGTCATTTGATTTGTTAAGATAGTGGTATAAATTGTTTTCAGAAGCAATGCCCTTCTTACAACCTCAAAACTAAAAGAGGGGCAGCTAGGTAGAGTAGTGGATAGAGCACTAGCCCTGGAATTAGGAGGACCTGAGCTCAAATCCAGTCTCAGACATTTAATATATTACCTAGCTATGGGACCTGAGCTAACCCTATTGCCTTGCAAAAAAAAAAAAAAACCTAAAAGAAACACCTCTAAGTTTTACAGAAATAATAGATCAACAGCAAGAAATCCTGGAAAGTAAAAATATAATTAGAGAAATTAGGATGTCAATTATGACAAAAATTAAGAGCACCTCAAGAAGAAATGAATAAGTAAAAGGAGACAGCAGATGACTTAGAACAAAAAAGAATTTCTCTAAAAGAAAAAAGAAAAAGATAATAAATTTGAACTGCAAAAATATAGAAGAAAATCTGACAGTACAGAAACAAAAGACAATAAATTTGGAAGTGAAATAAATTCGTATCACAAAGCAAAGTGGCTTTGATGAGAGCATACACAAACATCAATTAAATAGTGTCTATTACCCAGGGAAAAAATGGTGAACTAAAAAGCTCAAAAACCACCTGCAATATATAGTAAGAATATTGCCTACTAGTTTTGCAAACAGAGAAAAATGTACTTATCAGTAAACTCTATGGATCATTTACTAGGGAACTGTAAATTGAAAGCCCCAAAGGATACAGGAGTTAAATTTCAGAATTTCAATATTCAGTAGCCCAAAGGTAATTTTTGTATCTAAGAAATCAAAGAGAGAGCAATAAATACTCAAAATAAAACAAAGGAGATTGGGATGTACCTCTGAATAACAAACTAAAAAAGCAAAACTAACTAAACTAACTAACATGCAGAGGCCTAATAATCAAAGGTGGGGGCAGAGATGATTTTTCATGAGAAGGGGAAATCGAGGCCCCATTCTATATAACATGTACTCTCTAGCTCACTCTTCCTAAACTAGCATGGAATATTTTCCCCTATAATTCTAGAATAAATTGAAGAGAAATGTTTCTTTCCTCTACTGTATCAGTTCAAGTCCTTGTAATAATAATAATAATGTTTGTCCTTCATTTTCCAAGAAGACCACAACCTCAGGGAGGTGATGCCATGATAAGCACATGAATTGGATTTGAGAGAAGGGGTGCTGTACTAAGTCACCAGACTCACTTTCTCCTATAGAGCCACCTGGATTCAGTGGCCAGATATGAATCAGGACAACTGGAGATGGCCCTGGATGCAGGGCAATAAGGGCTAAGTGACTTGCCCAAGGTTACACAGCTATCAAGTGGCCAGTGTCTTGATGTCAGATTTCAACTCCTGTCCTCCTGAATCCAAGGTCAGTGCTCTATCTACTTGTGCCTCCTAGCTGCCCTGGAGTCAGGAGGACCTGAGTTCAAATCAGGCTTCAGACACTTAATAACTGCCTAGCTGTGTGACCTTGGGCAAGTTACTCCTAATCCCATTGCCTTAAACAAATAAATAAATCAAATCCTTAGCTAATGTGATGCAACAACTACCACTGTTAGCTACAAGTTATTAAAACACCCTTGCTCCATTTAACTACTTAATATCTGCATATACAGGAAAGGGTTCTGTCAAAATTCAGCATTCAAATTTATTAAAAACTTTATCAATAAAAGGAATGAATGGAAGAATCTTCCTTAACAAACTAAATCATATCTACCAGAGTCAACATTTATGTGAAGGAGACAAGTTAGAAGACATTCAAATAAGAGCAAGGACAAAACAAGAATACTCATAATCATGACTACTATTTAAACATTGCTAAAAAAGTTCAATGTAGCAGTAAGAAAGAGAAACTCATGGAATCAAATCTTAGCATAAAGGAAACACAATTTTGCAAATATGAAGGTTTCTTAGAGAATGCTAAAGAGCATTCATTTAAATTCTGGAAGGAACATACCTGGCACAGAATAAGAACCAAAGTAGACAGCTTCCAGAGGTAACTGCAATAAACTGTGTTACATACACATTATGGCATTAGATGACTGGGCCCACCTAGGGCTAGGAAACACCAAATGGAGGGGGGAAGTCTTAAAAAGAGATGTTAAGAAAATTTTTAAAAAATCCTAAATGAAAGTGAAATGAAATAAAAACATCAACAAAGTTGCAGGATATAAAATAAAGCATCTGCATCCCAGTGTGTTAACAACAAATTTCAGCAGGAAGAGATAAAAGAGAACTTTCATTCGAAATAAATACCAAAACTATAAAAAACTGGGAAGTGTATCTACCAAGATTCACCTAAAAAAACTGTATCAAACTCTAAGTATTCTTTGTAGAACTACAGATACACTTGAATAATTAAAAAATCATTTGCTCATACGTAGGTCAGACATTATAGTAAAACTGACAATATTATCTAAAAAGGTGGGAAGGGACAATATAAAGTTGATTGGTTAACATCAAGCAAAGATTTTGAAGGCAGGAGAGTGAGGCCAACTGGGAAGTATGTAGTTTGTAAAGGTTACATTGAGGACTGAGACTAGGTTTAGAATGGGTTAGACACAGGAAAAGACAAAATAATAAAAGATTATATTTGGTCACAGGGAAAAAATGTAAAAATTACATATTGTTAGGAAAGTAAGAGTATCTGAAGGGATATCAAACTGAATTCCTTTAAGTATAAAGGTTAGAGAAAAGAAGACTATCTGCAAGTAATATGCTCATTGATAAAGGAAGAAAAACGAACTGTGTGCAAGAACAGCCACCAAAATCTCCATAGGGTTACACACACACACACACACACACACTCACTCACTCCTTAAATGAAACTCCAAGGAGGAAAGATTACTAAGGGTTGTGTCAGTAAAGAGAAAGAGACATATCTCCTCTAGATCAAATGTGTATTTCAACAGTGAAGGTAAATCTAATGCCGAAAAAAGAAAACAGATATTCAGGCTTCAGGACAAACCAGATTTCTAAGACTACAAAAGAGATGAAAAGAAGCATAAGAAGAATAGGTCTGACTGAAAAGCAATTTATAGCCAACAGAATAGGGCTGGGGGAGGGGGGGAGAAATCAGTGAACTGAGTAGGATAGAGATACAAGAGAGATGGTGTTAGATGGATGAGTAATGAAGAAAGGAAGTTTTGGCCTAGACACCATGGGACTAGGAATCATGGAGACTCAGAGGAGAACCATAGAACAGCTGGTTGTTGCAACTCAGAAAGAAGTAGCTGAGAAGATGGCAAATTTAAAGACTTGACCCAGATCTCACCCAATGTTGTATAAAAATAATTCACCCAAGGTAGTTCTAGAGGATCTTTGATCCTAGACTGCTAACAAGAAAGAAGAAGGAGGGTGATAGAGCAAGTCAGAGCAGGGATTTTTTGGTTATACAGTAGTTATCAGAAACTACTAGGGGGTCAGATGTATTCTCTATAACAAAGCTGGAGTTATACTATGGATATAAAGATAGTTCCACAATTAGTATAATTAAAGATATGCATAACAAAACAATAAGAACTATAAGAAAAAGTCTTGACAGAGTATTTATCCTAACCCTTTAAAAACGTAAGACATGAAATGGATCATTTTTAGTATAATAAAAAATATACATCTAAAACCAAGAATTAGAATTATTTTCAATGAAGAAATATTGGAACTTTCCCAATAAATGTGAGAATAAAACCAGGATGTCCATAGCTAAGTATTCCAGTATAAAAACACAGGATTAAGAGTTAAGAAAACCTAAGTTTGAAGTCTACCTTAGCTATTTGCTAGCTGTCTGATCCAGGGGCAAATGACTTTAACTGCTCTGAAACGGAGTATATGTCTGTAAAATGGTAATAATATTAATACCTCCCACAGAGTTTAGAGGATAAAATAATAAACATATATAAATACACACACACAAGTCAATGTCTGTCTGTTTCTGTCTCTCTCATATATATATATATATATATATATATGTATATGTACACATATAGCAATTTGTACACCTTAAAGCACTATACAAACTATCATTCTTCTCAGTTATTTCAAATGTAGTAAGATGAGAAATAAATTAAGAACATTATCTGAAAAGACACAATTGTTCCTATTTATAGATGGCATGATGGTTTGTTTATTTACATCCCTTCCCCCAAGTGATAGCAAATACACCAATCGAGGGAAGTGTTATCTTTAAACATCAAAATACAAAACGGACCTACAAAAATTTTCAACATTTCTATAAGAAAAATTTAAAAGCAAAAGGAAATAATAGAGAAATATCGGAATAGATACCAAGATACACTCAAGAATTATATAAATATGATGTCAAAATATTCTTAAAATATATATGCTCTAAATATTCTGAAGGATAATAGTAGTTCTTGATTGAGCAGTACCAATATAATTAAAATTATATGCCTAAACTAATTCAGATTCAGTGCTATTCCCATCAAACTATGAAGGGGGTTAACTCATGGAATTAGACTAAGCAATAACAAAATTCATTTGGAAATCTACAATCTTATGACAGAGAATATGAAAGAAGACATAGCACTTCTAGAGCTCGAATTATTACAAAATACTAATAAATAAAAATTATTTGGCACTAATTACAAAGAGGCCTGTAGATAAGAAAATCTGCAAAATAATCACATATTGCTTTGTCTTTTCAATTTTGTATATACATATTGCATCACTGTTCAATTACCCAAGAATACAAATTCCTGGGGGTCGGGGGGGGGGGGCAAACTCCCAATTAAACAAGAAAAACCAAGAAAAATGGAAAACCATTTGACAGAAATTAGATTTAGACCAGCATTATACCAAATAAGCTATAATAAATTCTAAATGGATACACAACCAAAATATACAAGGTCATATAAAAATAAAATTAAGAAACAGAAGAGAATTTTCACAGTGGTGGTTATGGAGAAAATCTTAATGAAACAAATAATAAAAAATAAAATTAATGACTTTGGTTATATAAAATTAAAATGCTTTTCATGTACTAAAGTAATGCAGTTAGAATGAAAGAAACTATAAAAGAACAATGTGTGAGAATGCCACAAATATAATAACAGGACCTTAATAAATAAGATGATTAAAGGAGCAGAATAAAGTTATTTTCAAAAGAATTGTAGACTACAATATGAAAGATGTCCTAAATCACTAATAACAAAAGTAATGAATTAAAATAATTCTGATTATTTCACTTCACAGTCATCAAATTAGCAATGAAGACAAAATGTAGAAATAGTTATTGTTAGAGTATCTTAAGTAAAGACATGACATATTAATACACTTTGATGGAGCTATTAATTGATATAACCATTCCAGAATAATACTTGAAATAAATTTAAGTCACTAAACTAAAAGCCACTAAATAGTCTTTAAACCTTATTCTATTAATGGGCACATACCCCTAAGGAAGTCAAAGTCAAAAAGGAAGGAATCATATATTACAAAATATTCATAATATTATTTGCCATGATGGCAAGAGATTGAGAGGAAAAATTAGGTGCCTATTAATTGGGGGATGACTGGACAATGTGGTAGATTAATGTAAAATTACTACTATACACTAAGAAACCAAAAATATGAAGAACCCAGAGATAAATGGAAATACTTGTATAAACTAATGAAGATTCAAGAGAACAATGTACAAAAATGAGTAGGAAAAAGGTAAAGGAAAGGAATAATAAAAGAAGTCAAACAGAAATTCTGATGTCCATTCTCTGGTTTGGAAAACTAATGACAAAATCCATCTTCTTCCTTTTAAGTTGGGTATCTTTAGCTGTAAAATTGTGCATATTTTGAGAAATAGTTGCTATGTTGGCTGGTATTGCTTAGTAGATTTACTTTGATACAGGAGGGTCAAATGAAATTGTGGCTAAATATACATAAATGATGTGAGAGGGGAAATAAGGAATCAGTAAACCTTATTTTAAAAAAAGAAACAAAAACAAATCCTATTTCCACCAAAAACATGAAAAATTGGGAAATTACTTCTCTAAGAAAAGAGCCATAAACTTAGTTATAATTCAGTATTCTCACTTTTTATACTGCTCACATATCTCATAGTTACAGTTTCCATATGTATACTTCTCTTCTACAATACATTCATCATCATTATTATTGGATGGCTTTGCAATTTTTTATACTGCTGCTGTATTAACTATAGTAAATTTACATGCTTTCAACTTATATTTAACTTTTTTCCCTTCTTGAATCACAAAATCTGTTATTTCTATGCTACTGAAATTCCAGTAAGCATCAATCTTGTGTCTTCAGCATGTGATTTTTTTATTTAAGACTTGTGGGTTCTTTTGTCAATGTAATAAACTCAGTATATCACAGTCCAGAATTTATATTTCCTTAAAAATGAAAAACCTAAAATTGCCATTAAAAGATGTACCTTAATTCTGTTCATTCTCTGACAGTCTCTCAGTCATTAATGTTATTTTACCACTATCACTAAATGCATGGGCCTACTCTGGTACTTATAGTTTTTTCCTCATACCATCAATTATCTGCTAAATTAGAATACAAATTTAGGTAACACTGTGGTTTGAATACTGCAACAGTTGAACCCTGTTCCTATGCTAGACTAGGATAAAATGCATCAAGCCTTTTATACTGTTTTTATGGACGATACCAAGTCACCTAAAAGATAATCACACTTAGTATTTTTTTCTGTTGCTATTAAGCAATAACTGACTGCTTATTTTTTCAAGTCCCAGTCCAGATTCTCAGTCACTCACCCGCCCGCCATCTTATGAATCTTGTGCTTCCTCTCCTTCTGTGGGCTCCACCAAAGAGGACTCTATAAAGTAAATGTGGAGACAATTATTGCCAAAAGTAACAGAATGAAGGATTCTTACTAGATCTAGAAAGGATAATTTTGGAAGCCCTAATCTACTTACTTGCTTAAAAAGCAAAATCTGAAGGCAGAAATTAGAAATGAGAAGTTAAATTTCTCTAAGTTTCATTATCGAAAAGGATATACAATTAATAGTAGAAAACTAAAATTTTGAAGAACAAATTAAAAAGCTCTACAAAGAAAACCTTAATTCTATTTGTCAATTAAGACCTAAGGATGCTGCTGCTTTCATCACCACCACCAAAACCCAAACAAAATATATAAGAAAATTAAATGCGCACACTTAGGCTATACAAAAACAGAAAAATTCTTGTTATGAAATAACAGCCTTTGGATGAAAAAAGATTATTGTCATAGTTCCAAATATTGATGTCATAAATCTTAGTAATAAGAATAAATCAAGATATGTGACATTAAAGATGTTAATCATAAAAACTGTTATCATCCAGGAAGGAGGACGGAAAAGATTATAGATGAGGTAGTACAAAAAGTACTCCATAACTGCTGCTAAAAAATATAGATGCTTTATTCTTTCACCAACAGTTGAACGTAGACCCAGAAAAAATAACAGGAAGAATATAGGTTGCCTGTCAATCAAAACTTAACTACTTTCACTAACATCACTAAAAATCATTTAATCTCCATTACTAATGTCTGCTTTCCACAATTTCTGGCAACTCTTTTTTATTCCCTACTAGAAGGACAACTAATCTTAGTGTATCCCTGCAAGTTCAGAGTGTCATACTAGTCAGCTATATGATGCTTCTGAGAAACTGATGGCTGCAAAACACATTAAAAATACACAAATTTATCAGACTCTTTGCATTTTAATCACTACTTGTAATACAACATATTTCTTTTTTTTTGAGATGATCAATCTTTTCATCTTTATTTATTTTATATTATTACAATAATCTTGTTGTGGGAGTAATCATAAACCCTCCTCTCCCCCAAAAAGATGAGAAACCTCAAGAAAAGATAGAGAGAAAAAAAAGCATACTTCAGTCTATGTTCAGATTTCAATGGCTGTGCCTCTAGGATGAGTTGCTTTCCCTATCATAGCCACCAGAGAAGTTGCTTCAATATTTTTTTAATCACTAGCTGTATTTCCCTCCATTCTATTCCTCCCAATTTTTTCATCTATTCCATTCTCTCTCTCCTTTCATCCTGTCCCCTATTCAGAAGTGTGTTGTATCCGAGTACTCCCTCCCTCAATCTTCCCTCTCTTCTATCACGTATCATCCCTTATTCCATCCCTTTCCTTTTATTTTTTCTAGGGTGAAATAGATTTCTATACCTATTAAGTGTGTATGTTATTTCCTCTCTGAGTCATTTCTGATGAGAATGAAGGCTCACTCATTCCCCCCTTGCCTTTCCCCATTGCACTCCAACGTCAAAACTCTTCCTTGACTCTTATGTGAAATTGCTTACCTCCTTCTTCCTCTCCTTTCCATTCCTCCCTTGTACTTTCCTTTATCACCCACTGGCTCCATCCGTTTACTATATTACACCATTATATTCAGCTCTTTCCTGTGCCTTGTCTACATATGCTCCTTGTAACTGTTCTTATGAATGAGAAAGTTCATATGCGTTATCAGTAACTTCTTCCCATGAAGGAATACAAACAGTTCAACATCATTAAATTCCTCATAGTTAGTCCTTCTCATCCACACCCTCTATGGTTCCTCAAGTCCTATACTTAGAGATCAAACTTTCTGTTCAGCTCTGGTTTTTTCAATAGGAAAGTTTGAAAGCCCCGTTTCATTGACTTTTCCCCAAAAGAGGATGTTCATTTTGCTGGGTAGTTGATTCTTGGTTGTAACCAAGATTTTTTGCCTTCTGGAATAACATATTCCAATCCCTAGCAGTCTTTAATGCAGATGATACCATATCCTGTGTAATCCTGACTATGGAGCCTCAGTAGCTGAACTGTTTGTTTCTGGCAGCTTTTAGGTATTTTCTCTTTGACTTGGAATTTGGCTATAATATTCCTGGGGGGATCTCTTTCAGAAGGTGATTGGTGAATTCCTTCAATTTCTATTTTACCCTCTGCTTCTTGGATCTCAAGGCAATTTTGCTGTATTATTTCTCAAAAAATGAAGTCTAGGCTCCTTTCCTGGTTATGACTTTCAGGTAGCCCAATAATTTTTAAATTATCTCTTCTGGATCCATTTTCAAGGTCAGTTGTTTTTCCAATTTGATATTTCACATTTTCTTCTAATTTTTTGGCTTTTTTTGGAAGAGTTTTATTTCTTCCTGAGTTCTCGCAAACTCATCAGCTTCCTTTAGTTCCATTCTGCATTTGAAGGAGTTATTTTCTTCAGAGAACTTTTTTTTATCTCCTTTTCCAGCTGGCCAATGCTGCTTTTTAAAAGGCATTCTTCCCTTCATTTGCCTTTTGTGTTGATTTTTTTTTCATTTAGCCTAAACTGATTTTTAACATATTTTCTTCAGTTTTTTTTGTTTGTATTTCTTTTACCAAGTTGCTGACTTGGTTTTCGTGATTTATCTGCATCACTCTCATTTCTTCTCCCAATTTTTCCTCTACTTCCCTAATAACTTTTCAAAGTCTTTTTTTGAGCTCATCCATAGCCTGAGCCCATTTTCTATTTCTTTTGGAGATTTTGCATACAGAAGCTTCAATTTTGTCATCATCTGAATATGTATTTTGTTCCTCCACGGGACCTAAGTAATTTTCTATGGCCCAATTATTTTTCTGTTGCTTGCTCATTTCCTCAGTCTATGATTGATTTACTGCACTTCCAAGGCTTTGGGGGGGTTTTGGGGATACCCCACAGGGATCTTAATTCCTCCAAGTTCTTATGGGAGGCTCTCTTACCTGTGTTCTTGCCTCCCCTCTGCCCTGAAGCTGTGAGGATGATCTGTGCTTGGCTATGGTGATTGGGAACCCAAACTGTAACCTTGATCTGAGTGTGGGCAAACAGCTGAGTCCTGCCCCAGGGAGAGCAGAGGGACCTCTGCAATCTCCCCCAACCCCTTACCATCTATGGGCTGAGAGCTCTGGATATGCTGAGTAGCTCTCCCCACTTTTGCTGAAGATTCTCATGGCAGGGCTGTTCTGAAGCCAGAGCTCTACACTGGTACAGCGGAGTTTACTCATCACCCCTTCCAGCTGTAGTCAATGATTAAACCCACCCTCCACACCCCTGCCACTGACCCAGGCACCTGGCCCCACTGTGCTGTGCTGTGGCTTTTTTTAACCCCCATTCCCAGTGGTACAGATCTGTCCTGGAGATCTTCTAAGTTGTCTTGGATTGGGAAACTGTATCACTCAGTCTTTCTGTGGGTTCTGCCCCTCTCTATTTTGGCTAGAGTCAAAATATGATAACTTTTGGAGTTTGGGGGGGGAATGATTTTCCAGAAATTCCTGCCTTCATGCCATCTTGGCTCCACCCCACAACATAATACTCCTAATAAAAATTACAAGAACTCAGTTACTCAGAATAGCATGTACTCTGAAGAATTTAATTTTCTGGAATAGAAGATTTCTCTTTAAACATTGAAACTGATACTACAGTTCTATTTTAAGGCCTTATCAAAGCACAGAATTGACTCCAAGAAGTTCTTAAAACCTATATCAATGTGGACCACAAAATTTCTGGCACAGTCTACCAAGCTAGAAAGGTTTCATACGTCTACTCTCCAAGGACTGGAAGAGTTAAATTTGAAGATACTAGAATTTTGGCTACCAGATGAACAAACTCCTGCTTCCTCTCTCCCTGCCTATTCCCCCTTCTTCCCTTCCTCCCTCTCTACCTTCCTCCCTTCCCTTTCTTTCCGGCTATTTCAAATCACAAAACGTTTCTACCAAAAAGGAAAAGAATCATAATAAGCATTGATGGAATAAGTACCCACACCATGAAGGCACTGAAATACATGACATTATTTGCTTTTTTTAAGAAACACTTTTTAATATTTTTAAAAATTTGATATTCACCAAAAATACTATCTCATAAATAGGTATAATTATCCACACCTTATAGGAAGGATAAAAATAAGAAAATTTCAGGGTCATGTCAAAACTAGAACCAAGATTTTCTGACTACTAATCTAGTACTCACTATAACTAGAAAAAATATTGTAAAACTAATTCATATTTACTTCTAAAGCATTGTAATGAAAATAAATTGTTTTCGTGTCTTAAGTCAATCACTGTGTTGTACTGTTCACAATTATCTTTCTGATGTATTCCACCAATGAAATTAATTTGAATTAGCAAGTTTAAAAAGATACAAATCCCTTGCATAAACTGATGCTGAGTGAGATGAGCAAAACCAGAAAAACACTGTACACCCTAACAGCAACATGGGAGTGATGTTCAATCTTGAAGGACTTGCTCATTCCATCAGTGCAACAATCGGGAACAATTTTGGGCTGTCAGCAAAGGAGAGTACCATCTGTATCCAGATAAGGAGCTGGGGAGTTTGAACAAAGTGCAAGGACTATTCCCTTTAATTTAGAAAAAAAAAAAGATAGCTTATTGTCTGATCTTGTTACCTCTTAGACTTCTCTTCTCTTTAAGGATATGATTTCTCTCTCATCACACCCAATTTGGAACAAGGTACATCATGGAAACAAAGTAAAAACTGACAGCGTGCTTTCTGTGGGGGGTGGGGGGGAAGCAAGATTGGGGGCAAAATGTAAAACTCAAATAATATCTTTATTAAAAATAAATTTAAAAAAAATAAAAAAATTATTTAAAAAATTGGCCAAAAAAAAACAAACAAAAAAAAGATACAAATCCCAACTCATACTCAACTCTTACTCATATGATTCTTTCCCTATTTTCCAGATTTGATCTGGATGCTCCTACTGCTGAGCTTAAACACAGACAATGGGAGGATGCTAGAATCATAAATTATAAGATCTATTTTTTGTTAAAGAGAGTCTGAAAATGATATTAATTGTTAGCCTAAACTTCTGAAGGTTAAGAAAACCACTCCTTGGGAATGTGGAAAAATTGGGACACTAATGAACTGATAGTAGAGCTGTGAACTAGTCCAACCATTCAGGAAAATAATATATACCCAAAAGGCTATAAAATTGTGCATACTCTTTGACCTAGTAATAGCACTACCAGGTCTGTATCCCAAAGAGCTTTTAAAAAGGATGGTATTTATACAAAATTATCTATAGCAGCTCCTTTTGTGGTAGCTAAGAATTAGAAATTGAGGGGGATACTTATCAGCTGAGGAATGGCTGAACAAACTGTGGTACATGATTGTGCTATAAGAAATGATGGGGGAGGGGGCGCGAGCTAGGTGGCACAATGATAGAGCACCAGCCCTGTAGTCAGGAGAACCTGAGTTTAAATCCATCCTCAGACACTTAATAATTGCCTAGCTGTGTGACCTGGAGCAAATCACTTAACCCCATTCCCTTAAATACAATTAAAAATAAAAAATAAATAAATAAATAAAAAAGAAAGAGAAATGATGAGCAGAATGCTGTTAGAAAAACTTGGGAAGGGGTGGCTAGGTGGCACAATGGATAGAGCACCGGCCCTGGAGTCAGGAGTACCTGAGTTCAAAATCCGGCCTCAGACACTTAATAACTGCCTAGCTGTGTGGTCTTGGGCAAGTCACTTAACACCATTGCCTTGCAAAAACTAAAATACAAACAAATAAACAAAAACAAAAAAAAACCTTGGGAAGACCTATATGAACTGGTGCAAAGTGAAGTTAACAGAATCAGATAAAACACTATATACAATTAACAGCAATACTGTATGATGATCAACTATGAATAACTTAGCTATTCTTAGCAATATAATGACCCACAAAACAATTTTCAAAGGACTAAAGATGAAAAATGCCATCCACCATCAGAGAAAGAATTGATGGAGCCAGAATACAGATTGAAGCATATTTTTTTAACCTTATTTTTCTTGGACTATTTTTTTTTGGTCTACATTTTCTTTTACAACATGGTTAAGATGGAAATGTTTTGCAAGACTATACATGTATAAAACTATATTAGCTACTGTGTTAGGTACAGAGAAGGAAAGGATGGAGGGAGAGAATATGGAACTCAAAGTTTAAAAAAAAGAAAGCTAAAAATTTTTCTTTACATTTAATTATAGAAAGAAAATTTACTTTTCCTCCCTTTCTCTAAAATTTCCTCTTTATTATGTATTTATAATTCAAAAGAAAGGCAAATTTCATTCTTCCATAAGGCATGATGACTGAGAGGTATTCCTTGCTTTATTGTGCTTCATAGATATTGTAATTTTTTAGAAATTGAAGGTTTTTGGCAATCCTTTGTCAAGCCAAGTCTATCAGCATAATTTCTCCAACAGCATGTGCTAATCCTGTATCTCTCTCTATAACATTTTGGTAATTCTACCAATATTTCAAACTTTTTCATTATTATTACATCTGCTATAGTGAATTGTGAACAGTGTTCTTTGATATTACTAGTCACTGTTTTACAGCGCCACCATATAACATGGATAACTTAATCAATAAATGTTATATATATGTTCTGACTACACCAATCTCTATCTTGTGCCCTCTCCTCAAGCCTCCCTATTCCCTGGGACATATAATATTGAAATTATGTCCATTAATAATCCTTTAAGTATTCAAGTGAAAGAAAGAGTTAATTGATAAGGCCAATTTCACTGTTGTCTTATTTTAAGATATTGCCACCCCAATCTCCAGCAATCACTACCATGATCAGTTCAGCAGCCATTAACATCAAGCCACTATCCTCTAACAGCAAAAAGATTGCAACTGACTGAAGGCTTAAATGATGATTATGAGCATTATTTTTTAGAAATGAGCATTTTTTAAGAAATATTTTAAAATTAAAGTATGTACATAATTGTCTATAGTATAGTGTAAATATAACTTTTATATACACAGGAAAACCAAAAAGTTCATGTGACTATCTTTATTACGTTTATTTTATTGCAGTGGCCTAGAATTGAATCTGTACTATCAAAAACCTGTTTTAAAATCATAGGAAAAGTTGGAGAATGAGAAATTATTTGCCCCTTTCCTCCTAAACATTCTTAAGAATGAAAGAAGATAAGTCACTTGTTCGAGTTTACTTCACTTCCCTCAATGAGGAGGAAAGGAAGAAAACATTCTACCACTGGGTGGGGTAAAGAACAATCTGCCCCTTCGGCTCCATTCAGAAGCTTTGAGCCAAATGAATCAACATGTTTATCAGCTAATGAAGCTAAGTTCATTTGTAAGGAAATCACGAGATCTTTTTTTTTTAAGTAGCACTTCTGAACATTTAAAGGTATATTTTTAGCAAATTGGGTCAAATCTTTTATTACAAAGACTAAAAACTAGAATAAATCTCTCATCAGTTCAAGATGTTTATTACCTAACTGCAAAAAGTTTAAGTTTTAAAGCATTATTGTAAGGGTCAACAAGGGCTATCTGAACTATTAGTTCTACCAACAGTTTTTTTAAAAAAAATTATTTCCTGTACCAAGGAACTCTCACTGTTTTTGCATGAGTAATGAGTAATGATGAAAAATTATTAATGTAACCACTAAAGATTATTCCTTCCTTTAAAGCAGATTTAAATGCATTTAGTTATAGCTATATCCCCAAAGCAACCTGAGAATCAGAAAACCTGAGTTCAATTCCTACCTCTGAGGAATTACTGTAAAGAAAGAACATTTAACCTGAACAGCAAATCAAACAACTCTAAGTCTGTAAATAGGCTACACATAATTTGCTCATCTATACAAGTGAAGGAAATTTTCTCAATGAAAATTTCAAGCAGGGTTGGATTCTCAGGTCCAAGTTCTAAAGAAAAATAGTATTAAAAATAATTAAAAAATTTTTTATATATCATACATACTGATTGTAGATGTCATTGTTTTTTCTCAGAATAGCATAAAATGTCTTATTAAAAATATTAAACACATAGGGCATCGCAATACAGTTTTAAGCTATTAAAGCTTATTATGCACAGTTACTAAAGCTTAAAACTACTCTAAGATTTTTGGTACAACCTATATCATTTTAATAACTAGGGACCTTTCTAAGTCAATGAAGGAGAGAAGATGAGGGGAGCAGGAAAGGAAGGAGGGAGGGTGCAAGGAAATGGGGGGAAGAGAAAAAGAGAAAAAAGGAGAGAGAGACAGAGAGGGAGAAAGAGAGAGCAAGAGAGGGAGAGAGCATAAGTGAGCTATCTCCTTTTCATCCAAAATCCTGCAAGCTACTTTAAATTAAAAAAAAAAAGTCTCTGGCTGGTAGTGGTAATTCATTTAATCACCAAGGATAAAAAAATACATTCTTTAGTTATTACCATCTACAGATGTTTACTATTTGAAATTTAACTTAAAAGTATTAAATTTTTTTATTTATGAAAAAAAGTATTTGACTCAATACAGCAAAACACAACCTGACACTCTCTTAAACAAGCTGATTTCTAGGTTTTATACATCATCTGCTAGCTATGACTAACCAGGTTCTTTCTTTCTTTTTATAAGATTTTATTTATTTTTTATTTATTTTATTTTTATTTACAATTTCCCCCCAATCTTGCTCCCCCCCACACACACACAGTCTGTTAGTCTTTACATTGTTTCCATTAACCAGGTTATTTCTGCTAAATATGCCTCTAAAGCTATCTTGAACAACTTTGATATATGTTTAGAAGCATTTAATATTATGTTAGAGGAAATTTAATCAAGAGTTCAAGTTAAATATTCTACTCTTCCTGTGAATGGTGAGGTCATCCCGATGGTTCCAAATATGGATGACATTGTATTCACTTATATTTAATCCTAGAATACTGAACCTGTAAGTCATGCAAAAAAAATTTGTCTCACCATTCACACATGAAAGATCAAGTAGCTGAAGACTGTTTAATTCCCAAATTACAATAGGCATTTGGAGAGAAAAGCTACAGGGCTTTGTCTGGCAGCATGTGAATCTTGTAGAAGCAGTACAGATGGAAAATAAATTAGGTTCAGAACTGAAAAGAACAAGCAGAGTGGTTACCTAGATTACCTTCAAGAAGTAATAATGCTCCCTTTAGTGATCTTGAGCTTCACATAAAATCTAAGGCTCCATCATTTTAATATTAATTTCCTACTGGTGTTACTATATGTCTACAGGACATAGAATAAAGTCTCCCAAAAGTGGAACTGAGTATCATGTGTAAAGCAATGGAGAGGTATATAGTGAATATGTAAAGGCTGTAACACAAAAATCAACAAAGAACTTTGAGGAAGAAGAATTGAGAAAGGATATATCATTAGGGAAATAGATGATGAGAATAGAAGATATATAGATGGGGCTTAGAGCAGAGGAAAAACAATGACAGGAAGATAGGCTAACTGCTCCTTGAAACACACATAGAAAGTGAGGAAGGTCTCCAGCAAAGTGGATAGACACTAAATAGCTAGGTGGTACAATGAATAGTATTTGGTCAAAGGGTTCAAGACAAGAGTCTGGAGCCAGAAAAAAACAATAAAACAAACAAAAAAAAACTTTAGGTCAAATGCAATCTCAGAAACTTACTAGCTATGTAACTCTGGGCAAGTCATTTATTTAACCTGTCTCTTCATCTGTAAAACAGGGATAAAAATAGCACCTAACTTCCAGGGTTGTTGTGAGGATCAAATTTGATAATATTTGTAAAGTGCTTAGCAGAACAACTAGTACTTAGCAGGTATTTAACAAATACTTCCTTTATTTCTTCTCTCTTTCCATCCTTCCCGTGTGACAAATTTGTAAGACATGGACAAAAACTATACAAAATTTAAGTCTACTGTACAAGATTCAAGTCTACATCATAACAGGAAAATTCCAAATTTGATCAGTTCACAAATCATTTGAGTATTTGATTTTGGTGAAAAGGGATACATAAAATACTGCTGCAGGAGAGGTGAAGGGTGGTTGGTTACAAAACAAGGGAAAATGACTGAAGATGGAAACAATTCTATTTTATATCTGTATTCTGACAAGGACAATGATCTAGAAAAATCAAAAACTAGTTAATTTCCTAGTATTTGAATTGAATTGAAAATAAATAAATAAATAAATGTGAACAGAATAAGAGCCTACCTGGGTGCCCATGGTGATTCCAAACATCAGGACCAGATGAACTATATCACAAGGAGTTGGGGGGGAAAAAAAAACTAAAAAAAATGACTGACAGTGATCAAAGGTCATGGAGAAATGTTGGCTTGATTTTCAAAAAAGGGAATAGAATGTAGTTTGCAAACAACACACCAGAAAGTGTAACTTGAATTCTAGGCAAAATTCTAGAATTTATTATTAAAGAGATGGGCTCAGTGACTATCTAACAACAGAACCTGTGAGCACAAGATCTTGATGATAGCCATCAAAGACAGGTCAGGCCAGATCAGATGAATCTCAGGGCCTTTTGTTAAGATTACGCAAATCAGTAAAATCAGTGTCTTAAACATAATCTATGCATATCTTTACCATTCACTCATGACTTTGGATAAGTTTTTAAGCTCTAAGTATCCTGGGCAGCAGAACTTTTAAGAAGGGTAGGTGCAGATACTTCCTTATTTGCAATGACAGATGTAGTTTTCCTATACAGATAAAATCAGGAGTCTAGAATAACAATAATTTTAAAAACAATACTTTTAGTAAGTACTGAACTTCAGGAGATTAAAAAAAGGAAAACATTAACAAGGTAGCTGTGGTTGAAAAAAGTATCAAAAAAAAGAAAAGTATCAACAATGATGTTCTGAGAACTGGTAGTAATAAAGTAATTATGAGACCTTGAATTGTCTTGTAACTTGTAACTTTGTAAACAAACTTCTATGGTATAAATGTTGATACTAATCAATCTATTCAATTGTTTGCTAAAAAATCATGAGTTTCATATAACAAGGCTTAGGGGAAGTGAAAAAAGGAAAAAACAAAACTGTACATAAATGTTATTACACACATGAGCTATTTTTAAAAAACTAATTAGCACTGTTTCCTTTCCTTA
This sequence comes from Macrotis lagotis, assembly GCF_037893015.1. NCBI lineage: Eukaryota > Metazoa > Chordata > Mammalia > Peramelemorphia > Peramelidae > Macrotis > Macrotis lagotis. The sequence continues at coordinate 136,970,082 of NC_133659.1, read as the reverse complement.
AAACATATAAATTAAATTTATCTACAGCCAATTAAAAGAAAATCATATGGAGAATCCCTTCAAAATCCATAATTAAAGTGTCTCCTTTTTTTTTCTTTCCAGAAGAATTGGGAGGGAACAATTTTTTTTTATCAGATAGAAGTTTGATACAGCCCATGTTGAGTCAGTCTTGGAAAAGTAAAAGAGGAGACTCTTTATGGGAAAAAAGGTGCCTCTTGGATTCTTTTTCTTTTTAATTATTTATTTATTTAAGGCAATGGGGTTAAGTGACCTGCCCGAGGTCACACAGCTAAGTAATTATTAAGTGTCTGAGGTTAGTGTTGAACTCAGGTCCTCCTGACTCCAGGGCCTGTGTGCTCTATCCTCTGTGCCACCTAGCTGCCCCCTGCTTCTTGGATTCTTAAAAGGTCAGATCATAGGATCAAATATTTAAAATTTGAAAGGATCCTCACAGTCATTTAATCTAACCCTCACATTTTGCAGATAGAAAATGGAGGCCCAGAAAAGTTAAATGCAAAATCATGTCCATTAACTCCAAATACTGAAGTTTCCACAGACATGCATTCTTCCCACAGTAGTTTTAGTATTTAGACATGTAATGCTAGAACACCAGACATGTCTATACTGAAATGTTATTAGTAAAGCACATGACAAAGAGCAGAACTCATCTGGAAATGATCTCTCTACTAGTATGAATAATCAAGGACAGATTTCACAGATTGATCTACCATTCAGTTGCATTAAGATTTTGAAAATGTGTTCCTGCAAAAACAACAATAACAACATTTTGGCCACACTTATAATAAAAATATTACATATTTTTTGCAATTCAAAAATAGATACATATATTTTTGCTCTTGATAATAAGGATAAAAAATAATCTTGGCTGACTTTCATAAAGTATTTTAGGATTTATAAAGTACTTTACATATGGTTTAGAAGGTAGATAATATATACCGTAAAGATTTTTCAGATATATCAGAATTCAGGCAGTTTCTACTTTTTTTCCTCTTCAACAGATTACCTCAAAAAGCTAAATGTCATACTGTACTCCTAAATACTTATTAAATAAATCAGAGATATTACCAATAACGTATCATAAAAGCATATGCATGATTAACAGTCTATATAAAAATTTAAAATACTAAAAATACTAAAATATGCTTAAACATATGTACTCAACATATGGTTTGATTAAGCTAGAAAACACACAACAGGAGAACAAAGATGGTAAAGTAAGAAGAATTACAGCCCTGTTTTCTCACATAACTTCCTAAAAAAGACAATAAAAAAAATACCAGTCCAAGATACAATGAAGAAATAAAAAGGAAAAGCAGTGATTGATTTTTCCAAACCAGATCAGCTTGGTGTGGAGCATAAGCAGAAAGGATGCAGATGTACAAAAATATTTATAAAGGAGTCCCTTTTGTAGTGGCAAAGAATTGGAAATTGAGGGGATGCCCACCAACAGGAAAATGGCCGGACAAATCATGGTATATGAATGTTATGGAGTCTTATTCTTCTGTAAGAGTAAGAAATCATATGAAGGAAGGCAGAACCAAGATAGTGGTATAGAGGCAGGAACCTAGAAGTTCTTCCCTTAAACATTCCAAGTACCATAACATTATGACTCCAAACAAATTATAGAGTGGCAGAACCTACAGAAAGAGTGAGTGAAACAATTTTCCAGCTCAAGACAACTTGGAAGATCCGTGAGAAAGGTCTATTGCACTGCGGCTGGAAAGCACAGGTCTGTAGCACCGTCACACCATGCTAAAGCAAACCAGCTCCAGTCTTCCAGGAGTAGCCTGCATGGAACCTCAATCCCTGGGGCACCTGGGTCTGTGGCAGAGGGGATAGTTTCCAGACCTCTCAGTCCAAGGATCATCAAGAACTGGGAAGGTCAGCAGAAAAACTGTGCTGCACTGTAGTGAGCTCAGAGCCCGAGCCTCAGCAGAGGTCTCAGCAAAGCTAGCCCCTCCCTGGGAACCTGCCGAGTCACTCAGCAGCTGCTTCTGGGAGTGCTCAGACCACAAAAGGTAAGGGGAGGGATGGGGGGAAGAGTGCAGAGGTCTCTGCTTTGTCCATTCTCAGATCCAGGGCTCAGTCTGGGGCCCCCATACTTCCATAGCAGAGCAGGGACCCTCCTCACAATTCCAGGGTAGAGGGGAGTACTTTTAGTCATCCACAGACCAGAGCAAGGCCAGGAGAGCTGTCAAGAGTCTCTCATAAGATCTTGAAGGAATTAAGGTTCCTAGGAGGGTGTTCCAAAAATACTCAAAAGTTTTTAAAGGGCATTAAAATGAGATTATAGAATAGGGAAATGAGTAAATAATAGAAGAAAAACAACCAGACCATAGAAAATTACTTTGGTCCCATGAAGGATCAAAATACATACTCAAAAGATAACAAAGTCAAAAACTTCTGTATCCAAAGCTTCTAAAAAAAATAGGAATTTGGAAGAATAAGAAAAATAGGAAAATGTAAGAGTTCAAAAAAGATTTTGAAAAGCAGGTAAGGGAGACAGAACTTTGGTAAGAGAAATGAGAGCAACGCAGGAAAACCATGAAAAAACAAGTCAGCTGCTTGGTGAAGGAGATACAAAAAAATACTGAAGAAAATAACATGTTAAAAACCAGTTCAGGTCAAATGGGAAAAGCAGTCTAAAAGATCAATGAGAGTAGAAGAATGCCTTAAAAAGCAGAAATGTCAGATGTAAAAGGAGATAAAAAAGCTCTCTGAAGAAAATAATTCTTTCAAATGTGGAATGGAGCTAAGGGAAGCTGATGACTTTGTGAGAAATCAAGAAAGAATAAAATAAAACCAAAAGGATGAAATACTAGAAGAATATGTGAAAAACAACTGATCTGGAAAACAGATCCAGGAGAGATAAATTAAAAATTGTTGGGTTCCCTAAAAGTCATGACCAGGAAAAGAATCTAGACTTTATTTTAAAAGAAATTTTCCAAGAAAATTGCCCTGATTTTCTAGAAGCAGAGGGTAAAATAGAAATTGAGGGAATCTATCAATCACCTCTTGAGATTCCAAAATAAAAATTCCCAGGAATATTATAGTCAAGTTCCAGTACTCCCAAGTTAAAGGAAAAATATTACAAGCAGTCAAAAAGAAACAATTCAAATATCATGGAGTTACAGTAAAGATTATACAGGATTTAGCAGTATTTACATTAAGGGCTCGTAGGGCTTGGAATATGATATACCTGAAGGCAAAAGAGCTTGGTTTACAACCAAGAGCCAATTACCCAGCAAAACTGAACATCCTCTTCCAGGGGAAAAGATGGACATTCAATGAAACAGTGGGGACTTTCAAACTTTCCTTTTCAAAAATCCAAAGCTAAACAGAAAGTTTCCAATAAAGGACTCAGGTGAAACACTGACAGTGTAGACGGGAAGGGCAAATTATGAGGGATTTAATGATGTTGAATTGGTTGTATTCCTGCATGGGAAGATGATATTGATAACTCATATGAATCTTCTCATTTATTAGAGCAGTTAGGAGGAGCATATATGGACAAGGCACAGGAGAAAGCTGAATATAAAGGTATAATATATATTATAAAGATGGAGCCAATGGGTAAAAAAGGAATGTACTAGGAGAAAGGCAAAGTAGAGGTGGGATGGGCTAAGATATTCATGTAAACAAGTCAAGTAAAAGCTTTTGCTATGGAGTAGAAGGGGGGGATTGAGTGAGTCTTCATTCTTCATTCTTCATTCTCATTCAAAGTGGCTCAGAGAGGAAATAACATACAACTCAATTGGGTATACAAATATATCTTACCTTAAAGGAAAGAGGAGTGGAAAAGGAATGGGAGAACAGAGACATGGGGGATGGGGGTGGGTTGGAGGATAACAGGTGATAGAATAGAGGGAAGATTGTGGAAGAGGGTAGTCAGATATAACACTTCAGAGGAGGGATGGGATGAAAAGAAAGAGAGAATAGAATAAATGGAGTGGGAAGGATAGGATGGAGGGAAATACAGTTAGCAATAGCAATTGTGTGGGAAAAAATATTGAAGCAACTTCTCTGATGGACTCATAAAGAAGGTGATCTGAAAGTCAAAACCAAAAGTTATCTGAACATAGAAGGAAGTACATTTTTTCTCTCTCACTTTTTCTTGAGGCTTCTCTATCTTTGGGTGGGTGGGTGGGGATTGTGTTTACTTTTACAACAAGATCATTGTAGTAATACGAAAATAAACTTTAAAAATTTTAAAAAATCTTGAGAAGCCTGACTTCAGAAAAGCCTGGAAAGACTAGCATGAACTGATAATAAGTGAAGTGAGCATTAGCAGAACATTGCACACAGTTACACTGTGAGCTGATCAACTATGATGGATGCAGTTCCTCTCAGCAGTTCAGTGATCAAAGACAATCTTGAGAGACTTCTTAAGGAAAATGCCACCCACATCCAGAGACAAAAAAAAAAATCTATGGGTTCTGAATGAAGAGCAAAACCTACTATGTTCATTTTGTAAAACTTCCGCTTTGCTTTTTCTTTCTCTTTCATGTTTCCCCCCTCAGTTCTGATTCTTCTTTCACAACATGACAATGTACAAATATTTAATGTGATTTTAACATGTACAACCTAAAAAAAATACAACAAAAAAGAGTCAAACACTACTGAAACAATATATAACAAATTCAATCCAGAAAAACAATGTACACAATGGCTAAACTATAATGGAAGCAAAAAACCATAAAACAATCTAAGACTGAAAGTTGTAAATTTATAATGATCAAAGTTGGCCTCCCAAAAAATACAAGAACACCTCCCCTGCCTCCTCTGCAAAGGTGGCTGTAACCTGGTACAAAACACTGTATATAAAGTCAGGTCTTTCCTTCATCTAGTCATTTGCTAATACCTATGAATTCTAAATACACACTTTTCCACCAATCTCTTGATTTACTGTAGTCATTTATGATCTGAAATATTAAAAAATTTCCTAAATAGTCTCCCCCAAATCTACACAGTTCCCAAAGCAATGTTCCTATAGCACAAGTCATATTATATCATTCAATTGAAGAAAAAAACCAATTACAACAAAAAATACAACTTTGATAGGGTTCCATATCACCTATCAAATAAAATATAAAACTTTTGCCCTGTGTCATACAATCTGATTTGAGGTCATCTTTCTAATTATTTCATAATAATTTCATTCAAAACTCTAGTCTTACAAAAATTTTTATTCCCTAATTTTGTCTTCTCTCCTATTTCCATGGATTTAAAAATGCCACCCCCATTCCTACTATCTTTATCTCCTTTATCTCTGTTTAATTCCTTTTCCTTCAAGGTCTGACTTAGATATAATCTTTTTTGTGTGATGCTTAGGTATGTGTATTGAGTTGTTTTTTTAAATTTAATATTTATTCTCATTTTCTACAAATAATGTTTTTTATACATTAATAAAATATTCTTGTTTAAGAGTAAACGGAATACCCCTCCCCCCCATAAATAGACTTGCTTGAACGATAAAGTAAAGGGGAGAGAAAAAATTAAAATTAAAAAAAAATGGGCGGCTAGGTGGCACAGTGGATAGAGCACTGGCCTTGGAGTCAGGAGCACCCAAGTTCAAATCTGGCCTCAGACACTCAACAATTACCCAGCTGTGTGGCCTTGGGCAAGCCGCCTAACCCCATTGCCTTGCAAAACCCCAAAAAACCTTAAAAATAATTTTAAAAAATAATAGTAATGATTGTAGTCTGGCCAGGTGGCGCAATGGATGGAGCACCAGCCCTGGAGCCATAAGCATCAAAGCTCACATCCGGCCCCGTACACCCAATCACCCAGCTGTGTGACATTCAAGCCACCCCAACCCCACTGCCCTGCAAAAACCAAAAGAAAAAGAAAAAAAAAAAGACCCAAAATAAAATAAAATAGTAATAATAGTAGGGGTGGCTGGGTGGCAGACAGAGCATTGGCCCTTGATCCAGGAGCACCCAGGTCCAAATCCAGCCTCAGACACCCAACGATTATCCTGCTATGCAGCCCCAGGCAGGTCACCCAGCCCCATTTGCCCTGCACCCCCCCCAATAATAATAATAAAAAATGTGCTTGAGTCTTTGTTCCAACACCAACAACTCTGTCACGAGTGGGTCACATTCTTTATAAGTCCATCACAAAAGTTACTTCCATATTTTTCCACCGTTGGCATTGATTGCAACTCTCTCCTTTCGTATTTCTCCACTACCATGCACTATATTTTCTCTCTCCTTTCACTGACTCTGCTGTAGGGTAGCTGAGTGGCGCAGCAGACGGATCCCTGGCTCTGGAGCCAAGAGGCCCCGAGCCTCCATACCACCCCTTAGGCCCAGCATCCACCTGGCCCTATGGTCCCAGACAGGCCATCCGATCCCAGTCCCTTGCAAGAAGTAAAAAAGAAAATGTGTTATATCTGACCACTCTCCCCCCATGGTCCATCCTCTCCTCCATCACTCACATCCCCCCCTTCCCACTGTGCCCCACACTCCTTCTTACCCCAGATGCCTATACCCCATTGAGTATATATGCTGTTTCCTCTCCTAACCACCTCTGATGAGAACAAAGATTCCCTCATTCCCCCTTGCCTTCCCTCCTTCCATATCATTGCAATAGCTCATTGTAATAAAGAAAAATCTTATTATATGAAATATCTTGGCCTATTCCCCCTCTCCTTTTTCTTTCTCCTATTACATATCCCTGTTTTCTATTGACTCCATTTTCACCCCATATTTTATCTTCAAATTCAGCTTTCTCCTGTGCTTCAACTATAAAAGCTTCCTCTACCTGCTCTATTAACTGAGAAGGTTCATGAGTATTATCAGTGTCACTTTTCTATGCAGGAATACATGCAGTTCATCATCAAGTCCCTCATATTTTGCCCTTCTCCTCCAATCTCCATGCTTCACCTGAGTCCTGTATCTGAAGATCAAACCTTCTGTTCAGCTCTGGCCATTCCAACAGGAAAATTTGAAATTCCCCTGGTTCATTGAAAGTCCATCTTTTTCCCTGGAAGAGGACATTCAGCCTTGCTGGGTAGTTCATTTTTGGCTGCATTCGAAGCTCTTTTGCCTTCCGGTATATTATATTCCAAGCCCTACGACCTTCCAATGTAGTTGCTGCTAAGTCCTGTGTGATCCTGACTGCAGCTCCACGATATTTGAACTGTGTCCTTCTGGCTGCTTGTAATATTTTCTCTTTGACTTGGGAGTTCTGGAACTTGGCTATAATGTTCCTAGGGGTTGGTTTTTTGGGATCTCTTTCTCTGGGAGATCGGTGGATTCTCTCCATTTCTATTTTGCCCTCTGCTTCTAGAATATCAGGGCAATTTTCCTGCAGTAATTCTTTGAAAATGATGTCAAGGCTCTTTTCCTGATCATGACTTTCAGGTATTCCAATAATTTTTAAATTATCTTTCCTAAGTCTGTTTTCCATATCAGTTGTTTTTTCAATGAGATGCTTCACATTTTCTTCTAATTTTTATTTTTTTGGTTTTGAAGTATTGATTCCTGATTTCTGGTAAATTCATCAATATCCCTGAATTCTATTCTTTGTCTGAAGGATTTGTTCTCCTCAGAGAGTTTTCTTATCTCTTTTTCCATCTGGCCAATTTTGCTTTTTAAAGCATTCTTCTCCTCAATAACTTTTTGAACTGTTTATCCATTTGATCTAAGCTGTTTTTTTAGCATGCTATTTTCTTCAGCATTTTTTTGATTTCCTTGACTAGGCTGTTGACTTCATTTTCATGTTTTCCCTGAATCTCTCTCATTTCTTTTCCCAGTTTTTCTTCTAACTCCCTCATTTGATTTTCAAAGTCTTTTTTGAGCTCTATCATAGCCTGAGCCCAATTTCTGTTTTTCTTGGAGTCTTTAGATGCAGGAGCTTGTGCTTCCTCATCTTCACACTGAGTATTTTGATTCTTCTTGGGCTCATTTGCAAAATATTTCTCAATGGTCTTCCTCTTTTTTCTCTGCTTGCTCATTTTCCCAGCCTAAGCCTGTTTTGGGGATGCTTCCTGAGCTTTTGGGACACTCCCACAAGGGTCTCAGTGTGTGAGGCTTTGTCCTCCCTCCTGGTCTGTGAATGGCCATATGCACCCCCCCCCCCCGCCACAAGGCTGAGGTGGAGGGGGGCCCCTGTTGTTCTATGGGGGGGGGGGGGTCTAGACTGTGTTCAGGATCTGAATGTGTTCAGAGCCCCAGAGTCCTGTTCCAGGGGCAGAGGACAGAGCTCTGCAGTCTCTCTCTTCACTCTTCTCCCCTAGGTTCAATGGGCTCATGCCCTGGGGGCTTCTGCTTACTGGCTCCACCTGCTTCTGTTTCCTGGAACTCCACTGGCCATGCTACTCTCTGTGTGTCCTCAGGGCTTGGAGGGCTGGGCTTCACAGGCTTGCTCTGGCAGAGGTCCCCACCCCCCACCCCACCCCCACCCCTGTTCCCCCAATTTGTGCCTGGTGCTCTCAAGGACGTAGCTCAGGAAACTCCCTGGCTGCTGTGAGCTATGGCTCCCAGCTCCCTGGGGTTGCCTCCAGGAGGCTGAAGTTCTTTTGCTCTAGTGGGCCACCTGGGTGGTCCCCCCAACCCCGGGGAACAGAGCCTTTCTGCTCTTTTCCAGGTTACCTTGAGTAGGAGAATTGTCTCACTGGGTCCCTCTGTGGGTTCTGTCTCTCAAAAATTTAGTTAGAGTCCTTAGCTTATGAGTTTTGTGAGAGAGTACCTAAGACAGGATCCCTTCTTGTCGCCAACTTGGCTCATCCCTCTATAATCTTTACTTTAAAAAAAAACCTGCACCAAAATATTTCGCTTTTACAATACAAAATTGACAGAGTATTGGCCTGGATTCAGGAGGACTAAATTCAAATTTGACTTCAGACACTTGATACCTACAAGCTATGTGGTCTTGGGCAAGTCACTTAACTCGGACTGCCTCAAAAAAAAAAGAAAAAAATTTACAGGTTATTTCTACTTCATTTGATATTTCTTGGAAGCAAAGAATTAAGTAAATAATAAACTGACCTCATCTGAAAGTGCACATATTTCAAATTTGTAGACTTTCTCCCATTTCTTTTTTTAAAAATTAAGAAATTTATTTTCTATCCTCCCTTTTCCTTTAAAAAAATAGAAACAAAATTCTCAATGCACCATATTCATCTCCTTCTGCACCTGAAATCCATCACCACTATGCAATGGATATTGTATTTCATTAAGTATTGTCTTCTAAAATCATGAAGAATAATTTTATTAATCATAGTTGTTACAGCCTTCAAAGTTATTTGCTGTTATTTTGTAAATTGTTCTGGTTATAAAGTATTCTTACTTCACTCAGTATTAGTTCAAGCAAGTCTTTCAATATGTTTTTAAAAAGATTTTTATTCCATTTTCTTTATTTTCCGTTACAAATTTTCTTCCTTCTACCCCTCCTCACCCATTGTGAACACAAGAATTAAAATCCATTACAAATATGGAGTCATGAAAAATTTAAATTCCTGCATGAGCCATATCCAAAAGGGAAAAAAAAATACAATGATTCAATTTGCACAACAGCTCTCTATCTGCTTAACATATTTTAAAAACCATCTCTTACAATTCATTTTGCAACAAGAAAAATAATTTCTGACAACAGTATCACATTCATTTATCACAACTTACTTAGCTTTTCCTCAATTGAACCATTACCTCAAAGGTGATGGGTAAGTTTGTTGACAAATACATACAAAAAAAGAACTGCAAATATTTTTGTTCATAAAGGACCCTTTTCCTTTCTTTTATATCTTTTGGGTTATAGGACTGGTAATGAAAGCTGAGTCAAAGGTAAGCACTGTTTAGTAAATTTCTGTTTGTAATTTCTAAACTGCTTTCCAGAATGGTTATTATTCACAGACCCTCTGTCAACGTGTCTAGTTCTCCATATTCCCTACAACAATTCTCATTGTCTATTTTATCATCTTTACAACTCTAATTGGTATGAGGTGGAATCTCATATTTGCTTTAACTAGCATTTATTTAATTGTAGTGATTTGGAGTATAATTTTTTGAAGAGTTTTCTTGTGTTATTAGAATATTTCATATTTTCATAATATGCAAAGCATTGTGGTGGCATAGAGACAGACAAAATTGTTTCTGACTACATCCTTTAATTCTGACTATATCCTTAAATTCTTTTTCAGTTTTCTGCTTTCTTCTTAATGATTCACATTTAATTTTCCCAAAAAAATTTCCAACTTTATTTATTCAATAATATGTTTTGAACTTGTTTAATTTCTTTAGTTTTCAGGATTTCTATTTTGGTATATAATTGAGGCTTTTTAATATGTTACTTTTCTGGTATTTTCATTATAACCCGATCTATTGTTCAATTAATTCAAAAACATATTTAGAATATGAATTTCCCATAAGGACTGCTTTTGCAATTCCAAAAATTATGGAAACTCATCTCATTGTCATTATCTTAAATAAAATTGTCACTTGTCATTTTTTTGTTCTAATAACACTTCAGGGTTAAATTATTTAATCTTTTGTCAATTTTCAATATTTCTAATTGGCAACTCTTTATTTCATAAATGTAACTGTACTATAATCAATGAATGATAGGTACAATAATGTCTGCTTTTATGCATGTATTTGTTATGTCATAAAAAAATGATTAATGTTTGCAAAGGTGTCATGCACAGCTGAGTACTTCATATTCCTTCCTAGTTCTATTCAATAATCACCAGAGTTCTGTTGTATCTAATTTTCAAAACTTCTATTAAGGTCCTTAATCTTTTTCTTGTTTTTTTTCTTTGTTTTTCTTGATTTTTGTTGTTTGATTTATCTAGGGCTGATAAATTGATATCCTTCATTATTTTAGTTTTATTTTCTAATTCTCCTTGTAATTAATTTTTTCTTTTAAATATTTAGAAGTTATTCAACTGGGTGCATATATGTTTATTATTGGAATCAATTTATAGTCTGTTATCTTTCAGAAAATGTAGCTTTTCTTTTTTGCTAGTTTAAAATGACATTCTTTTTTGAAATTATACTTCTGCCCCTCTTTTTTTATATTGAGTCATAATAATATTTTGCTTCTGCATCAATCTTTCTTTTAAGTGTTTCTTCCTTGAGGTCTTTTTTTTTTTGGCAAGGCAATGGGGTTAAGTGACTTGCCCAAGATCACACAGCTAGGTTAATTATTAACAGTCTGGGGCTGAATTTGAATGCAGGTCCTCCTGACTAAGGGTTGGTGCTCTATTGCCACCTAGCTGCCCCTTTAAGTGTTTTGTGTAAGCCAAATATTGGTGAATTTTGTTTTCTGATTCATTTTGCTAACCTACTATTTTATTGGTAAGTTCATCCCATTCACATTGCAATGATAGTTGTTTATTTCCCTTTCTTCTATTCTAATCCTTTCAATACATCTATTATAATTCTTTTTTTCTGACCTTCACAAACCTAATCCTAACCTAATCACTTCCCTCTTACTTTTCCATTCTTCTCAGACTTTACACCACCACATACTTAACATTAGCCAACTTGTTGCTCCATTAACAATATACTCTATCTCTTCACTCCAGGAATTTTTTCTGTCTCTCCCCCATAGAATGATCTCCCTCATTTCCTGGCTTCCCTTTAAATTCCAACTAAAATATTGTATTCTAAACGAAATTTCTCCAAATTCCTCTTAATTCGAGCCCCTTCCCTCTTTGTGTATATTCATCATTTGCTTATTGTCTTCCCCTGTTATATTTGTGGCACAAACTGTCTTTTGCCACTTTTTGAATTCTTAGTACTTAACTTGGTGTCTGGAACATGTTTGTCCTTCATTCACAAAGACCATGACATCAAGGTGATGCCATGAGAAGCACAAGAATTCAATTGGGGGGGGGGGGGGACTGTGCTAAGTCACCAAGCTCACTTTCTCCTCCAAAAGCAACTGCATCTAGTGGCCAGATATGAATCAGGGTGATTGGAAATGGCCCCAGATGCAAGGCAATAAGGGTGTGACTTGCCCAAGGTCACACAGCTAGTAAAATATCTGAACCTCTATCCACTGTGCCATCTAATCTGGAACATAGGAGATTCTTAAAGGCTTACTAATTTTTACTCCCTTCTACAATATCTTCTCTTTACTGTTCTCCCCTTTTTATTTCAAGTTATTACCCTTCCTTTTTTTCTTTTCACCTTTCCCTTTGCTAAACCTTCCCCAAGTGCTTTATACATGTTTTGTGCATTGTTGAATAATCCTTTCCTGAATCCACCCACCCCTCTTATATTCCTTTCAGGAATATAAACTAGGTAGTGAAGTGGAAAGAGGGCTGGGTCAGAAGAGAGGAAGACTTGAGTCAAATCTATGTGACCCTTAGCAAGTTATTTAACCTCCATTTTCCTTAGTTTCAACTGTAAAAACAAGGAGAAATAAAAGTTTTTAGTATTAAGAAAATGTTATTTATGCCTGTCTGATGTTTTCTGAGTGTTCCCTATGCAACATGGGCCCTAATCAGATGTAAATTCTCTCCTTTTTTCAAGCAACTCCACTGTTAAATGTAACTTCAGTAAGTTAAGAGCAACCTCAGCTCATTCCTTTACCCCTCCTCTAGTTTCTGGTCTTTCAATCATGTAGAGAGGGTGGGATCCTCCTTTTACCAGTTTTTTGCCCTAACTTTTCATTGCACAGGGAAGTAGGCAAGACTATAAAAGTTTGGCCTGCACTCCCCTCATAGCCAGACTTATTCAAGTCTAAGCCCAGCCAGCTCTTATGGCTTTTTCCTTTCTCTTTTTCCCTCAGGCTCTCCTCTAGACTTCTGTTTCAACCTATCCTGTTTTTCAACCTAACCTAGCAACTTATCATCTCTCTGGGAAAAAGTTTGATCTGTGAACCTTGCAGGCTTGTAAAATTAAAATCCTGAGTTTTTCCAACTCTAGGTTATGAGTTTTTCACATTCAAAGGAATTTTGATTTTTATGATGGTATCACTCTAAAGAAACTTATTAAGACATATAATGGAGTTGTGCAAGTTGAACTGTGTGCCAACATGGAAGGAGTAGAGGGATTGGCCATCATTTGAGCTTTGGTTTGATCCAAACTGGTCAGAAGAGGACAGAACACACATACTTGTCACATAATCATGAACTGAAACAGGCATATAAAGTAGAACAGGAAGAGGTAAGAAGTGCCTACTATTTGCCAGGCCTTGTCTAAGCCCACTCTAAGAAGTAGGTGGTAGTGAAGGACTTGGATATGAGGCAATCAGGGTTAAGTGACTTTCCCAAGATCACACAACTAGTATGAGTCAAGTGTAGAATTCGAACTCTTGTGCGCCTGACTCCAAAACCAGTGCTCTATCTACTGTGACCCTTCTATCATGGGAAAGACATGGTTGAATTCTATTCTTTAAAGGGGAGGAGAGAGGTCAAGGGCATAGTCTTTTACATTTGTTTTAAATTAAGTGTCAGCCTGATCAAGAGACTTCAGCTTTTTGCCTTTATACCTTAAAGTGGTTTTTTTTTAGGTTTTTGCAAGGCAAATGGGGTTAAGTGGCTTGCCCAAGGCCACACAGCTAGGTAATTAAGTGTCTGAGACCAGATTTGAACCCAGGTACTCCTGACTCCAAGGTCAGTGCTTTATCCACTATGACACCTAGCTGCCCCTGTGTTTTTTTTCTTTTAACCTTAGTACCAGTCTTTCAGTTTCACTTTAGTTCCATAGAGAAAATCTTCCTGAGGAGGAAGTTCAGGTTTTTAGGAAGAGGATTTTACGTTCATCTTTTGCTTTTTCCACATTTATAAAGAAAGCTTTACAGATAAAGTTTCAAGACTTGCACTTTCAACCTGAAGATTATATATTAAACTTATCTAGTAGATGAGTTGTTTAATAACTGTATTACTTAATAGTAGGACAGATCTGAGTTCCGTTATTCTCAGACATCACATTTTTCCCAGTTTTCCCAAAAAGAAAACATCCCTCCCCTCCTAATAACTCACAAGCTTCTCAATATGATTTATTCTATGCACTTAAATCACATTATGATTCTCTTATAGTTTTCTTTCCACTTACCCACAATGGATTGTAAACTCCTTGAGGCCAAAAGTTATATTGTTTTGCACAGTTAATAGGCAATTAATAAATATTCCTTAAATTGAGCTGTTCAATCTAAGATCAAAGAAGTTCTGTCATGATATATTTACTCAATAAACAGCATGGTACAACAACAAAACACTGATTCAAATCTTAATTTTGATGGCTCCTACCTGTATGAACTTAATATCATCTAACTTCACTGGTTCTCAATTGGGACCAGACTAAACAGCTCCTAGAGTGCTTTCCAACTGTACCTCTATGATTCTACATAAAGTTTATTATTTTTATATAAAGAGTAGTCATCATACCGTAAACAGCTTAGGAAACTAATTGCCTGACAAAATTCTATAAATGAGATATACTGTCTAATTAAATTTTAACTAGAATAATAGCAATGCTATTTCATATTCTTGAGATAATGAAGTCACAGAAATGACACAGAGGTAAACAGCTACCATACATTTGCTTCTCTTTCATTTTCTCAATATGGATGGTGGACAAGAATCACTAAAGCTAATTCCATCTCAGTAAAGAATAGAGAGGTATATTTTTTATCCTTTCTGACACGTCTTAATCTCTGGATTTAATTTCAGCAGCTGAATTTCCACTCTGGATTATGATCTTCATGACTGAAGGAAATAATCAGATTGAGGCATCAACCATTATCAAAATTAATTTATGTTATAATGTAATCTGAATTTGACTTCTTCCTGACATCTAATGTATTCACCACAAATCAGGGGTTTGGTATTTCTACCTTAGAATCAGAGTAGCAGCAAGAAGAAGGAAAGCATCATAAACTGCAATGGTAGCTTTGTGTTATACATTTTACCAGCTGAAATGTGAGTGAGGCACAGAAGTAGAGCAAATCAGCAATATCTCCTTTTCTTCACAAACTCTCAGCTATTCACCACCTATTTTCCCCTTTCTCCTCCTCCTACTATCTACACACATAAATTTCTTCACTGATCAAAAAAAACTTCAGGTAGAGGTACAAATTCCTGTAACAGAAGTGATAAAGATCATCCCCTGTGGACCCATTATTGCAAAGGTTCCAAGATTCCAAGTAAATTTTAATCTTAAGCTTCAAAAATAGGTATCAAGAATAACTAACTGATGCTGCTTCCATATTTGATTAAATCAAAAATCATCCATTAAGAGTCAGCTATGCCACAATGAACAAAAAACTATTATTAAAGCTTCATTTGTGCCTAATAAGAAAAAAATTGCTTTGAAACTTATCTTTAGGGGCAAGTAGGTGGAACAGTGGATAGAGCACCAGCCCTGGAGTCAGGACCTGAGTTCAAATCTGCCTCACACACTTAATAATTACCTAGCTGTGTGACCTTGGGTAAGTTACTTAACCATATTGCCCTGCAAAAAAAAAAAAAGAACTTATCTTTACTCAGATCTGATCACTTAAAAATGTCCAATGAAACTCTAAAAGACCTAATGTCTTTCCCACAACATACCTACGAAAAGGAATTTTTTTGCATTTGTTACACTGAAATGTTACAAATGTACAAAATCTGTTTGAATTCTTAATCACTACAATCAGATTTCTAATCTTTCAAAGCTGCAAAACAGCTCAAATAACTTTTAGACTGAAAAACATGAAAATATATTATTTTTCAAATTCTATCTATGAAATTATGATCAATAAAATACAAATTAATTTAAAACCACTACTGAGTTACTCGATCAAAACTGTGTGAAACATCTATAAAACAGAATATATTTGAGATAGCAAAAAAAAAGTGAAAAGTGTAGAACTTGGAATTACAGAACCTGAATTCCAATGCAGCTCAGCCAGTCATTGTGTAACCTTGGGCAAATCATTTAATCTCCCTGGGTCTCAAGTTTCCTGATCTGTAAAATGTAGAAGTTTGGATTACATGACTTCTACTGTTCCTTTCAAATCAAAATCTATAATCCTATGATGATGGACCTGTTTAAATAAAAATTTTTTATGTCATACAACAGAAAGAAACAGAAGATCCAGCTTCAAGCACACTCTTCCACTTATTTTCTGAATGACCCTAAGCAATACATTTCACATTTCTGGACCTCAGATGCATTTGCCTGTAAAATTAAAGGGGTTGAAGTAAATGAAATCTAAAGTCTATTTCAGCAGTATTCTGCATCATCATTATTTAAATGCTTATGTAAAACAAGCAAAGCTGTATCTTTAGTACAGTTCTGAGAGACCACAATGAAAATAAAATATTAAAATCATAATATTTTAAATAAATGACAAAGTAAGTGATTACACAAACATTTAATAATTCAAAATAAACAGAAAAGTTAGAACATCTAGTCAAAATGCCAACGGACCATCCTGGCTTAACTAATCATTCTGAGACAAAGCTTTAATTCAATTCAACACAAATTTATTAGGGAGTTATATTATGTGATTCATTGGGCTAAGTATTGGGGATTAAGAGATGGGGGGGGAAGAAAAAACAGTTCCTACACTCCCAATGTTTAAACAACTAAAATCTAACATAATTTGAGGTTGAAAAGACACTAACATCTACATGGACTAGAAAAAGTTTCCTGATTTTGTTAGAACAAGAAAATGTTACTATTTTTAAGAATATGTGAACAATGATATGTAAGATGTTATCACAAAGTACTTGGTCTGGAAACTTTGTCTTTAAGACAAGAGATTTTCTGATGTTTCCTCCTAGTCAATTATGTTCATAGGCCAGATCTATGAGCTGTCCATCCAACTGAATGGCACAATCTTAAAGATTCTTCATCCACTTAGTTTTTCAGTTGTGGATAGTTGGGTTGAACTCAAATTATATTGGATACCATTCAAAGGCACTTCAGTGTTTTAGAGCAGTTATCCAGAGTAGCATCTGAAGGACCTCCACACTAATACTGAATCCTTCTATTTGGTGCCTGCACCGAACAACTTCCTACCAGTGAGATGTCTGACTTAAACACTTTACATTTCAGGGCTTCAGTGCACATCTGGAGAAGGGAGAGAACTCGGACTATACTAGATGATTTCTAAAGTGCATTCCTGCTATAACTGTATGATGCCATGATCTATCTCTCTTGTTCCTGGGTCTCATCTCTGAAATTCCTTCCCTATAACTATCTCTAAACTCCCTCTGCCATTCCCACCTTGACCTGCCTTTCAGCAGCCACCATCAGTTCAAACTTCACACTATCTCCATGCTTCTCTCCTGAATTGTTGCTGCCATCTACTGGAATGTATCTTTGCTGCCTGGGGCAGCCCTGGGAGAGAAGCAGGGAGAAGGGAGGATAACCAGGTCAATACTTTGAGATTTCAGTGGCCATTATGCTTTAGGAGCTAATTAACATATTTTTAGCTCTTTGTTAGGTCCATAATTACACAAAGACACAGAAAGGCTCTCAGGGAGTTATCAAGACCTTTCCTACTAACTCAGTTCTAACTCAATCAAGATAAATTCTTTTCATCTCTCCATAACTAAAATGTGGATAAAGCACACTAACTGCTTTTCATATACCTTTGCAACTCCTTTGGTAGCTGGCATTGGGCATATTACCTAAACTTTGAGAACGCATTAGAAACAAGAGTGGGAAAGCTGCATGTGTTACTGTCATCAAGGCAAATTTTGTCTCCATTTTATCGAAACTATATGAATAAATAAGGAAAAGAAACAGAGGGTAAGAACATACTAAGATATTGGCATTTATGGGGAAGTGACCCACAAGTAAAAACAGATTCAACAAAATTTCAAAATCAGCTTCAGTACAAGCGTAACAAGGGCTGACCTATGAAAGCTCAGCCTTCAGAAGTATGTCCAACCTGTTAATCCCCTAGTGGACTGTAGAGTATCTCTAGGTATTCTAAGATTATTTCCATCCCTTTATTCTATAGTGATAAAAAATTTTATAATTAGGTTTTAAGCCAGACAAAAACATGTGTTCAAAAGGCCCCAGTTAACACCTAAACACACTCAGAATGAGGAAGTATTATTTGCTATAAATCTTCAGATGGGGAGAGCATCAATGAATTAAACTCCCACCAAGTAAATAGGAAATCATTAGTAGAAGTTAACTGCTGAGGCCACAGACTGGTCAGTGGATAAGGTTGAACTTGGGAGTCAGGCTTTAGATACTTTGTATGAGACCCTGGACAAGTCACTTATTCTCAATCAGTTTCAGCTTTCTCATCTGTGAAATGGATAATAATAATCTGCCTCACAGTATTGCTGGAATCAAACAAGATAATGAATATAAAATGGTTTGCAAACCTTTATGTGCCATATCAAAACTAGACACTATTTTTTTATTGCTGAAGCTACTGTTATTGTTTATTATTATTATCATCATTATTATTATATCTGATATCTATTTGTCTCTTCTTTCCTGCTTCAGGTAAAATAGTTTTAGAAATGAAAGCGACTAAGCTGTGACCCTGTAGCTTTGAAAGGTAAAGAGAACACCAAGGATTCAAGAACCAGAATTTATGCCAGTTTGAGCAGCTGAGGTCCCAAGAAATCTAGCTGACCCAAGGATGAGAGAGAGAGAGAGAGAGAGAGAGAGAGAGAGAGAGAGAGAGAGAGAGAGCGCTTTTCAGCAACCCTTCAGTTTGATTCCATTCTCTCCAAGAATCAAGTTGGCAAGTTAATTCTGGTTCTATAAAAATTATATTCTTGCTATATCTTCTTAGCAAAGTATCTCATTGTAAAAAACTAATTGGTGTTAATTGATAAAATGATACTGACATGCTAACCAAGAGGTAAATCAATATATATAGAAGAGTGTTTGGCAATTGACAGGAAAGCATACCAAAAGAAGGGTTCAAGTTATTAGCATTATCCTCAAACCCTTAGACCCTCAAGGAGTTGTCAAGAGTTGTCAATGAGAGTAGAAATTAGAGGCCCCAGACCTGATAAAAGTTACACATATAAATAGAATCAATTTTTAAAATAAATGTCTTTTCCTTCATGCTTCATCGTAATAAACCATTTTACTTCTAACACTTCAGTCCAGGAAAAGGATCATAACATTGAAGTACAATATTGTGTTTTGTTTTTTAATGTGGATAGTTTTTAAAAAACACTTTAATCAAGGTCTTATTCAAATCAAAATGCCTCAGAACACTAGACTCAATGATCAAACATGCATTTTTTTAATATTTAAAAGTCACTCTAACCCAATACAATATGTTATTAGAACTCATAATTTTATTACAAAGGATTGAGTCATTGTGCATACTGGCATATCCACAAACAATAGAATCAATTTCAGTATACTTTTCAACTCAAGAGTAACAGATGCCTGAGTACTTTGCCTTTCTTAGGAGTTTAACTATTTCATTATTTCAGACAATCTGTGAACACTATCACTGACAGGTTGTGAATAAATGTTGATTACTAATTATCCAAGGCTTCTAATTATTTAATAAAATAAGAAGTTATAAGTATTATTACATTTTCAAAAAATTTCATTGAATTTCATTTGAAATTTCATTTCAAAATTGAAATTGCTATTACCACAAGAATGACTACTAGGTAATTAATTTTTAGATTCCAGTAACTCAAAAATACAAAGCAATTTAGAATCCTGAATTTCTCCCTTCAACTTTAAAGGAATAGGATGGTAAAAAGATGAGAAGAGTGCTTAATTGCAACAAAAATAAGAGGCAAAGAAATATAGAATTTCTATGCTACAAATAGGAATTTAAATGAATTTGAGAATTTTGTCTAACAGTCAATAAGTTCACACACTTCTAGATAAAAAGAATCACATTCAGATTACCTATATAGCTGTAAATGAAACCAAAACACAAAAGAAATCAAATTTAAATGGAAAAGAGTTGTAGGATTTTACTAAGGAAGGCAAATAAAGGAACTGATTTCATCATGTGCCCAGATGTATTAAAACACAACATCTCATAAAAGTTATCTTGTAGTGTTCATAATTAGGAATGATGAAGGAGACCAGGAGATGGAGTAATAAACTTGGAAGTCAAGGTCCCACTTGAGAGACAAACCATCTGTGTGATCCAAGACAAGTAAAAGCTATCCTCTCAATTTCAATTTCCTTATCTATAAAATGAGGATAATAATGGCACATACCTTACAGTTAATATGAGGATTAATAACATGTAAAGCAGTTTGCAAAACTTAAAGTACTTCTTAAAGTAGTTAAAGTGGGTCAGTTTAGCAGTAATAGTAGGCCAGACATACCTCAGAGATACTGCAAGGTTATTAGTGCCATACTACCATGGAAGGTGAGTATTGTAATAAGTCAAGTTCCATGAATTTTTTCTTTCCTAATGCATATAAAATGTTGTTTATACTACACTGTAAAATGTTAATAGCATTATGTAAAAAAGAATATAACACTACTAAAAAATACTTTACTACTAAAAAATGCTAACCAACATCTGAGCCCTTACTGAATCTTAATCTCTTTTTTGGCTGATTGTTGAAGATTGAGAAGGCTGTGTCTTAAAATAAGACAACAATAAAGCTTGCTTCATCAATTGACTATTCCTTTCACTTGAACACTGTAAAGTTATTAATTGGCCCCAATTTCAATACGGTTGCTTCTCAGGCAATAGGGAGACCCAAGGAGAGAGACAGACAGACAGATTTGGTTGATGAAGCAGTCAGAACACAACATTTCTCAATTAAGTTTGTCACATGGATGTAGCTAACCCCAAAACAATGACAATGGTAACATCAAAGATCATTGATCTCCATAACAGAAATAATGATGATTATTTCATTATTAATTTTATTATTATTAATATGATTATTGTTTTATTAATTCATAAATATATCAATTTCATTATTTTCTTATTAATAATTTTAAATGTCAGAAAATTACTAAAATGTAACAGACACAACTGAAGTATGTGCTACTGGGAAAATAGCACCAATAGATTTGCTCAAAACAGGATTACCAAAAACTTTTAACTTGTAACAAAAAAAAAACATAAAATACAGTATTTGAAAAACACAATAAAACAAGATATGCTTCTAATAACATAAGCAAACAAACCTCATGAATGATGATAGTGATCCCTAATGGACCAACATTTGTCGCAAAGCAATTTCAACAAAGAATCTGACAAGATGCCACAAACCAAATCATGATGTATTTCAATACTTGGTGACTTCAACTTTGTGGGAAAATAGTTCAGAATCAAAAAATGAAAAAAATTATAAATTAATGAGATTCACTCCTCTATATTATTAGTACTTTCTTCAAAACAGTAACAAATAAATTAAACACTTTTTTTTAATTTTAAAACAATGTAACTGTCTAGATCTTAACAGACAGTTAACAGAGGATGTAACTGGGTGTAGATGCAGATATAGAAGTCATTTCTGAGTCAGGTGACTGTGTACAATTAAACTATTGGCTGATTAAAGCAAAAAAAAAAAGCATACATCAAATGACAAGGAAGCATAAAGATGGAAAAACACATATTATTGATTATAGAAATTCTAACCCAAACTCTTTAAGCAACTTTAAAATTGCTTCTGGTTATCACTATTTCCTAGAGAAATTAAATTGATATCAAAGAGATGCATAAAGAATCCAGAAACTGCTCACTAACATAATTTCTATTCCAACCAGGTTTATGTTTAGCTATCACACTAATTTTCAAATCAAGATAAAGGATATCAAGGATATCAGATCAAATGGATAATTTCAAGATTTGGACTTGTGATTTCATTAGTATAGAGAAATAACAAATGAACAATGTAGGACAACATCTTTTCTGCAACTTACTGTCTTTGAGAGTTGTCTAGAGCACAGAGAAGTTAAATATAGGATCACACGCCTAGTATGTGTCAAAGTCAGGACTTGAATACAAGTCTTTCGGATACCAAAACTGTATATCCATCTAATGCAGAGAATTATGAGAGAATTATGGATATAGTGGAAACAAAATTATGTAATCTTAAATGCTGTTAAATCTTGTTAAATGGGTGGAGGTTCCTCACTCTTGAGATGTAAATTGACTCCACTGTTTCATTGTTTAATTAAAATTTGTATTGGATCTCCTCATTTACAAACTCTAGTCTTCAATCCTCTACCAGAATCCAGGCATAAGGGGGAAAGGAGTTCCCCTTTTGCTCTCAGTGCCCATATAAGGGGCAAGGCTATAAAACCCAAGTTGGACCTCCATTTGAAATGACCCCTCTCTTTCTCTCTGGCCCAGTCAACTCATTCAATTCTGCTTGGACTGTTCCTTATCTCTGTCTCTCTTTACCTCTCTTCCTCTCCATGTCTTTGCTTCAGTCTCTACTAGGTCTTTGTTATTCATTCTGTCTTAAGTGCTTGTTGATCTTTCTGGAGAAAAAGTTTTTTTAAATGTTTAATTTATTATATTTCATAATAAAATCCTGAGCAGTTTTAACATCCCAGAGAGACAGCGTACAAATTCCTTTGCTTTTCAGTGACCCCAAATTCCTCTGTTTATCTGGTTACCCCAGATCCCAACAGCTACACATCTTCTAGGCCTCACTGACTCTTGTTAAGGCTCTTATTAATTCATATAACAAGAAAAAAATAACAAGGAGAAAATAACATTTCAGGGAGCTTGGTATGAGATCAAACAGAAATAAATCATCCAAGTGAATCTTGAAGAAAAAAAGATCTGAAATATAACAGATATCCTTAGGGTTCCCTACTTTTTTCATTTCGTTCTCTCTTCATTTAATAACAATAAAGCACTACTACACTCATATTCTACCATAACAATATCCTAAACAATGTATAAGGAAATAGCAATGGAATTTAAAATAAGGTTGAAAAGAGTGGAAAAACCTGGCCAAATATATAAAGCAGAAATCTCTACTAGAAAGGGCAAAATGTTAAAGGTTCTCAGGGATTTATTAAAAGGCAACATGTTGAATCAAAGATTCTGAAACCAAGTTTTCATCTAAGTCTGTGATATTTGGCCACTGCTAAACTGGTGAGACAGAGGTGTGGTTTGATAGACTGAAAGCTAAGTATCCCCTTGATGCAGGGGGAAGATGAAGAGAATTGTCAATGTAGAAATTGGGTGGAGATGTACATTGACTACCACCTACTCTTGAAATGTAAATTGACTAGAAGTAGAGAACGAAGATTAAGAGAAACAAACTGTAATCTTAAAGGCAGCTTGGGTGGAGACCCACCCCCCCCAATCATGATGTACCATTGATTGTTTAAAGTAAAACTTGTATCCTGATCTCCTTAAGGCTTTACCCTCTACCTAATTCCTGGTCCAGTAAAAGAAAGGGAGTTCACCTTTTGTCCTCTGGATGACAGACAAGACATAAAAACCTGGGGTGGACTCTAGTTCAGTCTTCTCTGACCTGTGGTCCTGCCAACCCCGCCTGAATGTTCTTTTATCTCTCTCTGTCTCTCTCTCCCTATCCCTTCCCATGTCTTGTAACCTTTAAATAACTTTTTGTTTTATTTCCACCCTTGCTTTCCCAAGTTTGAATAATGATTCCTCATAGGCAGAACAGAACTCAAGTAGCCAGCAGCTACACTGCTACATACCTACATAAGGTCATTTACTAAACTGATAAGAACTTCAGGAAGAGAGATTTCCAAAGCAGTTCTTTAGAAACACAGGGGAGACATGTGTGAGAAACTGGCACCTCTACACCTCCCCAATTTCTAGCTTGACTCTAGAGATCTTGAAAGCAGAACTTTCCCACTAGTGAGATTGGTCTTTCTCCTCGTGTGAGCTGACATAGATACATTATCTCATTTCCTGTCTGAATGTTCATTCACTCATGTTATTTTTATTATATTCTAATAGTCGAACTCTACTAATTTCTTTGTATTATTTTGTTAGCGTTTATTTCCTATTTGTGATGGTATTTTATCTATCATATTTTGCTAGTTTATTCCCTATTTATCATCTGATGGAAAGGGGTTAAGCTAGTGAGTGTAACCTAAGTATTACTCTCCCACTGAAGAGCAATCATGGAAGCAGAATTCCTTATGAAATAAGCCTAGCAGCACTTGTCCAGAGATATTTAAGGGAAACAGACATACAGTTCTAGTCCAGCATCCCTCTTGGAGACTGGAGATAAGAGTGCTTTTGGAGCCAGGCTGTCCCTCTTGTTCTTAAGTAGTATGCATGCAAAGGCTTGTACTTACTCACAGAAGTAGTGCTAGTAATCAAAGAATGAGGTGAGGCAGGGTAAGATTATTGAAGAATAAAGGGCTAAATAATGAATAAAGAATAAATTCTCAAGAGGCCAGGATTGACTCAAACTGGTTCACCAAGGGATCTGTACAGAGAAAGGAGAGTATGGATAGTGCAGGGATGATGACCTAAAATTGAACTGTGAGATGTCATGTGTGGATAAAGAACTGGATTTGGTAAGGTAAGGTAAAGAGAGAAGTGAAAATGCTAATAGACTGATCAAATAAGGAAATTTCAGAGTTCAAATAATCTAAGTGGTACACTTGTATCTTGATGGCAAGATAAAGGGTTAAAAGCATATTTATCCATGTCTGGATTGGAGTGGGAGGAAAAAGTGGGAAATTATGATGTTTGAAGAAGTAGCAATATGTATACTGAAATTCTTTCCCAGGAAGACAGGAGTTAGAGAGGAGAAAGACAATGATTCCAAGTACAGAACCCTGAAGAAGGTGTGTCCTGGAGATTTGGTGACAAAAGCTACCAGGATTTTGATTGAATGGTAGATATGGATTTTATCTATCTCAAAAAGAGAAGTTCTTCAATAATGGTGGTAGAAAGAGAACTTGAAAGTAGCAATAGTAATGAAGGGAATTATGGACATAGGGAACATTGTAACTGAAAACAAATTTTGTAGTCTTTTACATTGTTAAATTCTGTCTGTCTGAGGAATATGTGATGTAAAGATATAGAAAAAATATCTGTCTATTACGTGCAACTGTGATGTAAATTGACTCCTACATTCCACTGTTAAATGTAAATTCACAGCCTTACCTCATTTCCAATCCCCCCCCACCCCAGCCTTTTACCTGATTTTAGTCACAGAGGGGGGGAGGGATTTCCCACTTTGCCCATATTTTCCCAGACACTTCTATACACAGAAAGTGGGCAAGACTATAAAGCCTGGTCTGGAGTCCCCTCATGGCACACAGACTTGCTCCAGTCTCAGTCCAGTCAGCTCTCCTGAGACACACACACAGAGTCAGTGTGTCTGTGTCTGTGTCTCTCTCTGTCTCTCTCTGTCTCTCTCTCTCTCAGAGGCTGGCTTACCCTGGTTTACACCTCTGCTATGTACTTCTGCTCCATTCTTGCTCCCAACCCACTGAACAAAACTAGAGAAAAATCCTAGAACTATGTTCTTTTGGTACACTAAAAAATGACTTAATTCTTACATTGGTCTCCCTAAATTCTTTAGCAATCTTCTAATTCATCTAAATTCATTAACACATTCTTCACAGTGGCCATTTCAGACTTTTTCTGCCTTCAATCCCACTACTTAATCTCAAATGATAATTTCATCTCATGCTTTAGAAATAATTGTGAGTTCCTTCAACTTTATCTCTATTTCAAAAATCTTTCTATATCTAGACATTCTCACATTCTTTCTCTTGGTCTTTGAAGAAATATTCCTCTTCCTTTATAATGCTAATCCCATCATAGTTCTTAATCCTCTAGTTTCCCTTATCTGCCTGTCTTCTCATTTCTTCAATGATTTTGTTTCTCCAGCATTTTCAATATCTCCCATTCCACTAATGTCTTCCTTTTCTACCTTGAAAATCTTTCACTGGATTGAGATGGCTCGCTTTAGCCACAAAGCTATTTCTAGCTTTCCTTTCGCTGCCAAATATTTTGAACAAATGGTCTACACCTGCTGTTTCAACCTTCTCATACGCCCTATCTTTTTACATGACCTCACCTTCTGTTTCTATTCCTACCACTTTACTGAAATTACACATTGGAAGGTCAAGAATATTGTTTAATCATTTGAGTGGTCTTTTCTAAGTTTTCATTTTTCTAAGGCTTTTTGTATCATTGCACACAACTGGCCATCCTCTCCCCTGTTAGTTTCCATAGCACTTTATTTATCATCTTTCTCTTCCTTTTCTACTTCACTGATCACTCCTCTCTTCCATACTGACCCTTCTTTCACCTCCCACTTGTTAAGGGTGTATTCCCAAGGTTCAGAGGAAATTCAGATATTATTGGAATCAACTAAAGTTTGCTACCAAAAGCAAAACATAAGCATTTTTTACTTGTTTTTAATAACAACATTATTCTTCAAAAGTCAGAGAACCAACAAAGAAATTTTCATTCTGGATCTTAAACTCAAAGATAAGGAGGATATACTTGGCATGGAAATGCTGACAAACAACAGAAGTAACCACCTCCTCTCAGAAGATGGGTTCAACTGGTGGCCCACAGGCTGCATGTGGTTCTCAAAAACTTATTTATATGGCATTATTACATTTTATCATTATACTCATTGGTATATGGGTTACATTATAGTCATAAATAAATACTAAATTCTATATGCAGCTGTCAACAAGTTTCTATTGGACAATGAGAAACAGAAGAGCAACATAGGAAGATAGGCATAGTCTGACATGTATCCTAGATTTTATTATTTAAATTTATATCTAGCAATAGAAATATCTGTTTCGGTCTGGATCAGGAACAAGTAGGAATGGCTGCCTTCTCTAAGACATCCCCTTTATCTCTCTTATGGGAGCACTGATCTATAAGGGTCATCAAGGCATAAAACAGGTGATGTAGCTCAGCAAAGGTATTTTCCAATGAAATGTTAGATTTCAGGTCTAGATTGTATTCCCAAACAACAGTGACATAGATCCTTAAGAGAAGTTGTTATTTGTAGATTACATTAATTACAGCATGCCTCAGTATACTGT
Organism: Macrotis lagotis; assembly: GCF_037893015.1. Taxonomy (NCBI): domain Eukaryota; kingdom Metazoa; phylum Chordata; class Mammalia; order Peramelemorphia; family Peramelidae; genus Macrotis; species Macrotis lagotis. The sequence continues at coordinate 136,943,170 of NC_133659.1, read as the reverse complement.
CTCTTGGAAGAGATCTATAATCACACAAAGGATTTTGAACTGATAAATCACAAAGGAAAAAACAAGAGTTTTAAAAAAATTCTACTTCCCAAATTACAATATGTATTTGAGAAAGGCATTTTCTGGAGGTGATGCAATGGTATGTAGTATACATAGAAAACAAAGTTGGGCTTCAGATAAGATTGCTTTCATACAAAACTTCCCTAGAAAACAAAAGCTTATCTTTTCATTATTAGTATCTTACTTTTATTGTTCATAGAAGAACTAAATAACTATCACAAAGACAATAGAAAGTCACAAGCTAAGTGTCAGCAATCCTCAAATGAAAATAATCAAGGAATTCCGAACAACAGGAATAAAGAATGTTACCAAGAAACGGGGAATAGGGGGAAGGTGACATTTGTCTTAAGTTCTTGAAGACCATGACATCAAGGGAAGTGAAGCCATGATAAACACATGCATGGATTTGAGTGAGAGGATGCTGTCCTAAATCACCAGCCTCACTTTCTCCGCCAGAGTCAGCGGGGTCTAGTAGGCAGATACAGAACTGGAGATGGCCTTGGATGAGAAGCAAGTTAAGTGACTTACCCAAGATCACACAGCTAGTAAGCATCAAGTGTACGAGGCCAGATTGGAACTCCTGTCCTCCTGACTTCAAGGTCAGTGCTTCATCTCCTGCACCATCCAGAAGTGATGAATCTGGCTCTAACTTCGGGGTCCAAATTCCAAATTCATCACTATCTGTATGACTTTGGGCAAATCACAACTTCCTTGGGCTTCAGTTTCTTCATTTTTAATGCAGACAGCCTCTAATGACCCTTCCCACTTTAAATTTCCAAGTCCTGAGATCTTATTTATCCCTTTCCACTGGAGCCTTCGACTTTCTCTGTAAGAAGCCTTTCCTAATCCATCTTACTATGCCTTCCCTCTGCATTAGATGGGGAGCTCCTTGAGAGTAGGGATTATCTGCATTTCTTCATCACCTCTGTGCCTGGCATAAGGCCTGGCCCACAGAAGGAGTTTAATAAATGTTTACTGACTTGACTTGAGTCTTTCATTATCAATTTAGAGGGGATGGAGAAGATGATAGAATCTGGAGTTGGCATCTTTAAATTTCTTCATTTTCAACTAGGTTGTATAATAGCTGAGGTCTCATGGAAATGAACTGATTTACACACACACATAGAAACAATGACACTTTGATTTTAATGTTGCAACATGAAAGAATTCCTTATCTTTTCTAGGAAGAGGTGGTGACTTAACTATAATTAGAAGTAGTAGTTGACTCTGGGCCTGGAAAACCTTAAAATATTTTAATATTTCAGAGTAATTAAATTGGTAATTTAGGAACTTACTTTACTGGGTTGCTGGTTGTAAAAGTAAATAAAAATTACAAATTCTCTGGTTTTAAGGTTAAAAACTATTAAGAACCTCAACTTCCCATCTGCAACTCTGCTTAATCTCAACTCCAGCTCCAAAAAAACAAGTCTCTTCCTGTATACAATAAGGGCTTCTAATCTCAGCATCATGTGACTCAACACTTTAGTCCCTTCTGATTGAAGGGCCGCAGGGGAAGTACTAAACCCTTCTTCCCAAGCCTCCCTTAAGATAGGACAGAAATCATTTTTATTCCTCAATAATTTTTTTTCTCTTTGGATTTGATTCTTCTCTCACAAGATCAATACTGATCTATGTTTAGTATAGTTATAAATATAGTCAGACTGCTTTCTGTCATAGGGAGGGAAGGGAAGAAGGGGAAAAAATGTAAAACTCAAAACCTTGCAAAAAATGATTGGTAAAATCTATTGTTGCATGCAGTTGGAAAAACAAATATCAAAAAAACATAAATTGAAAAAATAGGTAGCACAGAAACTAGACTTTCAGACCACTCAACTTTTCATCAGAAGCTCTGCTTGGTTTCAACTCTCTATCCCCCTCTCCCCTTCTTCACCTATCAGATTATAAATTCATTTTTTAACTTGTATCCCCAAAGTTTAGCTAAACCCCAAAGTTTAGCAACATATATAACCTCTTCACAAACGTTTATTGAATTGAATTTTTAAAGTTGCTTTGAGGCTAAAATGGAATTCTATGAACCTAATACTAGGTAGGAGAGCTTTTATATCTCTAATTGCCTCAGAATCATAGAATTTTAGGAACAGAAAGTTTCTTAGAAACTATTTAGTTCAACTACTTAATTTGACAAATGAATATCACAGATTTAGAGACACTGGAGGTCACCAAGTTTAACTTGTGGATAAGAATTGGGGTTGCCAATTAAAGATGGAGAGATGAAGAAAGTTCTTTGAATAGTGAATGAATTCACATAAGCCTTAGGATTTTAAACTGCTCAAGAGTTATTATAGAGGGCTTACAAAGTATACAGATTAAAACAAAGCACTTTGAGGCAAAGTTTGAGGGAGAATGAGAGCTAGAGCAAGAAGGAGCGTGGAGGAGAGAAATGAAAGATGGTCATAAGAGCTGGCTTAGTCTGACCACATGGCATGGGGGTCCATGGTGATCCAGCAGGGACTAGGTTGGGAGCACATGTCCTAGGAAGAGAGAGAGATGCAGACATACTTGCAGGTAGAGTCCAGGAGAGAGTCTAAGGAGGGGTGGCACTTCTTAAATGCACTTTTGTAGTGGGTTGGACAAAGGGTGGTGCGTGGGGAGTGATCTAGCACCTAGTTCAAGTATCCTCCAATGGGGGTGGCTAGGTGGCGCAGTGGATAGAGCACCGGCCCTGGAATCAGGAGTACCTGAGTTCAAATCCAGCCTCGGACACATAATAATTACCTAGCTGTATGGCCCTGGGCAAGCCACTTAACCCCATTGCCTAGCAAAAAAAAAAAGTATCCTCCAATGAACAAATTACAAGTACTGGTCCATCCTGTCCCAAGATGTTCGACCTCTAAGTTCAACATATTATTTCCTGTCACACCAGCATTACTGGACAAGGTCACATAGCTGGAAGCCAGAAGCTGGGGGGAAGGGGGGAAGCTGTAGGAAAGGTGAAAAATCCAAGGCCACTCCCATCCTGGGATGATCACTTTGAACAAACTATCCCCCACATAGGTACAAATAATATTTTTCCTTCTACAAAATTTGTTTCCAATCACAACATACCCCATGTTCATAACTGCCTGCATCAAATACCCCACTGTTAGAAACATGTATCACAAAAAAAAAATCAATGATAAAAACTCAATAGTCAACAAAATATAGCATTACTTTTTGTGGCAGCTAGGAACTGGAAAATGGCTAAAAAAATGTGGTACAAGAATGTAATGGATTATTCCTGTATTACAAGAAAGAATAAAAGTGATAAATGCAGAGAAAAATGGCAAAACTTTCAATGAAGTGATTCAAAATCAAGTAAGCAGAGCCAAGAAAATAATATGATTAAAACAATGTAAATGGAAAGAATCAAGAAATATTTTAAAGTGTAAGTTGAAAAATTACTAAGAAACAATTCCAAAGAAGAGATAAGAAAATACTTCAACCCCATTCTTTTGCAGAAGGAGGAAGTTCATGGTTATGGAATGTTATATTGGCAGGGTTCTTTTTTACGTACTGATTATAGTTTTGTGGATTTTCTTTTCTCTGCTTTCTCCTTTTCCTTTTTTTAAAAAATAATCTTTTTTATATGACAGAGAGGCTTAAAGGTAGATATTTAGAATATGTGAAAACAAGAAATCTCAATAAAAACCTTTTTTTAAAAAAAAGTAGGAGGAAAATATTTTCCTCATTCATACCAGAAATCTATAGAGCAGAATCTATATTGAAAAGAAATCATTTTTAGATGATGAGGTCTTCCTCATGTTCTTGCTTACAGATGAGACTGTGCTGATTGATTTCAGCCTTATAACACTGCAAAACCTTCTGGATGAGAGTCAATCGCTCAGAAGAATATGACTAAATTATATGAATGGGAAAAACCAAGTGTATGAAGAATTCATGATATTCAGCTGGACTGACAATTTTTAGCATGGTTTCTTAACCAAGGATTCATGAACTTTTTAAAAACTATATTGACAATGCAATTCTAATTTGATTACTCTCCTTGAATGTTTTTATTTTATATTTTTAAAAATATTATTCAGAGAAGGAACTTAGAGGATTTATTCGAAAGTTCTAAGAAACAAAAAATGTTGAGAACACTGATTCTACAGAGATTATTTATTAATATCTATGTCTTGAGCATGCACTATAAAAGGACAATGACAGGATCAGAATTGAAGAGGGAGAGAAGGGTGGACTGGGCTGTCTTTGGGAAATTGTAGTTGTTTTTTTTAATGCTCCAAATTTCTTATTCAAGGAGATGATCATTTTATTATAGCACTATCTTTCTAGTACTATATTACTAAAGTCATGCAATGCTATAGTTGAATTTGTATTGACTACAAGGATTTTTTTAACTTGTATCCCCAAAGAATTTAACTTCTATCCCCTGCATCTTGCCCCCAAATCCTTTTCCTCCTGAAAACATGAGTTAAAGGGCAAAATTCAGATAGTTATTAAGAGTATGAGACCTGGGTTCAAATCCAGCCTCAGGCACTTAAAGGCTATGTAAAGTTGGGTAAATGATTTAACCTCTGGTTGGCCTTAGTCCACAACAGAAAAAAAGATACTTCAATACCTTTACCAAGAAAACCCTATGGATAGTATTGGCATGTTGTAGTTCACAGGGTCATGAGTCAAACATAGCTACAAGACTGAATGATAAGAGCAAAAAACACAGCTTTGTTCTCAAGGAGTCGACATTCTAATGGGAGAGGATATACACAAATAACTATGTATATATATATATATATGAAGACTAGATAAAAGGTAATTTCAGTGGTAAACACAGTAGCAATAGGGGAAGGGAGATTAACTAGGGCAGACTTCCTAAAGCAGATGGAATTTGAGCTAAGTCTTGAAGGTGGGAGGTGAGAAAAGAGAACATTCCAGAAACAGTAGATAGTCAGTACAAATATACTAGAAAAATTAGATAAAAAGTTTGAATCCAGCCTCAGACACTCACTGGCTATATGACCACACATTCAGGGTTATCTCTATTCCTGATTCAAATCGGGTCACTAGGCCCAGATGACGATGGAGGAAAAGTTAAGGCTGGGGACTGAGCACACTCACTCAAATACAATTCATGTGCATTACCTCCCTTCATGTCATGGCCTTCTTCAAAAATGATGGAAAATATCACTAGAAAAATGGAGCATGAAGTATGAAGAACATGTAGATCAGTGTAAAAAGATTGAAAAGGAAAGAAAGGACCAGGTTTTGAATATTATATTTGATTCTGGAGGCAATAGGGAGTAACAGAATCAGTTAAGGCAGAGGGATAATATGGTCAGACCTGGACTTTAGAGAAATTATTTTGAGAGGGACAAGGCTAGGAAGCCAACTAGAAAGCTATTGCAATAGCAATAAAAGTCCTGACAAAATCATACACAAGGGTAGAGACTCTGTGAGTAGAAAAAAAGGGATATATGTGAAAGTAAAAACAAAATTTGACAACAGACTAAATAAATGGGGTTAAGCATTGAGTATCTGTTGCAACTAATAGTGAATTTTGGAAGTCAAAAGGGTTTGAGAAGAAAAATGTAATGAGCTATTCTTTGGACATGTTGAATTTAGGATGCCTATGGGGCATACAGTTCAAAATACCAAATGGTAGTTGGTGATACCAGAATGGAGCTCAAGAAAGAAATAAGAGCTGTTTATATTCATTTGGGAAACATCTACAAAGATAAAATTAAATCCATGGGAGCTAATAAGATCAGCAAGATATTATAGAGTAAAAACAGAAGAGGACCCAGTGCAAAGCCTTGAGGGTGGATCTACTATAGTTACTGGGCATGCCATGGATGAAAAACCAGCAAAGGATAATGAGAATAATCAGTTGGGCTATTAAAAAGAATCAGAAGAGAGCAGTATAATAAAAACCTAAAGAGAATGATGAATGTTAATGGCTACCAAAGTTTAGAATGAAGTTATAAAGAATGAGTCCTGAGAAAAATCCATTTCATGTAATAATAATAATCATAATATATTTTATTGCTGAATCATTTTTCAGTCATTTTCAACTCTTTAAGCATCTTTGGGGTTGGCAAAGATACAAGAGTCATGTGTATTTCCTTCTCCAGATCATTGTACAGATGAGAAAACTGAGGGAAGCAGTTTTAAATGACCTGCCCAAGGTTCACACAATTAACAAGTATCTTAGAGGTCAGATTTGATCTCAGGAAAGATAAGTGTTCCTGACTCCAGGTCTAGCACTCACTCCATCTACTATGTTACCCGGCTGCCCCAACAATAATAATAACTATCTTTTATATAATTCTTTTAGAACCTTTAAGGTTTGCTTTACAAATACTAACTTACTTGATCCTCACAATGACCCTGCAAAGTACATAATATTAAACAGCTAAGAAAACTGAAGCTGAAAGACTAAGGCAATAACTGAACTCATGTCTTCCTGACTATGACATCACCAGGCTGTCTCAAAACAAAAAGATTATTGCTAACTTTGGAAATAGCAATTCTGGTTGAATTTGAGGTCAGAAGCTTGAGGCTAAAGATTTAGAAGAGAGCGAAAGAAGTAGAGATACCTAGTATAGATGGCTTTCTCTAGGAGTTTAACTTAGAAGAGATTAAAGGATGAGATAAATGGATCATGTGAGGATTTTTTAAGGATAGAAGAGAGACATAGGTATGTTTGTAGACAGCAGGAAGGAGCCAAGAGGAAAGCAACTGAAGATGAGAGTGTGAAGGCAGTCTTCTGAAGAAGGAAGCAGATGGGATTAGTGGTACATATAGAGTTTTGCCTTGATAAAGAGAAGGGCTACCTCTCCATGTGATAGAGAATTAAAGGACAATATATTGTGAAAAGGTTTCTGAATGATGTAAAAAAGGGAGAATAAGAGGGATCTCTCAAAGAATGGCCTCTTTTTTTTTGGGTGAAATGTAAAACAAGGTCCTCAGCTGATAATGGGGGGTGGGGGATGCCCTGAGAGGCGTAAAGAGAGAGAGAGATTCAAAGGTTTGGAGTGGTTGCTGTGTTGAGTAGGATAGAAAACTGTGGAGATAATCAAGAATGATCATGCTTCAGTAAGAACCCAGTTGAGACTATTCAACAGCTAGTGCTCCCACTCCCTCTTTCTCTCTCCTCTCTGTCTTTGTCTTTGTCTCTCTCCCTCCACCTCCCCAACTTAACTCAGTTTGCTTCAGTTCATCAGTTATAAAATGAGCAGGAAATGGTAAACCAGTACAGTATCTTTTACCAAAAAAAATCACAAATGTAGACACAAAAAGTCACACCACTGAAATAACTGAACAACACAATATTCCAATTACTAGGTATAATCATTTATGAAAATTGCATTTCTTTCATGGAAACATCTTGTTAAATTTGATGAAATTTTCATAGTTTTAGTCTGAATATGTTTTAAAAAGTCAATGAAAATTTAAATTGCAATAATAGAAGTATATTACCCCAGGTACAAAGTAACATTTCTCTATATTCTGAAACAAAGTAATATTTCTGCAGCATTTCTGTATATTCTCAATATTCTGAAAAATATTCTGGAATATTTTCTTCAATCTCAGATAAAATATACAATGACAAATCAGAATTAAACCAAATAGAAAGGATAAGAAGATAGGGTCTGGCAACTGTATCCCATTAGAACAGATTGAAAAGTCTTGAAGATGGTTTGAAGATAGTTATTCTGAAGAAAATATGTGATAGTAGTCTTTTGAGTATAATGTAGAAAAGGGACTATTGAGTATGGTTCCAGAGGCTAGAGAATGAACCTGACCCAGTGAGTGAAAATTACAGGAAGGTAAATTTCAATTCAATGTGAAGAGTTTTGAATTAGAACTACCTAACAATGCAACAGTCTCTTCTTGGGAAGAGCTTTCCATCAACTGAAGCATTCAAACACCTCAGATGACCTCCTATTAGGCATTTTTAAATAAAAACTTTATTTTTAATTATGTATTTAAACATTCTTTGATATGACTACCTACACATTATCAACTCCCACATCTCTTTTTTTTGGCAAGGCAATGAGGTTAAGTGACTTGTCCAAGGTCACACCGATTTGAACTCAGATCATCCTTACTCCAAGGCCAGTGCTCTATCCCCAGCACCGCCTAGCTGCCCCCAATGCCCTCCCTTAAAACAATATGTACAATCAAGCAAAAAAAAAAAAAAATCAATGCACTGGCTATGTCTGAAAATGTTATGTCTCATTCGTTACTTCTAATCTATTACCCTTTTCTAAGATGAGGGAAGCATTTGTCATCATCTTTATAATTATTATTATTGTATAAACATTTTATTTGTTTTCCAATTATATACAATATTAGTTTCTAACTATCATTTTTTGGTAAGGTTCTGAATTTTATACTTTTTCCCCCCACCCTCGCTTCCTTCCCCCCCCCTTTCTCCCCCCCACAGAAGGCAATCTGATAATCTTTAACTATTTTCATGCTATACAGTGATCGAAATTGAATGTGTTGAGAGGAAAAAAACATATCCTTGGGGAAAAGTTAAAATATTAGAGATAGCAAAATAATGTAGTACATAAGCCAACTTTTTTTTAAAAAAACGAAATAGTCTTTGATCTTTGTTTAAACTCCACAATTCTTTCTCTGGATACAGATGGTATTTTCTGTCGCAGATACCCTAAAATTGTCCCTGATTATGCACTGATGGAATGAGAAAATAGATTAAGGTTGATCATCACCCCCATATTGCTATTAGGGTGTACAATGTTCTTCTGGTTCTGTTCATCTTGTTCAGCATCAGTTCATGCAAATCTTTCCAGGCTTCTCTGAAATTCATCCCTCCTAGTTTCTAATGGAATAGTAGTGTTCCATAACATACACATATCACAATTTATTCAGCCATTCCCCAATTGATGGACAAAAAGTTTTAATTCTTTGCCACCACAAACAAAGCTGCTATAAAATATTTTGTTTGTACAAGTGATCTTTTCTTCAAGGTATAGACCTAGTAGAGGTATCACTGGATCAAAAGGTATGTGCATTTTTATTGGTCTTTGTGCATAATTCCAAATAGATCTCCAGAAAGGTTGGATCAGTTCACAGATCCACAACAATGCATTAGTGTCCCAGATATCCCACATCCCTTCCAATATTGATCATTGTTCTTTTGGGTCATATTGGCCAGTTTGAGAGGTGTGAGGTGACACCTCAGAGACGTTTTAATTTGCACTTCTCTAACCAATAATGATTTAGAGCAATTTTTCATCTGACTATGGATAGCTTTGATTTCCTCATCTGCAAATTGTCTTTGCATTTCTTTTGACCATTTCTCAATTGAGGAATAGCTTTTTTTAATATATAATTCTAACTCAGTTCTCTCTATATTTTAGAAATGAGATCTTTGTCAGAAAGTATTTTTATTTTTATTTATTTTATTAGGTTTTTGCAAGGCAAATTAAGTGGCTTGCCCAAGGCCACACAGGTAATTATTTAGTGTCTGAGGCCGGATTTGAACTCAGGTACTCCTGACTCCAGGGCCAGTCCTCTATCCACTGCACCACCTAGCCGCCCCTCCCTCCAGTTTGTTTTTAATGATGTTCTCTATATTTTCCTTGGCCATAAACTCCTTCCCTTTCCATAGATCTGACAGGTAAATTTTTCCTTGTTCTCCTAGTCTGCTTATAATATTGTCTTTTATGTATAAATCCTGTAACCATTTTGATCTTACCTTGGTATAGGGTGTGAGATGTTGATCGAATCCAAGTTTCTGCCATACTAACTTCCCAACAGTTTTTATCGAAAAGAAAGTTCTTATCACCAAAGCTGGGCTCTTTGGGTTTATCAAACAGCAGTTTACTATAATCATTTCCTGCTGTCTGTTTTGCATCTAATCTATTCCACTGATCTACCACTCTATTTCTTAGCCTGTACCAGACAGTTTTGGTGACTGATGTTTTATGATATTATATTTGGTAAGGCTAAATCACTTATCTTTTGCACTGTTTTTCATTAAATCCCTTGATATTCTTGATATTTTGTTTCTCCATATGAATTCAGTTGCAATTTTTTCTAGCTCAATAAATTACTTTTTTGGGAAGTTTGATTGGTAAGGCACCAAATAAGTAGTTTAACTTAGGTAGAATTGTCATTTTTCTTATATTAGCTCAACCTATCTATGAACAGCTGATACTTGCCCAGTTATATAAATCTGATTTTATTTGTGTGAAAAGTGTTTTATAGTTGCTTTCAGAAGAGTTTCTGGGTCTGCTGTAGCAGGTGGACTCCCAAGTATTTTATATTGTCTGAAGTTATTTAAAATTGGATTTCTCTTTCTAGCTCTTACTACTTTATCTTGCTAGTAATATACAGAAATGCTGAGGATTTATGTGGTTTTATTTTATATCCTGCTACTCTGCTGAAGTTGTTAATTGTTTCTAGTAGTTTTTTAGATGATTTTTAAGGGTTCTCAAAGTATACCATCATGTCATCTCCAAAGAGTGAGTTTTGTTTCATCCTTTCCAATTCTAATTCCTTCAATTTCTTTTTCTTTTCTTATTGCTGAAACTAACATTTCTAATAGAATATTGAATAATAATGGTGATAATAGGCATCCTTGCTTCACCCTGAACCTTTTGAGAATGCATCTACCTTATCCCCATTGTATAATGCTCATTGATGGTTTCAGATAGATACTGTTTATCATTCTAAGGAACAATCCAGTTATTCCTACACTCTCAAGTGTTTTTAGTAGGAATGGATGCTGTATTTTGTCAAAGGCTTTTTCAGCATCTATTGAGATGATCATATGATTTCTGTTAGCTTTGTTTTTGATTTAGTCAATTATACTGTCAGTTTTCCTAATATTAAACAAACCTTGCATTCCTGGGATAAATCCTGCTTGGTCATAGTGTATTATGCTAGTGATAACTTACTATAATGGCTTTGCTAAGATTTTTGCACCCATATTCATTAGGGAAATTGGTCTATAATTTGCTTTGTTTTGACCCTTTCTGGTTTAGATATTAGCATATATTGGTGTTACTGAAGGAGTTAGGCAGAGTCTCCTGTTCACTTATTTTCCTAAAGAGTTTATATAGAATTGGAACCAATTGTTCTTTAAATGTTCAATAGAATTCAATTGTGAATCCATCTGGCCCTGGAGATTTTTTCTTTCGGAGTTCAATGATGACTTGTTGAATTTCTTTTTCTGAGATAGGTTTATTTAAGTATTTAATTTCCTTTTCATTTAACCTGGCCAACTTATATTTTTTGTAAATATTCATCCATTTCACTAAGAATATTAAATTTATTGGAATACAGTTGGGCAAAATCGTTTTGAATTATTTAATTTTCTCCTCTTTGGGGGAGAGTTCACCCTTTTCATTTATGATACTAGTAATTTGGTTTTCTTTCTTTTTCTTAATCACATTAATCAAAGGTTTATCTATTTGATTGGGATTTTTTTTTCATAAAAACCAACTACTGGCTTTATTTATTAGTTCAATAATTTTTTTGCTTTTGATTTTATTAATTTCTCCTTTAATTTTTAGAATTTCTAATTTGGTATTTAATTGGGGGTTTTTAATTTGTTCTTTCTCTAATTATTTTAGTTGCATGTTAGTTCATTAATTTCATCTTTATTTTAAACATGTAAGCATTTAAAGATGTATAATTTATCCCCTAATGAGTGCCTTGGCTATATCCAATAAATTTTAGTATGTTGTCTCATTATTGTCATTGTTTTGGATGAAACCATTAATTCTATCTATAATTTGTTGTTTGACCCACTCATTCTTTAAAATAAGATTATTTAGTTTGTAATTTTAGGTCTATCTCTCCATGGCCCATAATTGCATGTGATTTTTATTGCATTATGGTCTGAGAAAGGATGTATTCACTATTTCTTCCTTTCTGCATTTGATTATGATTATTTTTATGCCCTAGTATATGATCAATTTTTGTGTAGGTACAACATCAATCTTCTGAATCATGGTTGGTCACTATATTGATGACAGTTTTGAAGTCTTTCAAAGTTTCTTTGATGAGCATGCAATCTGTACCTTTATCAAAAGCATTAAGAAAAATATTAGGCAGCACAGGGCCAAACAAAGATTCTTGAAATATTCCAATAAAGACTTCTTGCTATGCTAATGGTGATCAGAATCCAATGTATATGTATTCTTGAATTGTCATATGCTCCAGAAACTATAAATATGCAGACTTGTTTGGATTGTGAACTTTGTGCCTCTGTTTAGAGTTCCACAGCATGTTCATGTCTTGTAATAAACCAAGCTTTCATGTGAGTTTCATAAAGCTATGACTGCCTGTTGACACAATGAACTCACTCTTTGAGTCCAATCATCTAGTATTAAATCTAATTGCGTTATTGTTTAATCCATACTTCTCTATCTTCTCCAAAAACAAAGAATATGAGATCCCTGAGCTACAAACTACGTTTTAAAATGTTATTATGTTTTAATATATTTTATTTATTTTGTTAAATATTTCCAGATCACATTTTATTCTAATACAGGTATACTTTAGAGTGGCATGAGTCACATATCTGACACCTCTGCCATAGAAGACTTTAAACACCAGGTTTAGGACTTTTTTTATTTTACCTTAAGAGTCAACAAAGAATCACTAAAGATATTTCAATGTGTGTGTGTGGGGGGGATAACATGATTTGATTTATGTATAAAGAATATCATTACATCAAGCTCTGAAGAGAATGAATTACAAAAAGGAGAAATGGAGAAATTGGATATAGAGGGAGATCGTTTAAGAGGTTACTGCTATAGTCAAGATAAGAGGCTTTGGTTGTAAGAAGAGAAGGAAAATATCTCTCCTAGGTGTGTATCCCAAAGATATACAAAACACAAAAGAAAAGGACCTATATATATATACAAAAAAATATATTTAGCAGTTCTTTATATGATAGCAAAGAATTGGATAGTGAAAGGACACCCCTCAGTTGAGGAATGGCTAAATAGTATATAATTGTGATGGTACACTATTGTGTTATAAGACATGACAAGCAGGATGCTTTCAGAAAAACCTGGGAAGACTTACATGAACAGATGCGAAATGAATAGAATCAGAATGTTGTATACAACAATAGCAATATTGTACAATGATCAACTTAGTTATTCTCAGCTATACAATAATGAAAAATTAATCTTGAGAATGGAGTTTAAATACAGATCAAAGCATACTTAAATTTTTCTTTTTTTTTTAATCTGTGGTTTGCAGGACTAGACATGTATATTCTATATTAAGTTGCTTGCCTTCTCAATGAGGGAGCTGGGGAGGGAAAAAGAAAATTTTGGAACTCAAAACTTTTAAAAACTAATGTTAAAAATTGTTTTTGCAAATAACTAGGGGGAAAAATAAAATATTAAATAAAAATAATAGTAACAGTGGAGAAAAGAGGGGAGAGAGATATTATGACAAGTGTTGGCAGATGACTAGGGATTGAGGGAGAAAGCAGAATCAAGAATAGCTTTAAAGTTGTGACTATTAATATACATATGTGTTATAATAACATCCTCTCAGTCCCTCAGGTTCCCAACCTAAGGGTCATTCTCAACTCCTTACTATCTCTCACTTCCCACAATCAATCTGTTACCAAAGCCTGATGATTTCACTTTTGCAACATCTCTCTTCTAATACTACTACTACTACTACTACTACTACTACTACTACTACTACTACTACTACTACTACTACTACTACTACTACTACTTTAATGTAGGCCCTCATCAAATCACACCTGGATTATTCAACAGCTTGATGGGGACACCTCAAGTCCCTCCCCATTCCAATTCATTCTCCTTTCAGCCATCAGAGTGATTTTCCTAAAGCACAAATCTGACCATGTCACCTGTCCCAATAACACCCCAACTCAATAAACACCAGTGGTTTTCTACTATCATCAGGATCAAACTTGATTTTCTACTTGCATCCCCAGAACTTAAGTTGGTACCTAGTATATACTAAGAGCCTAAGAAATACTTTTCTAACTTCATTCCAGTTGTAAATGAAGATCTAGAGCTAAATTAATCATAGAATAATGGCGGCTAGAAGAAAACATAAGAGATCTAATAAAACTTTATATGAATTAAGGTATAGAGAAGATTTATCTAGGGTTATAAAGAATTAGATTTCGAATCTATGTTTTGAGAGAGAACTTGAAATCAGGCTGGGGATAAAAATAAGTTGAGGTTATAACCGTAGATTACCAGATAAATGACTTTAGGGAGAAGAGATGATTTACAAGGGTAGATGCTTGCAGAAATGTCAACATTCAAAGGTTAGTTAAAAGAAAACATTAATGATTTCTATATAAGGGAAATGTAGTATAATAAACAGAATACTGAAATTAAAATAACAATGCCTTGGTTGAAATTCATACCCTTCTGGTTTACCACCTGGTCAATCATTAAGTCATTTCACTTCCATGGGACTCAGTTTTCCACATTTGTAAAATGAGGGAACTGGACTAGACAGATTTCAAAGTTCCTTTTTCATTTCAATTTCTGTAAAATCCCCTCGTTTTTCCAAGATACCTTTTTGTTTTATTATCTGGTCCTTAAAACAGTCCTGTGAAAACACATAACAAGCAGTTTACAGATCAAGAAAACTCTAATAAGTTTTACTCTAGTAAGTTAAGAGTCCCAAACTCTTAGAAAATCTAAGTCCCAAAACTCTAGAAAGTCTAAGAATCGCAAACTATTATAGTATTTGGACAGGAGAGCAGACCTCCGTCTCCTACACTCCACACTATTATAAAGAAAAAAATCAATGTGGCTTAACCTAGCAGATACCCTCCAGAGAGGCCACCAAAGAAACAAAGCTCACACTGTCTCTTGTCTTCTCAAGAAATGACTATACCAAGTTCTTAGAGCTGAAACTGAGAACAAATCTGGCAACATTAGGAAAGAAAAATATTGCCTACATTCAGGCTTTAATTAAACAATTAAGCAATTAATTTAATCTTCACATATCTATACTCCATTTTTAATCCCAAAAGTCAAAGTAAATTTTTCTAACATGCCATGAGTTCATACTGTCATTGCTTACAATGAGACTGTATTACTCTTTATGGAAAAAGTTTTCTGCTGTGTAGTAAACAGGAAATGGTACTATCGTTTTCATTCTCCTTAATCACCTAGTAACTTCTGAAAGTTGTGATTTGAATAAAATACAAACAAAAGGCACACATCTCTACTCAAGTAAAATCCAAAAGAATCTGTTTTATTCTATATATTTTTAATATTTGATTAGGTTACATCAAAAGTAAAACATTGATCAAATATTAAAACTCCAGCAAGTTCAGTATTTACCCATAATTTAGTTTGCATAAGGATTAATTTATTCATCCTTACTACTTAAAGAGTCCTAATTCTCACTATTACTATTCTGAAGTCACTGTTACTTGTTTAATACACAAATCTCTATAAATACAACATTTAAATAAATCATATTAGTACTTGTGAGGCAAATATTTTTAGAGAATAATGTTCTTAAATAACACTAACATAGAAACTACAACTAAACTTCAAGGTGCAAGCTAATTCCAGTCACCTACTTTGGAAAGAAATCTATATCAGGAAGCACACAAAGGTTACAAAGAGAACAAAGAACTAAGATTCAATTAGTTAAATATTACAAAGATTCTAAGAAGTGAACACATTTTTGCAGTTTCTTCACCCATTAAAAAAATTTTAGCAATAAAGTAGTTTTAGAAGAATGCAAAGCGAAATCTAAGAATTTTTATAAATCATTACCAGAGAAGCATCATATTCTCAATTATTGGGGGAAAGTAGGGGAAAATGGGAGGAAGGAGGAATACAGATAAAAGGAGAGAGAAGAGAGGAAGAAGAGCAATTCACTACAGTCTACCATCTGCTAAATTCCCATTTTAATTAATTATTCTTGCTAACTAGGTAGAAAGCTCTGTTGTTTCTAACTGTTAAAAGTACTACAAGTGCTTCAGACTGCTCTAAATTAAGTTCCCTAGGGGCAAACACAAAGTACCTATCATAGTTATGGCTCAATAGTGCAAAATAGATTACAAAAAGAAAGAGAAGACAACAACTTGAAACCCATACTAATCTGCAGAAATTTTGACAATCCCATGTAAAAGAATAATACTTGACTATACAACTACTAAAAATCAAGGTTTTCAAACAGCAAAACCCTATATAATTTTGCAATTTAAAGTTCCCTATGATTTTCCATACCCACATAAATTATCTACACTGTTAATGTTCTAAACATTGCAAATAGTAGATATGAATATCAGTACTGTTCACTTTGAAATTAGACCCAAAGAATAAAATGTTTAACATTTATTTTAGAAATACAATGATCACTGTCAGTAAACCTATTGGTTGAATCCTGCATACATCTTATTAATGTGTACATTATATCCTTGGTGATGCCTTAGTGAAGCACAAACCAGTACTAAGAAGGGAGCTACAGTAATCTAGTGATTGAATAACTGGGCTGAAGAAAACCTATAATAACCACTTTACTAAAAATTTGCTGATCCTAAATTGTAAGGCATAATACAATTCTAATTTTTTCATGTAGAGGGATTTTATTTATCATTAGTAATCATAATCAGGGAAGAATCTATATCCCTTTTAAAGAACAGTCTTTCAAGATTAAATATGACTGATAACAAAGAGCGATATCCTATTCCTCAAGCTTCAAATTTACATCACAAATGTAAATAAAATTAGACTAAGTCCAGAAAACATAAAATGTAGAAATCTTTGATAATGCTGATGTGCAGGATAAAAAGTAACATTCAACTTATAAAAGCTAAATATAAAAACATCATACTTACTGGTATTGAATTTGGGGCAACTCATTTATATATATATATATTCAAATCCCCAAAACAAACTATCTTTTTATGAAGCTATCTTCAAATAAGAAACTGCTTAGCAAAAATAATTATAATTCAAAAGCTGCCAAATGATTTCTCAATTGGAGAACCAAATTTGCATATTTTTCTTCAATAGTTCTGTTGGAATAGTCAAGAATTTGGTAAACTATTGCCAATGCAAAGCTTCATTTAAATCACGGATACGGAGAAAAATAAGCAAAATTTAGATATAGGCCAAATACTTTATAAAGAAGAGATTCCATTTTTGTTAAGTTATGCATACAGTATCAACTTTAAATAATATTGTGAGTTATTTATAATATTTAAAATTATATAAAAATGGTTCACTAACACACTGTATTTCTATTAAAATTTCTATTTAAATTATCTAAAATTACTTTTTCAGAAAAAAAAAGCAGATAAAGAAAAACTGACCAAAATTGTTGCTGAAGAATAAATGATGAAATTCAGCTCTCTTCTCAATAGAAAAATATTACATTCATTCAGGGAATCAATTGATTTTTGCTTTACTGTTTTCTTTGTGACAAGGAATCAGGTGGAATATGAAGAAATGTCAATGTAAAAAAAGAATAGGTATCAAACTAAAATCTTTTTAAAAAATCTATAAAGAACTTGATGTCTGCCAATAACTTCTGACACCAAAAATAGCTACATAAGAACTTTGAAATCCTGAGAATGGAATAGCTTCATCCCATTCAGTGTGGTCATCTGAGTAAATTTTAATTGCTTATACTAAAGTCTCTAGCTTTTTCATAAAACATGTAATCCATAAGCAGTTGATTTTATGAAAAAGTTAAAATTTTCATTTAATTTATTTTTCTATTTCATTTTATACCATTAAAGTCACATATTTGAATTAAAGGAATATAATGAAAAATTAAAATATAATTTAAAAAAACAAAAAAAAATCCTTTATCATCCATGACTTTCCTCAAATCATCTGTAGCACCAGTTCCCAGTGAATCTATATATACACTGATTACTTTCCACCTACCCCCCCCAAATTAAAAGCCTATGAAGTTTTTTAAAATACAGCATCTAAATGACAAATGCACTTCCTTGGAAGCTATATATAGTTGTGTGTGTGTGTGTGTGTACACATATCCACATTTATATGTGTTTATGTATTTAAGTTTTAAGTCATTCTGAGTCATTTATTCAGAGAATGGAGTCTAGACCACCATTAAAAAGCACAAAACACTTAAGTTTCTTCAAAACATACATAAGGTACAAGTGAAAGGCAAAAAAGTTTAAGTCTTAACTTGTCAGTCAAATTATAAATTATAACATTTAAGAATTACAAGAGATGTTTTCAAATATAAGGCAACACCTAAACTGTACCACATAACAATGGTTTTTTCCCAACTAGAAAACATAATATACTACAGATCATAAGTTTCACTTTGTCAACTGAGTAAGATAAAATGCCAGACATTACATTTTTCTTCTCAAGCAATTCCCAGTTGACCCCTATTACCAATAATTTAATTTTTATTCTTACTAATATTTTCAGTTTTGTTTAGCACTTACCCCTCTTCTGAACCCAACCTTCTTTCACAATGGTAACATCGCTCATGATGGCTCCCCTCTGAGCCCTCAACTTCAAGAAAAGATACTTTGAGATATCAGCTTTGGGATTTGGATTCTCTTTTGCTGCTGCTGCCCTTCCCACTCTCTAGTGATGACTCAGCCTGGAAGGAAGTATTGAAGAAAGAATTTCTTTTTTTTTCCATTCTTGCAACTCATACAGCAATAACAAACAACTAATTCTTTGTAAATGTCTTCAACTGCCTGACCCCACATAAAAGTTTGGCTCTTCAAACTATGGAACTTATTTATTAAATAATTCTATAATGAATGTAATTTCCCTGATCTTATGACATATTTCAAATGATAATGAAACTTCTGACTTGAAATGGTAAAGAAAACCACTGAAATATATAAAATTTTGTATTCTAAATAAAGTAGAATAAAAATTTGTTTTTTCTATTTTTTCTCAAAATTTATGTAATTTCACTGTGGCCAATCTCAATGTTTTTGCTTGCTATTTTTCAGGTGAAACATAAAACTTGGCATAACCATAAGCTCAAAATCCTTTAATACTTCAAGAATTCATCATTTCATCAGTATGAAAATTATCACTACAAATACATACGTGCGTGTGTGTGTGTGTGTATGACATAGTCACTCAAAACAAGGTGAAGTGAAGTGAGGAATATGGAGTTCAATTTATGGTATGCTGATTTCACAATGACTTTCAGGCCTTTATTTTTTAACAATGATGATTAATTTAAACTAATCTATTTAAACTCTAAATATTTCATGTAACCAGGTCATCTTAATACTAACTCTACAAATTTTAAGATTTCTGGAGATTAAGTTGTAATCTAAATGCTTGTGGATATACTGCATACATTCATATATCAGACAGGATAGAGCATTTATAAATAATTGCTATTTGTAACATAGCTAGGAAACAGCTAATTTTTTAAAGATACTTTTTTTTAAATTAAAAGACACAATATAATCAAAAAGTCACAGTGAACATGCAAGGAGTTTGGCAGAAATAATATTCTTTTCTTTATTGACCACCAAATGTAAAAACAAGAAAAAGTGAATTGCCTCTGAGTTCCATAGCAGCAAGTTTTTAGATATCACTTTCTTCTTTATAGGATCCTGCTTAATGGAAGTATTACACCTTAATATCATATTCATATTTGTACACTTTAGTTCTGTTTTGTCTGAATGTGAGGAAATTTCAACAAGGATCATCTGGCAACATTATCTTCATCACCATTACAACATTTATATAGCACTTTATAAATACTATTTCATTTGATCTTCACAACCACCCTGGGCAGTAGGTATTAATTATCACAATTTCCTGTCTGAGGCTTTCTGAATTCAGATTTTGATTCTTAGTCTAGTTTTCTATACACTGAGAGTCATTTAGTTTCCAAGACTGACGTGATTATACAGTGTGAGCAGGAGAAAACTTTAAATAAAAGTGGAAAAGTTGTAAAGGGTTTTAAAATACCAACATTAATTTATGTTTGATACCAGTCAGAGGGTTGCTACTACAGTTTATGTAGGGGGAAGGGGAGGGAAAATTGTAAAGTGTGACAAATCAGAGCTGCATGTTAGGAAAATTTCTTTGGCAACTGTGCAATAGGATGGACTGGAAAAGGAGTACATATAAAACAGTGGGAACAATTAGGAGCATGGTACAACAGTTCAAGTTGGGGTGATAAGGGAACAAACTAGCATAATGGCTATGCGAGTGGAAAGAAGAGGAAAGATGGCCAAATTTTGTGGATACAGAAATATCAAGATTTAGTAACTATTTGGGTATGTAAGGGAAAAAAAAGACTGAAGAGTCAAAAATGCTACTTACACTAGACACTTAGGTTACTTAGGAACTGGGGTATCCAACAAATACAGGGTAGTTTAAAAGAGGAGGTTTAGGACAATGATAATGTATTGAAATTTGCAATGTAGATCACAACTTCAAACTGCAATGATAAGCAGTGTGACTCTATGCCTTACATAAAATAAAAAAGAGGAGAAGGTGTTTTTATTTTATTTTTTTTACTTTTTAATAAAAATCACTGCCTTAAAATACGAAGTCTGAGGAAGTGACAAGCTGGGAGGCAATGGGGAGGGGTGGAGGGGTGCAGTATGAGAGTAGAATTTTTTCAATGGTATCTACGAAGCTGCTACTATAAGGTACCCTGATTGCAGTTGATGTACAAAGGGGGAAAGCTAATCTTGCAAAAATTGGAAGTGAACAAATAGAAATGAGCAATAATGGGTGATGGATAGGTAAAATAGTGTTGAAAACATGCCCCACAACTAGCTACAGAAGAGAGAGACAATACAACCAATCTTCCCACCCCGACTGATTGACCACAACAAATCTTTGAATGATGCCACAGTCTATCCTTTGGAGACCCATGCTCAAACCAAACACTACCATATTAACAAATAAAAATAAGTTTAACTTTGTTTCCAAATCATTGCCTTAAGATTTTTTGGTTAAATGGTTCCTTTAATTTACCCCAAAACATCAATTTTTTCTAACTTTTACAATAAAATTAAGTTTACATAAATTTCCAACTGAAAGATTTCAGTCCTAAAGAAAAGCTCCCTAAACCATTAAATCTGTCCCAAAATTAAATAGGAAGTCTTTGACAAACAGTTCCCAGTGGTTTGAAGTCTTCGAATGGAAATAAATGATTATGGGGGCGGCTAGGTGGTTCAGTGGATAGAGTCCTGGCCCTGGAGGCAGGAGTACTTGAGTTCAAATCTGGCCTCAGACACTTAAATGCCTAGCTGCGTGACCTTGGGCAAGTCACTTAACCCCACTGCCAGGAAGGAAGGAAGGAAGGAAGGAAGGAAGGAAGGAAGGAAGAAAGGAAGGAAGAAAGAAAGAAAGAGAAAGAAAGAAAGAGATGGATGGATTACTACTTATCATGAATGTTGCAGTTAAGATTCAGACAAGATCATCTGTTATAGTTCACTCTAATTCTAATATTCTATAATTCTGTGATTATCAGTTTGTAAAAAAGAGATCTCCACCTTGCTCCCCAAAAAGCTCAGCCTGATTTAAACATCAGACATATGCTATGTTTGACAGCATATTAAGTACACATTGGTATGCCAAACCATGTACAAGCTGCTAAAGGAGAAAAAGTTTAGAAAACAAGTTATACTAGATTTCCTGAATAAATTATTAAGCATTTATTGTGTTCCAAACAGTTAAGGATACAAATAGTAAAATGAAGTAGTGTCTATACTGTCTGGGAGTTACCATTATAATTGAAAAAAAAGGACATCCGTAGAATTCCATCTGAAAGACTAGACTGCACAGGGACAAAATATACTGTAAGGTCTAAGTGTCCTCTTCCTAACCAGGAGTGTATGTCCTGGGTGAACTCCTGTTCATCAAACAGGTTAATATTAAGGTTACAATTTAAAGAAGGATAAGTAATAGTATTTTCTAAAAAAAAGATCTGAGAGGTTTAAGTTAGAAAACTGATCCTGAAACAACTTCAGACAATTATTAGTTCTGTAGACCTGGGCAGGTCACGTCAACCCTGTTGGCCTGTTTCCTCAACTATAAAGTGAAATAACAGCTCCTATAAATCACATGGTGGCTGTGAAATTTAAGAGATAATGGTAAACCCCCTAGCACAGAGTTGGCACTTAATAAATGCTTGTTTCCTCTCCTCTTACTTGTCAACTTATTAGGTAACTGAAGGGAATGATCAGGAAACACTTTACACAAAAGGTGGCATCTGGGTTCATCTTTAATGGACTGTGAGAAATTAAAAAGGCCAAGGGTATATTCTAACTAGAGAGAGCAAGGGGTGACAAGAGTTCTTTGCAAAGTCTGGCTCTAGCACAGCATACATAAAGGAAAATAATGTAAAAGAAACAGGTAAAAAATAGTCAAGTCATGAGTCCTGAATATCAATTAAGTCTGTCTGAATTTTAATGGTTAGACAATATGAAGTCATTTAAGAGTTCTAAAGCAAACTAAATAAGAAAGATTCACCTAGCAACATACTAAGGACAGATTAAAGAATAACAGACAAAGACCTGAGACTGTTGCCATAGTTATCAGAAGTGAAAGGTGGTAAAAAGAAGTCCTTAGGAATCTGTTTGAATGAGAAAGGGGAAAAGACAGCACTCAAGAACTGAAAGCAGGAAAATGATGCATGCAGGTACCACAGATAAACATCATTAAGTCTGAGGAAAGACAAAGTTTATTAGTGAAAAAAATAAGATGGTTCATGACAAGTTTAGTTTGAGGTATAACAAGAAGCCAATCAGATGAAGTGGTCCTATAATAGGCACGTGGAGATAAAAGTTTTAGCTCAGTGGATAGGTCAAAGATGGACACACAGATATGAGTCCATCTTTGTACTGCAGCAATGAGCAGTAAGGTTACCAAGAGTTGGAAAAGAATTAAGGGGGGCAATGTGTACAAGTCTACAAGGCTTGAAGAAAAGGGAACTGAAAGTCAGTTGACTCCCCAGAAGCTACCTAACCTATGACCCAAAATCTGAAAAGTAAATGCTCTAACTTAGGAAGAAGTTAAGACAGCCTAGGGAATATACATACCATCAAATGAGGAGTCAGAAAATAACAGAAATCAATGAAAAAAAAAAGACTAAAACCACCAAATATTTTAAGAGGAAGATATTTAATTAAAAAATGGAGTACAAACAGGATAAAAAAAATACTAAAAACAAAAGGATGAATACTAAAAAACTCAAAAAGATCACAAACATCTAAATAATTATTACAAGACAAAGGAAATTGAAGCAATCCCTAATGAAACAGAAGGAAAAAATGAAGAAGGGAAGGCGGGACGAAAAAAGAGGGAAAGGAAGGACAAGAGGAAGAGGAGGAAGGAAAGAGAGAGGGACGCCTTACAGTGTGTCAAGTATTATGCTAAATGCCAAGGATATGTAATGAAAAGTAAGATATTTTCTGATCTTAAGGAACTCACATTTGAATAGGGGAAATAAAATATATATGGGGCAACTAGGTAGTGCAGTAGATAGAACTGGCCCTGGAGTGAGGAGGACCTGAGTTCAAATCTGACCTAAGACACTTAATAATTACCTAGCTGTGGGACCTTGTGCAAGTCACTTAACCCCATTGCCTTGCAAAAAAACAAAATAAAATAGGTGAAAAGTTTCAGCATCAAGTCAAATGAAAAGGTACCGAGGCCCTAAGGGTACAAAAGAAAATTAGATAGTGATGCCTCTTCTTTAATGTCATTTCCACTGATAAAATCATATCCATTTCTGATGGATTGACAGTGACTTTGCATATAAAACTTTCTGGTCTAGAAGCTACAGCTATTGAACCTGCCAAAACAGTTGCCTGGACACAATTCCCTTGGGTTGCTTCCCAAGATGATCATGCAAACATCAGGCTGAAAGCATAGCTATTTTGAAGGATTAGGGTCCTGGGCTGTCTCTGTAGTGATCAAAGGGAGAGATGGTGATCAAGGTGATGGTTCAAATGTCTTTTACTAGAAAACTCTAAGATAGAATGAAACTATTATCAACTACTATTGAATGGTTCTAAAAAGAAACAGAAAAACATAAGCAAAGTTAGAAAGTAACAAATATTGGAAATTTATGGCCAGAGCACATATTATGGTCAGAAGTAAGTAGTAGAGGGCGGCTAGGTGGCGTAGTGGATAAAGCACCGGCCTTGCAGTCAGGAGTACCTGGGTTCAAATACGGTCTCAGACACTTAATAATGACCTAGCTGTGTGGCCCTGGGCGAGCCACTTAACCCCACTGCCTTGCAAAAAAAAAAAAAAAATCTAAAAAAAAGTACATAGAAGAAATTTCTAAAAATTTTAAAGGGGACACAAACAATTGGGACAATTTTGTCATTTACTGCTATGTTAAATTTAATACAAACTATTAAAAAACCCTATATATTATAGAAGTTTATGATTTTAATACCACCTTCTTTTTTTCCTTTTCCTTGAATTGTAGATTTGTTTATTAAGTTAAAATAATTGATATTTTAAAGGATATTAACATTTCAATAGGTCTATTGAGCACTTTCTCTGCTACAGTCCTATAAGGGCAGCAAAACAAATAACATCATCCCCATTTTGCACGTAAGGAAACTGAACCTCAGAGAAGTAAAGTTACTTTCTCATGGTCCCAGAGCTACTAGGTGGCAGTAGATGGCAACAGGATTCATTATCACACTACTGACCTGGAAAAAAACAGTCACTCATGAAAATAAATGACATCCCTTGGCAGTCGATGCAAAGCACTAAAGGAATAATAAAGACCATAAGTACTATAGAGTTCAAAAAAGGAAGAGTTAATCACTATGAACTTCCTGATTGAAGTAGCTCCTGAGATGAGCTTTCAAGAATCAGTGGAGAGGGCGGCTAGGTGGCGTAGTGGATAAAGCACCGGCCCTGGAGTCAGGAGTACCTGGGTTCAAATCCGGTCTCAGACAATAATTACCTAGCTGTGTGGCCTTGGGCAAGCCACCTAACCCCATTTCCCTTGCAAAAACCTAAAAAAACAAAACAACAAAAACAACAAAAAAAGAAGTAATAAGTAGAATTCAAAAATTTGAATCTTCAGTAGTGAGTTTCTCCAAAAAACCTAGAGAGAACAAGAGAGTCAGAATACAAATATAATGAGATAAACAGGATGGAGAGGCAAAAAACAACTAAGATAAAAGAACACATGGTCTCTATACCAACAAAAGTCACTAATCCTCAAAGACATGATGCATAGGGACTATCTAAGGAACACTGCAGGACTCTTAGGAGAAACCAGTTCAAATTAAAATAACTCAACATCAGAATACGAGAATGCCATTTTTTTAAAAAAAACTAACCAGAATTTCTCCAAACAGAAAACAAAATGCCAATTTAAAGAATCAAAAACACAAATCTTCTATTTCAAACTCCAAAACACTTCAGTAATCAAATTCCATAATTTCAGTTATAACCAATTCTGCAAAGAGACAGAAAAAAGACTTTCATTAACTATAAGAAAAAGAATTCAAACAACAAGACTATTCTGCACTCAATAAATAACTGCAGAAGGGGACAGAATTATATATTCCCAATAATATATTCCAAAAGACAAAAGAGTTCAAGATGCAGCCCAAAATGGCTTAAACTGCAAATGTGAGCCTAATAATAAGCTTTTTAAATGGACATTCAAAAAAAGAGGTATTTGGGGAAAATAAACAGATGTGAGAAGAATAATGAATCGACAAATACCTCAAACAATATAAATATAAGAGAGTGAAATAAAAATAACTACCAAGGAATAACAATGAAATAAATTACTCTATATCTAGAGATGATTAAAAACATCAACAGAGCGGCCATTGAGAGACTTTTTTTTAAAATACAAAAGGGGATAAAGATGAAATTAGAATTTAAAGGAACAGAAAAACACCACAACCAACTCTTCCCCTCCTCCTCCAACCAATATTTTTGTGGGAATAAACTGCAATACAGGAAAGTGCGTAAAAGGGGAAAGAGAACACAGAAGTGTTGATATACATTAGTTAAGTCCATGAATAAGGAAGAAAGAGAAGAGAAATATAGTGGTCTCTCAGGAAGAAGGGTTATCGGTGAATAGAAGAGATGGCTAAGGAAGGAAAGTGCCTACTCAAGGGAACTCACATGAAGGAAGAGATAAATTCTATGAAGGAAGATGAATATGTTACAATGGATCTAATCTGCAGTAAGTGAGAGACCACTTCCTCTAAAAATTATTAAGCCTCCATGGTTAAACCTCCTGACATTGAAGAATGGAACTATGAAGCTTCTGGGACAAATGACACCCAGAATGGTGGAAGGACATAAACTTAGAAAAGAACTACCTGGCAAATGGGAAGAAGGGAGGGGAAATGGGAGAAAGGGGAAGATGACTGTGGAAAAAGGCAAGTGATCCAGCCTCAGACACTTAATAATTACCTAGCTGTGTGACCTTTGGTAAGTCACTTAACCCCACTGCCTTGCAAAAAACAAAAAAACAAAAAGAAAGACAAAGAAAAAGAAAAAAGCAAGCAGAATAAATAGCCTGTAGATTTTAGGACAAAAGGAAATACTCTCTCATTTCCCCCCAAAATTGATACTTCTGAGAATGAGGTACAATAGGAAAAAGAAGTATGGGGGCAAACAATAATTTGGAAATTCATTATTAGAAGGAGCTCAAACTTGGTACTTCAGAAACTATTACATTATGATGAATAAAAAAAAGGCTAAAAAAATATAGACCATGAAATCAACGAACATAAGTTCAGAAT
The DNA here is from genome assembly GCF_037893015.1 of Macrotis lagotis. Classification (NCBI taxonomy): domain Eukaryota; kingdom Metazoa; phylum Chordata; class Mammalia; order Peramelemorphia; family Peramelidae; genus Macrotis; species Macrotis lagotis. The sequence continues at coordinate 136,916,409 of NC_133659.1, read as the reverse complement.
AGAAGAAAAATACTGAAGGAAATAAGGCAAAGAAATCACTAGAAAAAAGAAAAAGGCTAATAAAACAAGTAGGAAAGGAAGAGAGAAGGCATTTTGAACTAAAAAAAAAAGGAGAATTAGATAACTAAAGGAAAGAAAAAAAATCAATCAATAAACATTTATTAAGAGGTTACAATGTGCTAGACACTGCTAAGATAACAATACAAAGAAAGGCAAAAGGCAGTAGCTGTTCTCAAGGAGCTTACAATCTAAAGAGAAAGACAACATACAGGAGTTTAAGATGCAATCCAGTATGGCATAACTTGGAAATGTAAAATCATTAACTAAAACTTCAAAACTCAAAAAAGGATTAACAAATGAAAGGGGTAAAGGAAGGAATTAAAGGAGTGCTAGAAAGAAATCTTAATGAATAGGGTAGCATTAAAGGAATTTAAGAAAAACTAATCCTAGTGATAAAGTACTGACAAAAGATCTACATCTTAATTCAAGGAAAACAAAACAATAGGAAAATAGATGTAGAACTCTTTAAATGTGATAACAGATTAAACATCTGAATAAAATGGAGAATAAAGGACTGAAATTTTTAAAAAGCTATAATCTGTAGTTTATAATAAAAGCATTTTAAAAAGGAAAGCTATACATTGATTGATACATAGGTGAGATAGAAGTAATCTACTATGTACTAGGTAAATATAAAAAAGTAAGAACTGAAATCATCATCTGACAAAGCAAAAAATAAAATTCACAATATAAACAGAGAAACAAGGAAAACAAAACTTAAATAGCTGAAAAACAAAATAAGAATATCCCAGGTTGAAAGCTGAATCATCACAATGTAAGTGACAATACTACCAAAATTTACTAATAGATTTAATGTTATACCAAACTATATTTTACAGAGATTTAAACATGGGGGGAGGAGGGAATAGGATATAATCCAGACTATCAATATAAATAATGAAAAAGATAAAGATGAAATAAGAATAGCATTTCCAGATTTCAAACTTTATTATAAAGTAGCAATCATCAAAATCATTTGATATTGATCAAAAAATTACAAAAATAGATCAACATAACAAACTAGGCCAGAAAGAAATCAGAAATCACAAACTCAATAATAAATCACCTTGGAAAGAAGTCCATAAGAAGTACTAGGAAAATTGTAAAACAATGTGGCTGATAATTAGGTTTAGACCAACATCTTATCTTGTATTTCACAATAAATTCAAAATGGATACATGATTTGAGTAGTAGAGTGCATACCCCCCCCCAAAACCATAGGGAAAAAAAAGCCTATGATATTCATTTCACAATTATGGAGAGATTATGAATACTTAAACAAAAGGATTTTTCTCCTTTGCAAAAAGCAAAAATAGTTTTGCTTAAATGATATTTCTAAAATTTTAATATAAACAAAATTATTGCATCTGGAATAAGAAAGAAAGCAGCCGACTGAGGAAAAAAAATCTTCATTTCAAATCTTTTAAGGGATTGATCCAAAATACAGATAACAGAAATACCTAAGATCAACCTTTTTACTTTTAGAAAACAAAATTCAAAGTATATGAACAAAGAATTTCCAAAAAAAAAATTTCAAACAAGAAGCAACCACAGGAAAGAAAATCTCAAACCACTTCGATGAGAAATAAAGAATAAAAACAGCTCTGAGATTTCACATTTTATACTGCAAAAGAACAAAGTAGACAAAGCATAGGAATAGTCATTGCTAGAGAGTATGTACAGAGATAAGGCAAATGAATGCATTGTCAGTATGCCTGTAAATTAGTACAACCATTCTGTAAAACAATTTAGAAGAATGATATATAACAACAACAACAACAGCTAACATTTATATAGCACCCACTATGTATCAGGCACTGTGATAAGTTATTCAACAATGGTCTCATTTGATCTTCATAACAACCCTGGGGAGATAAGTGTTATGTTTATATCCCCATCATGCAGATGAGGAAATGAATGTAAACCAGAGGATGAATGACTTGCTCAGAATCACAGTTTGTGTCAGAGGTTAAATGTGAACTCAGATCTTCTTGACTCTATCCCTCTGCCACCTAAGCAATCATAATAGAAACGAACTGGATGCAAAATAGATGCCCATCAATTAGAGAACGACTAAACAAATTGTGAAACAATATAATATCCCTAAAAATGATATGATATGAAGTACTGAAACACACAAACTGATAGAATGAAGCAGAACCAATAAATGAATATATATTACCACCATGACTATAATAAGGGAGATGGAAAGAATTTTATTCTTTAAAGTGAATATTGTATAATCATAATGACCAAGTCTGGTCCTAAAGAAGACTTTAGAACATGTAGCACTTTCCTTTTTTTGAGAAGATGGAGAACCCTGAATATAGGACAATGCACATCATGTTTGGTTCAGTTGAAATGCTGGTTAGTTATAATGAATTGCTTCTTTTTCTTACTCTTTGTTACATGTGATGGTCCTTTGTAGTAGAGATAGGATAAGTAAATATGCAAATGAAAGCAATATAAAATATGTGATATGTTTATATTAAGTATATTTATATATCTACTTATAAGATGAACTACAAAAAAGCAAATGAAAGTGGGAGACAATTCACAAATCTAATAATAGCTAATATTTATATGATATGTACAATGTATCAGGTTCTTTCTTTTACAAAAATTATGTTATTTGATACTCACAACCACCCTGGCAGATAAGTATTAATATCATCATTTTATATTCAAGGAAACTGAGGCTTGAATTGATAGCTAATAAGGTGTCTAAATCAGAATTTGAACTCAAGTCTGCCTGTCTCTATGCTCAGGACTTAATCTGCAACATCACCTGAAATTTACATAATATTCAGGTAAATGAATTAATTTATTGACTTGTTGACAATGTTATAGAGAGGTCTTAATCATCAAAAATCAACTTTCCAAGAGAATATCAATTCAGATGACCTAAGATCACCATTTTTTTTTGGCTTTTTGCAAGGCAATGGGGTCAAATTGACTTGCCCAAGTCACACAACTAAGTAATTAAGGTCACATTTGAATTCAGGTCTTCCTGACTCTAAGGTCAGTGTTCTATCCATTGTGCCACTTAGCTGCTCCATGCCAACTAGCTGTCCCCTAAGATCACATTTAAAACAGAACTAAGAACCCAACTGTCAATTTTTCAGAAGGGAGCGAACAAGAGAGAGAACAAGAACAGATGTGTCTTGTTAGTAATGAAAACTGGCCAACTTCTCCAGTCCTACATTGCACTAATAAGTACCTCCAAGCTTGCACATTCACTACATGTCAATTTGACATCAAAATACTCTAAGGACTTAAAAAAATAAATAAGAACACTGAAATGTTTGCAAAGAATGGGGAAAAGTAACCCATAAACCAAAATATTCCCTGGTTAATTCTAGTAATTATCACTGCAGACCCAGGTAAGGGCTTCAAAAAACACCCTTCAAATTAAAATTCCATAAAACTAAAAAGAGCTACCACCTGTTGTTAATTTCCAGAGTTATCAAATTCTGTAACTTTCTTAACATGATACAAATAAACCTGTAAAAATTTTAGATTTAATATATACTAGGACTATTTTCTTTTTTTAAATTTTAAACATTTTAATTAAAAAAATACTAAGGCAAATGATCAATAAGATGGAAGAGTACACATTTTCTTTGACACCTATATCTCCCAAATCTCTTCAAATAAGAAATTATGAGCAAAAATGAAGCAACTTCAGCTGTCTCCATAGTTTAGGATATACTCAGAATCCAAATTGTTTTTAAAAACCATGAACTGAACCTTTCCCTTCCTCTTCAATTGTAGCAAGTTTACACTAGTCAACCCAAGAACTTAAACATCAGCTTGCAACAAAACCCAATCCCATATCCCAAACTTCTTTGTAGCGCCATGGAGCTCCAGGGGCCATAACCCATAGTAAAATCCATGACAGCATTCCAGGCTACAGAAGCTTTATGGGGCTGTAACAGACAGCGCCTCAGTTGCAGCATTTTGTGCTTCAAAAGATCTCTGTAAGAAAAAAGGAGGAACAATGGTACAGGAAATACATCAATGACTAAGGCACAAGGGAAAAATGAGAATGCACAGGGCAAGCTCAATGAACTCACAGAAACTGCTTAGAGAGCCTAGAATGACTACCTTAGAAATTTTAATTCCATGAAGAATAAAGAGAATAGGCAGACAGACATTGGATAATTACAGGGGTCATCAGAAAACTAGGACCTAGAGTAGAGAGTGGATAATTTAGAAAATAAGGGAAACCTCCATGGAAATTAAAATTAATTTTAAAAACTAAAAAAACAAAGGGGCAGCTAGTTGGTGCAGGGGATAGAGCACTACAGCCCTGGAGTCAGGAGGATTTGAGTTCAAATCTGGTCTTATATATTTAACAAGCTGTGTGACCCATGATTATTTCCAAAAAAAAAAGGAAAATAAAAATCAATAACTAACACAGGTCAGGTGAGAAAGGAAAAAATTTCTCTTTTGACTGAGAGAAAAGGGCGGGGTGGGGGCAGAGAGTAGATGGCAGTGTAAAGGCAAAAGATTCATCTGAGTTCTCCCATATTCCCCTCCAGATAATGTTAAAATAATGCTTCAAAATAAATTATGGAGAAACAAAATCAATAAAAGGACAGGGAAAACAATCTTTTCAACTAAAAAAAAAATTAAAACCAGCATAAAAGGTCTGTCTCATTGTGGTGAGAGTACAACACAATCTGGGGCAGGCCACGCTCAGACAGATCAGCAATAGACCTTGGGTATGATTGAATAAGCAAAACACGGCTTCTGGAGCTCTCGGAGCACAACAAGGGCAGATTCTGCAGCTCTAAGACAACAAAGTAAGGGAGTTGAAAAACTGGTCAGAACGAAATTACAGGGTGCCATCTGCCGGCACTGGGGACATGACTTTGCTGCATTGTACATAAAATTCTGGAATTTAGTCTTAAAGCAAGAAGGAGTAGAACTGGGAAACCTGGTCACAATTCCAGAGCAGAAGATGTTTGTGGGTTACTCAAAGACCAACATAAAGGCCATTTTATGAGGCCAAGAGAGTAGTAAACACACTTTTATTAGATCATATCCCTCGGAAGAAATGAAAAATTCCAGTAGTTTTGAAAACAGCAGCTGACAAAAAACTCTAAGCTTGATCCACTTCAGGAGCAAATCTCAACTTTAATAGAAAAACAAATAACAAGAAATGGGCTAGAAAATGAGCAACACACACACACACAAATACACACACACACACACACATACAGAGGCACAAAGAACCTGACCATAAAAAGTTACCATGGTAAATGAAAGATCAAAACACAAATTCAGAAGAAGAGAATAGGATCAAAACACTACAGGCAAAGTACATCTAAAAATGTGAATTGGTGTCACGTCCAAAAGAATTCACGGAAGAACACAAAAAAAAATTTCTAAAATTAAATAAGTGAGGTTGGGGAAAAACTAGGAAAAGAAATGAGATACAACACCAAAAGAAGACACCAAACAATAATCAAGAAATCAACATCTTAATAAACAGAAAAGGTCAAATGATAAAAGATGTTTGAAAATCCACTAAAGATAAGAACTCCTTAAAAAGTACAACTGGCCAAATGGAAAAAGGAAGAACAAAAGCTCACTTTAAAAAATTACATTAAAATTGGTTCTTGTCCTTAAAATTAGAATTGGCCAAAGTGTATAATTCCTTGAGACATCAAGAAGCAATAAAACAAAAGAATGAAAAAACTAAAAGAAAATGTAAAATATTTCTTAGGAAAAATTGCTCTAGAAAATAGATCCAGAAAAGATAATTTAAAATAAGTAAACTACCTGAAAGTCATTATTTTTTTTAAAAAGTCTAGATACCATATTACAAGAAATCATCAAGAAAAACTGCTTTGATATCCTAGATAAGCAGGTAAAACAGAAAATTTAAAAATCCACTTCCTGAAGAACTCAAAATGAAACCTTGTCAAAGAATATTACAGTTAATTACAAAACCCCTAGTCAATAAGAAAATATTGCAATCGACCAGAAAAAATAAATTCAATTATCAAGGAGTCACACATTCAGGATAAAAAAGATTTAAAGTATTACTTAAAGGATCAGAGGACTTAGAATATGACTTTCCAGAAGGCAAAGAAACTTGAATTACAACCAAATTACAACCAATTATCACTTAATGGCAAAACTGAGTATATTCCTTCGAGGAATTTAATGGAATATAGGACTTTCAAGAAATCCTTTTGAAAAGATCATAGTTTAATAAAAAAAAATTACTTTCCAATACAAGACTCAAGAGAAGCATATTAAAGTAAATATGAAAGAGGAATCAGAAGGAATTCAATAAAGTTCAACAATTTACATTCCTGGATAGAAAGATAACATGATTTCTAAAAACTTTATCCTTAATAGGGCAGTGAGAAGGAACATGCATAAATGGAGAATGAATACGAGATGGCTATGATGGGAAGCTGTTCAAAAAAATAAAATTATGAGGAGTGGAAGAGGGAGGGATGCACTGGGAGGAGGGTAAAGAGAGTAGAATGGAGGTAAATGATTTCACATGAAAAAGGCAAGAAAAGTGGCAGCTAGGTGGCACAGTGGATAGAGCACTGGCCCTGGAGTCAGGAGTACCTGAGTTCAAATCCAGCCTCAGACACTTAATAATTACTAGCTTTATGGCCTTGGGCAAGCCACTTAGCCCCATTGCCTTGTTAAAAACTAAAAAAAAAAAAAAAAAAAAAAAAAAACCCTAAAAGAAAAAGGCAAGAAAAAGCTTTTTACATTGAAAGGGAAGGGGGTGGGGGGGGGGGGTGGGATAAGGGAAGAAAGTGAGGGCAAATACTACTTGAACTTTACTTTCATCAAAACTGGTTCAAAGAAAGAATAACAGACACATTCATCTTATCCTCCAAGGAAATAAGGGGAGAGAGAATAAAAGGATGGGGTTGATAAAAATAAGAAGGATTAAGGGAGGCTGTAGTCAGAAGCAAATCATAATAAGGGTAAATGTAGAAAAAAAAAGATACACAGGGGTAAAGCAGAATGGAAGGAAATACACAGTAATCATAATTATAAAAAGAAAGGGATGAACTCAATCATAAAACAAAAGCAGATGGGAGTATGGATTAAAAACAATCAGAATATATTTAAACATGTGAAACAGACACAGAAAAAATAAAGGGTTGAAGCAGAATATATTATGCTTCAGCTGAAATTTTTCAAAAAACAGGGATAGCAATTATGATCTCAGATCAAAAGTAAGAATGAATACAATTAAAAGAGTTAAGAAATCTTGCTAGAAGGTACCATGAAGAAATATTATTGGGCTATAAGAAATGAGACAAGATGTTTTCCAAAAACCCTAGATAGACTTACATGAACTGATGCAAAATGAAGTGAAATCAAAAAAAAACTGTACATGATTTTGTACAATAACAATACTGTATAATAATCAACTTTGAGTGTCTCAGATATTGCCAATAATACAAGGATCCAAGACAATTCTGAAGACCTAGATGAAAAATGCTATCCACTTCCAGAGAAAGAACTGATGAAATCTGAATGCAGATAGAAGAACAATTCTTTTTATATTTATATATAAATATATTTTATATTTACTTTATGGGGTGTTTTCATCTATTTTCTTTTTCAACATGATAAATATGGAATTTTTTTTGCATGAATACATGAACCTTTATTAAATTCCTTGCCTTCTCAATGATGGTAGAGGGGAGGAAATGTGGAAGAGAATTTTGAACCAAACTGAAAGGAGCAAGTTACACATTTTTACATATAATTGGCAAAGAATAAAAAAGCTAAAATTCAAAAACAATGTGCCAAAAATAATGAATATCAGTGCTAAATAAATATACGTGCACCAAAAAGTACATACTAAGGAACTAGAGGAACACAATTACAAAACATTTTTCATACAAAATCAAATCTATACAAGTGGAAAAAATTAACTGCTCGTAGTTAGGGGGAGTCAAAATAACAATAATGACAATTTCACCTAAATTAAATTATTTATGCACTGCCACACCAAACTACTAATAAAGTATTTTATAAATATAGAAAAATAATAATAAAATTCATCTGGAACAAAAGATTAAGAATACCAAAGGTATCAATTTTAAAAAAAATGTGAAGGAAAGCGGACTACTCCCAACAAAAGCAAAATCACTAAAATAATCTGATATTAGCTAAGAAACACAGAGGTAGAACAGTAGAACTACTAATAAACAGTATATCTAGTTCTATTGATAGATTAGGTACACAACACACAGAAATAAATGATCACAATAATCTGGTTGTTTACAAATGCTAAGAATGCATAAAAATGCAAACCTTTTAGGAAAAAGAACTGCACTATTTGACAGAAACTGCTGGGGGAAAAAAAATGGAAAGAATTTGCCAGAAATAGGTAGAGACCAAAATTTTACAAGGAATACTATGATATGGTCAAAATGAGGACATGATTTAAAAATAAAAAGAGATAACACAAGCAAATTAGGAGAGCACAAAATTTACCTGTCAGTTTTATGATAAGGGAAGAATTTATCATCATCAAAAATTAAAGAGCTTTACAGAATGTAAATTGGATAATTTTGATTACATTAAATTAAAAGGGGTTGTACAAACAAAATCAATGCAGGCAAGGTTAGAAAAAAAGCAGAAAACTGGGGAAAATTTTTTTACATTAAGTTTCTTTAATATGGAGAACTAAATAAAATGTATAAGATTACAAATTATTCCCCAACTGATAAATGATCAAAGGATATCCAAGTCAGTTTTCAAAAGAAGAAATCAAAGGTATCTGTAGTCATATGAAATGTTTTAGATCACTAATGATTATAGAGAAATGCAAATTAAAACAAATCTGAGGAATGACTTCAGACCTATCAGTCTGGCTAAGGCAGAAAAGGGAAGTAACAAATGTTAGAGATGTGAGAAAACCGAACTGCTAAAGCAATGCTGGTGGAGTTGTGAACTGATATAATCATTCTGGAGAATATCATTAAACTATGCCCAAAAGACTCTAAAACTGTACATACCTATCATTACCACTTCAAGGTCTGTATCCCAAGAGGATCAAAATAAAAATAATCCATATGTACAAAAAATATATTGCTTTGACTAAGAACTGGAATTATCCCACATAAAAAAGACCTGGAAAAAAAAGAGGCAAGAAAAAATATTATGATAGAGGGAAAGATACAGGGGTGACAAATAAAGCATACTCCTTATTCTCATGAAAACTATATCAGGGAGGGGCAGCTAGGTGGTACACTGGATAGAGCATCAGTCCCGGAATCAAGAGTACCTGAGTTCAAATCCAGCCTCAGACACTTAATAATTACCTTAGCTGTGTGGCTTTGGGCAAGCCACTTAACCCTATTACCTTGCAAAAAATAAATTAAAATTAAAAAAAAAAGGAAACAACACAAATATAACTTTAGGGGCAGCTAGGCGGCGCAGTGGAGAAGCACTGGCCTGGCCCTGGCATCAGGAGTATCTAGGTTCAAATCCAGTCTCATACACTTAATAATTACCTAGCTGGGTGGCCTTGGGCAAGCCACTTAAACCCATTTGCCTTGCAAAAAAACCTAAAAAAAAAAAACTATATGGGGGGGGCAGCTAGGTGGTGGAGTGGATAGAGCACCGGCCCTTGGAGTAAGGAGTACCTAAGTTCAAATCTGGCCTCAGACACTTAATAATTACCTGTGTGGCCTTGGGCAAGCCATCTAACCCCATTTGCCTTGCAAAAACATTTAAAAAAAAGTATATCAAAGAACATTCTATTGAATATAAAAATCTTTCTTACTCTATAAGAAAATAAAAGAGAACAGGAATAATAGAAGAGAAAGGGGAATACTGATAAAAGAGAGTGTGGATTGAGGGAAGTGGTGATCCAAAGTAAAACTCTTGTGAGGAGGAAATGATGGGGAATAAGGAGGCAGAACCAAAAGAAAAAGCACAAAGGGGGGTAGTTAATTATCATAACTATGAGTATGAATGGGATGAATTCACCCATAAAATCAGAGTAGATAGCTAAGTGAATTAAAAACAAGAATCCAGCAATAAACTCTTTACAAGAAACACACATGAAACTGAGATACACACAGAGTAAAAGAAAACATACACAGACTGAAGCAGAAATGACTGCTTCAGCTGAAGCAAAGAAAGCCAGGGTAGCAATCAAAGCAAAAATAGATATAATTAAAAGAGACAAGGAAGAAAACTATCTTGCTTTAAGTTACCATAGACAATGAAGTCATATCAAATCTAAGCATCTATGTATCAAATGATTTAGCATCTATATTTTGGAAGGAAAAGTTCAATAAGTAACAGCAGGAAAAGATAAACTGTACTAAAGGGGGACTTCAATCTCCCCCTCTCAGAATTAGATTTGTCTAAGCAAAAAATAAATAAGAAGTTAAGGAGGCAAATAAAATTTCGGAATAGTTCAATATAATAACTCAATGGAGAAAACTGAATAGGAATAGAAAGGAACATTTACCTCAGTCGCACAAAGATACCTACACAAAAATTGATCATATAGTAGGATATAAAAACCTCACAATCAAATGCAGAAAAAACAAATAGTAAATGCATCCTTTTCAGATAAAAAGGCAATAAAAATTATATTCAATAATGAACAACAGAACAAGATTAAAACTTAATTTTTAAAAGTGGGTCAAACAATAGAAACAATTGATAATTTCATTAAAGAAAATGACAATAATGAGACAACATATTAAAATTTGTGGGATGCAACCAAAGGGGTACTTATGGGAAAATTTATATTTCTAAATGCCTCAATTAATAAAATAGAGAAAAAAACAGAATAAATTGGGATTGCAAATTTAAACAAAAAACTAGAAAACAAAATGTAAAATCCTCAATTAAGCATCAAATTGGACATCCTGGATATCAAAGGAGAGATTAATAACACTGAAAGTAAGAAAAACTATTGAACTTATAAATAAAACTAGAAGCAGATTTTATGGGGAAAAAAGACCAATAAAATGTATAGGTCATTGGTTAATTTGATTAAAATAAAGAAGAAAACCAAATTACTAGTATCAAAAAGGAAAAAGGTAAATTCACCAACCAATGAAGAGGAAATTAAGACAATTTGTTAGGAGAGATTTTGCAAATTATACACCAACAAATTTGACAATATAAATGAAATGAATAAATATCTACAAAAAAAATAAATTACCCATTTTAACAGAAGAGAAATATAATCTTAGAAAAAAAATGGAATCCATCAATGAACTTCCCAAGAAAAAATCCCTAGGTCCAAAAGGATGCAGAAGTTTTACCAAACACTTAATAACAATAAATTCCAATACTATATCAACTATTTGGGAAAACAGTCAAAAAAAGAACCCTATAAAATTTCTTTTAAAACATAAATACAATGCTGATATCTAAACCAGTAATAGTCAAAACAGAGAAAGAAAATTATAGACCAATTTCCCTAAAGAATACTAATGTAAAAATTTTAAATGTCAGTAAAGAGAAATATATCTACTACAGAAATATATCACAAGCACTGTACACTATAACCAGGCAGGATTCATATCAGGAAAAGAGGACTGGTTCAATATGAGAAAAATTACATACATAAATGACCACACCAAAAACGAAACCAACAGAAATTATAAGAGTATCTCAACAGGTGCAGGAAAACTCTTTGACAAAAAATTTATAGTACTCATTCCCACTAAAAATACTAGAGAGTACAGGAATAAATGGAGCTTTAATATCATATGTAATGGGATATAGAACTCCCATTATAGTCTCTATTATTTAAAATTTTTCTAGAAATGTTAGCCACAGCAATAAGAAAAAGAAATTAAAATAATCAGAATAATAAATGAGGAAACAAAACTCTTTACATTATTATACTTAAAAAATCCTAGAGAATCAAGTAAAAACTACTTGAAATTACTAATAATTAGAGCAAAGTTGCAGGATTTAAAATAAAAACACATAAATCATCAACATTTCTATATATTACCAACAAAGTCCAGCCACAAGAGACAGAAAAGAGAAATTCTATTTAAAGTAACTGTAGAAACATAAAATACTTGAGAATCTACTTCCCAGGACAAACCCAGAAACTATACAAACATAACTATAAAATATTTTTCATACAAATAAAGTAGGCTCTAAACAAGTGGGAAAAATATGAATCACTCATGGGTAGACTGAGCCAATTAATAAAAATGAAAATTTTATCTAAATCTATTTATTTGGTGCTATACCAATCAAACTATCAAAAATCATTTCACACAGCTAAAAATAATAACAAAATTCATCTGAAAGAAGTTCAAAAATATCAAAGGAATCAATAAAAAAGGGTGTGAAAGAAGATGATCTAGCCATACCTGATCTCAAACAATACTATAAAGCAGTAACTACTAAAATAATGTGATACTGACTAAGAAATAGATTGGTGGATGAGTGGAATAGATTAGGTACAAATTATAAATGATCATAGTATTGTAGTATATAATGAACCCAAGACCCAAGTTACTGGAACAAAACTTCATTATTTGACACAGACTTCTGAGAATACTAGAAAACAGTATGGCAGAAAACAGGTGTGTGTGTGTGTGTGTGTGTGTGTGTGTGTGTGTGTGTGTATGTATTAGACCAACATCTCACAACATATACCAAGATATGGTCAAAAATGACTGAGAGGAAATCAGGATTAAGTGTCAGTTAGCTGCCCCTACAAATGAAGAAATAAAACAAAAAAGAAGCTATGCTGCTAAATTACGTACAATAAACTGAAGAAAATCTAAATGAAATGGATGAACTTTCCCCCAAACATGAAAAATCAAGATTAATAGAGTAACAAATAGAGAATTAAAGTAAGTCAATCTAGGAAAATAACCTGAAAAGGTCATAAATGAGGTACCAAAGACAAAAATCTTAGATTCAAATAGATTTACAAATCAAACATTTAAAAAAATCAGTTAACAATGTATATATAAACTGTTTGGAAAAATGGGGGCGGGGCGGGAAGGGGTGGTGTCCTACCATAGTGAGTCCACAACTCAAATATGGTGTTGATACTAAAACCAATAATTATCAAAACAGAAAAAGACCAATATCCCTAATGAATACTGAGGAAAAATTTTAAGTACAATATTAGTAAAGAAACCATTACAACATATATATCACAAAGACGCAATTTAACCAGCTTGTTATTGATAAAAGGAACGTACAACTGGTTCATTATTAAGAAAACCATAAACAAAATTCACCATTATAAACAAAACCAACCAAAATTATAATCATTAGATCAATAAATGCAGAAAAAAGCTTAAAAGTTACTTTAATATACTAGAATAAAGTTTTATTTAATATTTTTATCTAAAATCAGGAGCTAGTATTATATATAAAATGGGAATAAATTAGAGGTCTTTCCAATAGGATCAGGGGTAAGACTAGGAATGCCCAATATCATCAACACTTTTTTTATAGAATGTTAGAAATGCGAACTATAGTAATAAGACAAGAAAAAGAAGTTGAGGGAGTAACTAAAGAGAATAAATTTTTTTGCAGATAAGATGATGCTTCATTTAGAGAAAACCTGAGAATCAACTAAAATATAAAATGAAATAACTTCAGCAAGGTTGAATGATAAAAAAATAAATCCACAGAAATCACCCACATATTACCAATAAAACCTAGCAGGAAAAGAAAAAAAAATTCATTTAAACAAATTACAGAATCTACAAAATATTTTGGAGTTTACTTTCTAAGAAATACATAAGAATTAGATGGATACAACCACAAAACACTCTTTATACAAATACTATAGAAAATAAATTGCTCGTGGATAGGTCATGCTAATAATAAGGTAAGTACTACCTAAATTAATTTATTCAATGTCAAGCAAATCAAATTATCTGATAATTGCCTTATAGAGTTACAAAAATAACAAAATTAATCAGGAAGAGCAAAAGATCAAGAATCTCAGGGGAAACAATGCAAAAGTATTGAGGAGAAGAAGGACTAAGAGTATAAACTCAAATTACTTCAAAGGAGTAATCGTCGAATGATTTGGTACCGGGTTAAAGAGGTCAATCAGTTGTACAGACTAGATGCAAAACATGTGAAAGCAAATAAGCACAGTACTCGAGTTTGAAAATAATAACTAACATTTATATAGTGTTTACTATGTATGTGCCAGGGACTGTGCTAATAAACACTTTACTATTATCTCATTTGATCCTTACAACAACCCTGGGAGGTAGATGCTATTGTTATCCCCATTTCACAATTGAGGAAAAAGAGGCAAACAGTGGATAAGTGACTTGCCCAAAGTCAAGTATGTGAGGACAGAGCTATATCCTCAGGTCTTCTTGACTGTGGGCCCTATGCTCTATCTACTATGTCATCTAACTGTGCCAGATAAACCCAAATCTGGAAAAATTGGAAAGCCAGCTGGCAGAAGTTAGGTGTAGACCAATATCTCACACCAAAAACCAAGATAAGCTCCAAATAAGTACATGACTTTGATATAAAGGGTGACATCATAAAGAAATCACAGAAGCAAGGAAGAAATTACCCTTCAGAGCGATGAACAAGGAAGAGTTTATGACAGGTCAACAAAAACAAAAGGTGTCATTTTAATTACATAAGCCTAAAAAGATTTTATAGAAACAAAACTAATGGAGCTAAAAAAGTGGATGAATGACATGGAAAAATATTTGCTACAGGTTTTTTTTTTAGTAGAGCTCTCATTTCTAAGATATATAAGGAAGTGACTCAAATATATAAGAATAAGAGTCATTCCTCAGTTGAAAAGTAGTCAAAGAATATGAATTTTCAGAACCAGAAATCTAATTTATCTGCTGCCATATGACAAAATACTCTAAACAACTAATAATTTGAGAAGTGCAAATTAAAACAACTCAGAGATTCAACATTACATCCAGCAGTTTGACAAAGTTAACAAAAAAACAGAAATGAACAATGCTGGAGAGGCAATGAGAAAACAGGTATAGAATGCTCAGCTGGTGGAATTTTATCTTAGTCCAACATTCTGGAAAGTAATTTAGAATTATGTGTAGAACATATATGCTCTTTGATCTAGCAATACCATTGTTAGGGGTGTGTGTGTGTGTGTGTGTGTGTATACAACTGCCAAGGGAATTTAAAAAACAAAAAAGGACCCATATGCACAAAAAAAATTTTATAATAGCTCTGTGGTGGCAAAGAAGTACAAACAGAGTGCTTACCAATTGGGGAGTGGCTGAATGAAATGTGATGTGTGTGTGTGTGTGTGTGTGTGTGTGTGTGATGGAACACTATGGAGTTGGAGCAAATGAAGAAGGGTAAGATTTTGGAGACATGTTGGAATATTAACTGTCTACTATTAACTGTCACAATAGTGAACAAAACCAGAACAATTTCTACAATAACACTATTATAAATGAAGAAAAACACACTTATTAAGCATTTACTAAGAGCCAGGGCTACAAATACAACAAAAAAGAAAGACAGTTACAAACTTAGAAAAACTTAGAATTCCAATCAACTTAATGAGTAACAATTACAGAAGACTTATGGGCACAACATGCCATTTATCCACCTCTAGATGGAGAGGTAATATACTCAAGGTGAAAAAAGCAAGACACAGATTTTTGGCAAGGTCAATGAATATTTTGCTTGACTATGCATATTTGTTCCAAAGTTTTTGTCTTTCTTTTTCAATGGAAAGTGGATTGAAGGAAGCAGATTTTGGTTAATTAAAAAAAAAAAACCTGGATAGTAAGAGAGTAAAAATATTAAGTATAGGTGGTTCCTCCCTATCTCCCCCAATTAATAACTTTTTGGGGATTGATCCTCTAATATAACTGACTCATGAACACTTTTCCATGAGGAAAGTCAATCTACCAGTGAAGGCTGGCACCAGCTCTGCCAGTTAGTATTGGAGAGTTAGCTGTAGTGCTGAGAATACTTAAAATGTTGAGAGGTTAAATCACTAACTCAAGGTCACACGTTTAATTTCTACATTGTGTGTGCGTGTGCGTGTGTGTGTGCGTGTATTAGGCATAAATCCTTTGAATCATCCCTCTAGAGAAAAAATATAAAAGCAAAATGAAACCATGAATTATGCATTATACACAGTTCCTCTCCTCTCTATTAGAAGGAATATAAGAATATATCTTCTTCTTTTCTCTGGGAATTAATTTGATTCTAACAACATTTAATATTTCTTTACATTAGTGTCAAGAAATTGTCACAAATATAGGGATAACACTTATGACCAGAGAAAGAGGGGAGATTAAATAATGACATAGAGAAGTTTTGAGAAATGAAAGAAGTATGCTCAATGAGTACACAATTCAAAGCCTTCATGTGATAGAAGCTATTATAATAGTAACAATTATCCTTATATGATTCTTAATAATTTGCAAGGTATTTTACATACACAATGACTCTCTAACACTTTTTGGCTATGTCCCTTAAAAAAAAATCAGATCGTGAAGTACCAGAGAATTGACAAAATTTAAACTAGATAACAGAAAAAATCCAATTGTAATTACCTATTAAAGAAACAGTCTCTCTCAAGAAGCCCAGCTATTTAGAAATCATATTATTTCTTCCAACGCACAAGGGGAAAAAGACAATTTTTTCTTGACCCTGCAGCTTGAAAAGGTAAAACGAGATATCTTTTTGGAAAGAATGCTGCTACAATTTTACACTTCTCAGGCATGGATATGACTGTAGTCAAGACAGATTATGAAGGACAAGTCAAGAAGTTATTAGAATTAAGGAAAAACTCCATTTTACAGATAAAGAAACTAAAGTTTAGATGTTATTAACTGAAGCAGCAAATAAATATCAGAAAATGATTCCAGGTCTTCACATTCTAAGCTTTTCCCACACACCATATAGCCATTCCAAGTCTAAATGATCTACTATAATTTCAGCAAGGATATGATTTGGGTGTTTAAGGAAAGTTTGGAAAAGACTTAGGAAATGAGAAAAGGGAGTCAATAAGATTAAATGGGATTGTCAAACAGTAGCAAAGTCCCAGTAATGTTATGCAACATCAATTTTTGTGAATAAAATAAAAATGTTTTTTGACTTTCTTTAAGAACAGTTGGCTCTGACCAAAAGAGTTTAGATAGTGAGGGACCATCCCAAGAGGAGAAAACAGGTTAGGAGCAAGATATTACTATTCTTCTTGTTACCCAAGTTCACAACTTGGAGTCATCTTTGATTCTCTTTCACCCCATAAATCCTCTCAGATGCCAAATTTAGTCATTTAACTTCCATATTTCTTATCACTTCTTGCCTTAACTATTTACCATAACCTCCTAATTAGCCTTCCTGCCTTCAGTCTCTGCCCTTGACAAACTACCCTGCCATAGGTTCCTACAGATGTTACTTTAATACTCCAAAATTCAAGAGGCTTCAGTAGTTAATAGTTCCCAAACACAAAAACAAACACCATTTATCAAGTCTCTTCCCATCATCCTCCATTTATTTATCAAACTCATCCTAAAACATATGCAACCATGCTACCCCACTAACTCAATAAACTCTGGTGGAATTCACAGACCTTTATAACCTGGCCCTGAACTACTCTCTCAGTCTTCTTACATTTTATCTCAAGGAACTGAGCTAGTGATACTGGTCTCCAGGCTATTCCTCCCAGAAGATAAGGAGTTAATTGTTTATTTCCCATCATTTTACTGTAATCCTCTTAATAGTTTATTCTGATCCTCCTTTGTTATTTAAAGCCCTTCATAACCTGGCCTCTTCTTGAGCTTCCAGTTTCCTTACACCTTACTTCCTTCCCCAATTCCCCCATGCTCTTCAATAAGACCCTCCAAGTCTCAGCTCTATGTATTTTCTTTGGCTGTCTCCCATGCCTGGAATGTTCTTTCTCTTAATTTCTGCTTTCCTGAATTCCTTTAAGTCTCAGGTAAAATCCTATCCTCTAGAATACAGTTTTTTCTATTCCCCTTTAATGCTGAGGCCTTCCCTCTGTTGTTTATCTCCAGTTTATTCTGTATAAATCTTGTTAGTACATAGTTTGTTTGACATGTTGACTCTCTCAAGCTGGAGTGAGTTCCTTGAGGCAGAAACTACTTTTTGTCTTCCTTTGTACCCTCATCACTTATTAGTACCTGGTACTAAATGCTTGCTGTCTGATCCCTTGTTTGACCTTTAATGTCATAGAACTAGATAGACTTACATCTAGGAATGACTGGAGACTAAGAAACTAAAGCCCAGACAGGTTACGTGACTTGTCCAGGATCACACAGTATTTAAAGTCAAGTTCTCTAGGGTCCAGTGCAAGTGGAAATGCCATGGCAAGGCGCTCTTCTTTCAGGAAGACTCCAAGCTATCTTTTCAGACTTTCACATTACATTCCTTCACAAATAAATCATAGCCGAAGTAGCTTGTTGTTTTCTGTAAATATTTCACCTCTTAACTTGCTTTACCTATTGTCTTCTCCCTTTCTCACTTCTACCTCTTGGAATTCCTAGACTTCAAACTGCCTCAAAGTGTCCCCTTCTACAGGATTTCCCAAAATGTTAGTGCTCTTTTCATTCCTCTAATATTTATTTATATTTGTTTTGTACCTATTTTCTTCCAAGTAGAAGGAAAAGTCCTAGAGATAGGAGGCTGCTTTTTTTCTCTTTTCTTATTCATTTCTTTGTTTTGTTTCATTTTTCTCTTCGCTTTTTCATTCTTTTTCTTTCCTTTCATCTTTTTTTTCCAGTGCCTACCACTTTCCTCAGCAATTGATAAGTGACTTGTATATTCAAATGAAGTGATGAAAAGGATTTCATCTAAATCCCAGTAAAGGACAATAAGATTTAGGTATCTTAGAAACTATCTATCTCTACTCTCATTGTCAAGATGAGAAAACTGAGGCCTAAAGAAAATAAGTAACCAGGATTCAAATCTAGGTCCTTCTGATCCCCAAATTACTATCCTACTATGTATTGAATCCTAGCCTATCTTTAAAAACCATTCTATACTTCAAACTAGTCTTAGTCTTTAGTAACCCAAAGAAATGAGTTTTTTTTTTATTGTCAAATTAAACTAAAACACAGCTCAATTATCAAAGCACCAGAGGCACTTAATTCTAGAAATAAATGCCATATTTTCTTAAAGTGTCTTGCTCCACAGGGCAGCGTAAGGTACCACAGTAGATAGAGCACCTGCCCTGGAGTCAGGAGGATCCGAGTTCAAATTCAGATTCAGACAGGCAATACTTATCTAGCTATATGACCTTAGGCAAGTCAGGCCAGTCAAAACTCCATTGCCTTGTCAAAAATAAAGAATCTTACTGTATTTTCTCTTCCTCAAAAGTTTAGCTTGGGGGATTAAAAAAAATTCTAATCCATAATTTACATAGTACATTACATCTTGGTTCTTGGAAAAGTCTTTAGATGTATCAAAAAAACTACTCCCTAATTTTACAGTTAAGGAAATTAAGAGAAGTACAGAACCTTGCCCAAGGCAAGAAAGGCAGGATTTGAACTTAGGTTTTTTTGGTTCCAAATTCAGTGCTCTTTCCCCAGAAAATCACAATAATCTTGTGAAATAGGTAGTAGCAGTTAAACAGTTCATTTCTCATTTTGCAAATAAGTAAACCACTACTCAGTCAAGTATAGTATCACATTCCAAGATTCACAGTAAGTTAGCAGATAATCAATCAATGAATTCTGATTCTCAGAAACAATCATCAAACAGTGATGAAATTTTCTTTTCCACACATGACTACTAGGTTCTCAACAATCCAAAGAAAGCCAATATTTTTAATATATCAAATATAAATACTGAGTCTACAAAGTTTGCTAAAATAAAAAAATACATAAGTCCTCTGCTTGTGCCTTAATTCCTCAGCTCTTAAGCTACAAACTATTTAACAACTATTATAGTTATTTTGGTGTTATGCAAAATAAAAAAAATGACTATCAAGAACTGTCATAATCTAATGCTGGTGTGTTCACTCATATTAAAGTTATAGATGAGAAAAATAATCTCTAGAATTTAAAAGTAACACTAGATAAAAACTTAAAGGCTGGGGTGAGGAGGGAGGAAAAGACAATTTGAAACTCAAAGATTTCAAAACAAATACTAAAAATTGCTTTTACATAGAGCTGGGGAAGAAAGAAAAAAGTTAATTAAAAAAGAACTTTTAAGAAAAGAGTTGAGAAGGCAGCCTTGGTTAACTTGTTCTGTCTTTTCCCTTAAACTTGTTTTAAACAAAAATATCTTTTAAAGTTTTTTTTAAACCACATAAAAACCATATCAAGTATAGAAAACAACTGTGAAAAATATTTGGTTCATCCTTTTTTTAATCTCTAGAATATAATGAAAATGATTCCAATTTTTTAAAAACTTAAATTTTTCAGGCTATATAACAAAATAAAATATCTATGGGCAGGTTAAATGTTTGGAAAGGAAAAGTTACCTTGTCAGTCACATATACAGTTCATTTCCCAAAAGCATTTTGAAAAAAAAAAAGTCTTGTTTTATATGAAGACATATCTGTCATTACAAAGCATTTTTCCTTCGTTCTCTTTTCAATTTTTGGTTGACTTTCAATGCTTTAATCATTTTAATGAAATAAGAAAGCAACTTTATCATGCTTTCTGTCTCTCTTATTGCATTTTCAAGATTATCTAGCTCCCCTAAATAAGCCACCAACCAAAGCTGATGGACATTAGCTGATCCAACAAATTTTCTAAAGGTTACATTTCACTGTGATGACAACTGATAACACAAACCAGTTTGAAAATGACAACCTCATATTGTACAATCTCATAACATTTCACTTATAACTAGAAAAATACTACTAAATCTCTCACTTTCTTTCCATCCTGAGACAAAACAGATGACTGTCTATACTCTGAAAACAATTAATTCAAAAGTTAAAATTAGACTAATCAGTGATCTTCTCATGTGTCAAACAAATTATTAAACTGACCAATTTCCTGTCACCGAAATTGAATGCATTATCTTTTTTTTGGGGGGGGGTGTCTAAATAACACTGAAAAAAGGCACTGTATTGGGACTTCTGAAGATTAGTCCCATCTCTGTTATCAACTATTCTGTGACCATGAACAAGTCATCTAACTTCCTAATGGGTATGGAATTGAAAATATATAAGGTTTATTCCAACTGAATAATTTTAGTATTCTGAATGTCCAAATATGTAGCACTATGTTAGGCATAAAAGCCAGGAGGATTTCAAAGCAGTTTAAAAGAAAGAAAGAAAAAAAAGCAGTGTCTGCCCTAAAGGAACTGAGAACCTAATTTGGGTGACAAACATGGAAAAAGATTAAAGATTCAATAATAAAATCAGATTATAAGTCCACTTAGTTAAATGTTGAGTTTAAGAAAATGCTATTATGCTGCCATTCTTACCCCTAAAATTTTAAAAGCATTTCTGACTAGTTCTTGTTTTTATTTTAAATTCCCCTCAAGGAATTTCTTCTTTTTCCAGATAGTAAACCTTTCCAGTGCACATATTACTATTTTTTTCCCTCCCTCTATAGGGTAATGTAATTGTCCCATTTGAAGATAGGGCTATCAGCAATAATCATCAAACAGAAGTGAATTGGGAATACTTAAAAAAAAATCCACTGCTTCATTCTTTTAGACTATGAAAAAAAATCTGAAGTAGACTTATTGGAAACTTAGTGTTCTTTATCAAGTGAAATTAATAATAGGAATAAAGATCCAAGAACCACTGAAGGAATTTAATTTGATATTTAAAACACTTGTAAGAAAAAGAAATTATAATGGATTATTCAATAAAACCACTGACTCATTTTTGTTTATTTGCTTCCATAAGAAGTATTATTCTATAATACAACACTTGTCATCTTTACTAAAAAGTCTATTAAAGTAAGAGTAAACAAGTTAAGAAACTGTACTTGTAATTGAAATATCACATTACCTTAAAAGTTAAAATTTTATAGATCTGAGACCACCAGACCAAATCCATATTTCCATAATTTAGGGCTTATCAGTATGTCTAAATTAACATAAATAGGATCTGGTTTCCTTCATGAATATGAAATACATCCATACTATCAACACCTTGTAACCATAACTCTATTCCTCTACAAAATAGTTATTCATAATCTTGATGCATATTCTCCACTGTACACTGTCAAAACATCACTTTTAAATTAAATATTCAGATGCAAAAAGTCTTTATAGAAATAAGTTTTGGATTCCAACTGCACACCAATTTACTAAAACTTAAAACACCATAAAGATAGTGATTCAAACTAATCAAAAGGAATATTTTGGCCCTTGTATCTTATCAATTAGTAGTTAAATATTTTGGCCTATAATACTTTATGTTTAATGTTAGAAATACATCAATTGTGCTAATTAGAAAAATAGTAAAACTTTTAACAGTGATGTTCTCATCCTTACCAGAAGCAAGCACAACTAAAATTGAAGACAGAAAACTGGAGAAAAAGAAACTACCTCTTCCCATGTGTGGAAAACTTAAAGAATGAAGGGCTTCAAACTTTCCTCTATGGAAGTCTAAAGGCTATGTTCCTCTTTTAAAAGTGGTACATGCAATAAGAAGCTATAGTAAAGTAATTAAAGCTGGAACCTTCAATTAAACATTCAAAACTTATTTACTGAGTTCCTGGGCAAACAAATGATAAAATGCCAGTGTATCAGATGCAAAAATTTTTTTAATAATGAACTTAATTAACATTAATATTCACATTTGCAGATTTGATTTTAAATGGATTTCAAGTGATAATGCTCATTTAAATAAAATACAAACATTAAAAATCCTGATTAAAACCTTGATAAAAAATAATAACATTCTCACTAAGTTTTTATAAACAAAAAAAATCAGAAAAGAAACCTGAGCGAGCGGTTGGATATATATACATATCTAAGACCAGTGGCAAAATTTAGTTTTTACGTCAAAAACTTGAGTTTTTAAAAGGGCTGAAGTAATCATTGCAGAAAAACTAAGAGGAGGAACATAAAAAAAAGTCACAAAACCGTAAGAGTCATTTCTGAAGAGTTAGTTTTTACTCATCTTAAAACACTTATTTTTTGATTTAAAGAAAACATGCACCGAACACACAAAGTAAAGACTATAAGTTTTAAAATTCACTTAAATCCCAATGTTTACCTCAGTCACACAATGCAATCATTATAACTGGAAGATGAATCCAATTTAAGAATACTGTCCACTCAGGATCTGCTCAGTTAACTTTCAAAGTCAAGATAATGGATGTGTAAATGGAAATTTCTAGTGAAAATAATAGTGTCAATTACTTTGCCAAGTCACTACAAGAGAAATACAGTAGTAATCTGTGCTATACTTGTAGTTGTTTGTTTTCATGGTTCACTAACTCCAATTATAGTTATTTGAAACTTTTATCAGTTGATGTTCAGGAGGGAGACTCAAGCACTTGATAACTCATCCTGACACTTCCTACAGCATCTTTAATGAGTATATCAAGCTTTTAGGCACTTTTCTACTTTATTCTACTCTAGCTTATTCAATCCTTTCTTAAGCAAACAGTTAAAAACCTCACAGGATGAAAAATCTGCTGGAGTAATGTTACTTGGAATAGAAAAACAAATGAGTATTAATGCATAATTCTAAGTAGGTTCAGGACAAAAATATGGTTGTCAGAGTTCAGAACATACTTTTTCTGGTGAAAAATACAAATGAGTTCTAAGTGAGGATGAAGTCTCCCCTCTGAACCAACTGGTGAACCCGAGACCCTGCACTGTCCTCGGGGGCTCCTCGGCTGCCGCCTCCGAGTCGCGTTCCCAGTGGGGCCACTGGTGCCATTCGGAGCCCCTCTGGTCTCCCGCGAGGGCTGCGGCCCCGGGGGTCGGGCTGTGGCCGCTGGACTCCTGCACTTGACTTTCAGCAGGGCTCGGGCCCCGCGGCGGGGAGGGGGCTTTGGGGAAGCCCCAGACCGGGACGCCCCCGGCGAGCCCCCGGCCGGCATCATGGCCGGTGCCGAGGCGCGCAGGGGGAGGGGAGGGCGGTTTGTTTACTCGCGGCCCGGCCGTGCCCGGCGGCGGCGGCATCGGAGGCGGCATCTCCCGCACGCGGCTGCGCCTCCCGGGCGGCCCCCGGAGGCGCGGGGCGTTATGTAACCTGCCCTGCCGGGGCCGCCGCGGCGGGGGGCGCGTGGCGCAGAGGCGGGAGGCGGGAGGCCGCCGCGGGGCCGCTAGGCCGGAGCCCCCCCCCCCCCGCCCCTTCATTCCCGCGGGCCTCCCGCCTCCTCCCGCTTCCGGGGGGGAGGGGGCGCCCCCGCCCATCCCCCGCCCGCCCGCCCAGGCGCCCCCCGCCGCGCCCCGCCCGAGGGGAGGGAAGGGGGCAGGGGGCTGGGGGAGGGGAGCCTGTTACCTGCAAAGGCGGCGGCGGCGGCACCGCGGCTGCTCCGGCGGCGGCGGCGGAGGATGGAGCCGGGGGGCGGGGGGAGGAGAGGGGGTGACTCGGGGGCCCCCCTCCCTCCTCCTCCTCCCCTCCTGTCCGCCCCCCACCCCGCAGCGCCTGTCGCCCCCCTGGTGCCCGGTGCGGCCGGGGGGAGGGCGCCCGGCCCGGCCGCGGAGCTGGAGCGGGCGGCGGCGGCGGCGGCGGCGGGAGGGCGGGGGAGCGCGGCCGGGAGGCGGCGGCGGCGGCGGCGGCGGCGGCGGCGGAGGAGGAGAGGAGGCGGAGACTCTACACGGGGCTCGGGGAGCGGCCACACACTCGATTCATCCCCAGGAGCCGCGGGCGGGAGGGGGCCGGGTCACGGAGGGGAAGGGGCGGAGGCGGCGGGGCCGCCCGGGCCGCAGGCCCCGCCCCCGCGGCCCCGCTGCGGGCCCGGGCTCGGAGGACCGGCCGGCCCGCTGCGGAAGGGGAGCGGCCGCGCCGCCGCCGCCGCCGCCGCCGCCGCCGCGCCTCCTCCCCGCGGCCCGCACGAAGGAGCCCGCTCTCCGCCGCCGCCGCCGCCGCCGCCGCGGGGCTTGTTGTTGACTTGGAGGAAAACTCCTGACGTCAGGCCTGGCTCTCCGCGGCGCGCGGGCGGCTTCCCCCTTCCCGGCCCGCCCCGCCCCCGCCGCCGCCGCCTCCCTCCGGCCCGGGCGGCCCGGGCTCCGGCACGTGAGCGCGGGCGCGCGACACCGGCAGCAGAAATCGCCCCCCGCCCCCGCCTCCTCTCGCGAGATCACTCCCCGCCCGACGGCCCCGGGGCCGGAGGCGGGGGGCAGCCTGCGGCCTCATGCTCCCTCCCGGCTTCCCGCCTCTGCCGGCCCCGGCGGAGCTCGACGTCCGGCCGGGGGCAACGAGGCGCCCGCAGCCTGGCCGCGAGGAGCGCCGGGGAGCCCGGCCGGGGCCCGCGCGCGCCTCCGCGCGCCCTTTGCAGCCCCCCCGGAGCGGCGCCCCCGGCCGACCCTCCGCACTTCCGCGTGGCCGCCACGGATGCGCCCAGGCTCGACGCTGCGCCTCCCCCGGGGAGAAGCTTCTTACCCCCGATTCTGAGTTCAGACACAGAATGTTTTATTGAATTGACTCCCCACGGCGTCTCTTTTATTGCTTTGGAATAAAAGGAAATCCTCCTGAGTTCTGGGGGAGGAGGCTTCACATTTGTAAACTTTCTTGTAAAATTAAAATTCTACAGAGTTGAAGCGGCGAGGTTTACTTTGAAGTCACTTTTGCCATATTGCTTTAAAATGTCGGGCCGGGGAGGGGAGAGGATGCCTATTCTGCAGGCTGGTGTCATTCCGCCCTGGACCCCCCCCCCCCCACTTCATCCTACCTTTCAATGGGCATTTTTTACCTCATTCCACCTCCTTCAATACCGTGACTTGAGACACCTTCCGGGAAACTAACGTCTCCTGCTGAGAGTCCAACGGTGCTTATGTCCTAAAGTTTAGGTTTATGCTAATATAACTATTTTAATGCGTCAACAAAAACAAGCATTTATTAACCAATAACTATGTATCAGACACAGTCCTAAGCTTTGGGCATACAAAAGAGCAAAATAAATAAATCAGTCCCTATATTTAAGTCTAAGAAGCGGGGTGAGAACACGCAAACAATTGTACAAACAGTATGTGTAAAAAATAAATTTGATAAAATCAACAGAGGGAAGGCACTAACATCAGAAATTTGGAACTACACCCAAAGGGCAACAAAAATGTGCATACCCTTTGATCCAGCAATACCACTACTGGGTCTATACCCTGAAGAGATGATAAAAAAAGGATAAAAACATCACTTGTACAAAAATATTCATAGCAGCCCTGTTTGTGGTGGCAAAGAATTGGAAATTAAGGGAATGTCCTCCAATTGGGGAATAGCTTAGCAAACTGTGGTATATGTATGTCATGGAACATTATTGTTCTATAAGAAACCAGGAGGAATGGGAATTCAGGGAAGCCTGGAGGGATTTGCATGAACTGATGCTGAATGAGATGAGCAGAACTAGAAAAACATTGTACATCCTAACAGCAACATGGGGGTGATGATCAACTTTGGTGGACTTGGTCATTCCATCAGGGACCGTTTTGGTCTGTCTGCAATGGAGAATGCCATCTGTATCCAGAGGAAGAAATGTGGAATTTGAACAAAGTCCAGGGACTATTTCCTTTAATTTAGAAAAAAAATAATATCTTATTGTCTGATCTTGTTATCTCTTATACTTCATGTTTCTTCCTGAAGGATATGATTTCTCTCTCATCACACTCAATTTGGATCAATGTACAACATGGAAACAATGTAAAGACTGACAAATTGCTTTCTGTGGGGATGGGGGGAGTGAAATAAGATTAGAGGAAAAATTGTAAAACTCAAAATAAATAAAATCTTTAAAAAGCAAAAAAAAGGCTCTGTAAAGACTTGCAGAAGGTAGCGTTTTAGTTGGGACTATATGACTCCTAGGAATGTGGACGGAGTAGATGAAAATTGATAAAGAAAAATAGGCAAAATTAAATTTCTTACAGCTTTCAAATTGTGAAAAACAGGGTCCTGTAGACTTTCACTGACCATTCTTTTGGAAATTTTTGTCCCCTCTGAAAACAAGCCATAATTAGACCTGATTGAAAAACGTTCCTAATCAATGGACTTCATGATTGTGCCATCCATTCTTGATCTTTTTCTCATATTTTCTATGCAACTTACCAAGCAAGTAGTAGAAATAAATGTTATTTAAGATTCACATTATAAATTTAAATATGATTTTTTTCCACCAACACAAACTGGCTTAATTCTCAAGCATGCAACATTATAGAAGAAAATTTTCATTTACTAATTCTTCCCAAAATGCCATATAACATGTCATATTTATCAGACCTCTGATAATCCTGGTAGCAAAAAATATTTCTATAAAATGTCTGAATATTAATAAGCTCCTTCCTTTCAATTAAAAAAAAATTTTAGTTGGATTCTTATTCTGTGGGACTTTGACCATTTTTAGATAATAAAGTTAGTTAAATATGAAAGTAAAAAAAAATTCTAAAGTTTAGAAAAAACTTTTGACTTTAAACCTGAAGTGGATTGAATTATCTTATTAATTGGAAATTCAGTTTGTTTCCAATTTGACACTAGAAATATTCATAAGATCTAAATTTATCTCAAGAACCAATATTCAAAATTCCTGTTGGTACAAAGGATCAAATTGTACTGACTCAGGCAGGTTGGTCATGGAAGTACTACATTCATAATCAAAATATAATAATACATAATTGATTTTTCTGGGGTTCTTTGCAAATTATGGGTTTTTAATATGAAAATTTCAAATCACGGAGTTTTTAATATGAACTCGTTAAGTTCTTATAGTTTTCTCTTATTTTTCATTATTTCTGTAGCAAAACATCCATAGCAGAAATCTATCATGTTTTAGTATGTATTTTTAAAATAAATTTTTTCTGTTGCTATAAATTATGTTGATAATTGACTCAGACCAGAAGTGATAGAATTGAAGAAACAGCCATATATAATTAATACTTGATCTTCATCTTTTCACACAGCAATGTTGTGAATCATAGAGAGCACATATCTTCAGAGAGAGAAAGATTCCTTCCACCTTTCATGAGGAGAACAGAAGTAAAGGACAAGAAACGAACTGAATATTAGGCTTCTTCAGATTCCAGAAATAGGACAACCATATCACCTTACTATCCTTCAATAAATCTCCTTTTTGAGTTCCCCAGCCTGTGATGCTCTTCTACAACACAATTGTCCTCCCACAGCCCACAGCACAAGAACTATTGTAAATGCCCCTACCTATGATATAGTGCATTGCACAGCTGATATATATATATATATATATATATATGTATAATGTATTTATATATGGGAAATATAAAAGAACATGTAAGATTTTTATTCACATAGGAAATCAGAACTACGAGATCACTTTTCATTTTAAGTTTGGACTATATGGAGACTTCTTTTTGATTCTCAGCATCCAAGTAGATGAGTTTTGTGGGGAGAAAAGTTATAAAGGATTGGAAACAATTAGCATTGGAGTAAAAAGTACTGAATTTGGAGTCAAAGAACCTAGATTCAAATTTCTTCGTTACTGTTGTGTGATACAAAACTAGTTATGTAACCTTTCTAGATTTTAATGTCCTCATTTATAAAACGAAGGTGTTGCAATTAGATTATTTCTAATCTAGTTTATTGGAAGCACTTAATCTTTGTGTGCCTCAGTTTCCTCAAATGTAAAATAGGGATAAAAATAGCACTTAACTCACTGAGTCATTGTAAGGATCAATTAGATACTAATTGTAAAGAGCTTAACACAATGCCTACATATAGTAAATACTATATAAATATTAATTAAGTGTTGATGATCAAATGAGATAATACCTATAAAGCTCCTAGCACAATGTCTTCTTGCACATGCTTAATAAATGTGTGTTCCCTCCCCATGGCAACTCTAAATTGTATGAACCTGAAAGGGACAATTTCAGCCAAAACAAAAGTTCTTCTCTTTTGTCTGAAGAAAGATTGGTTTTATTTTTCTGAAACCTACTTGCTGTGTGAATGCAAGAAGATATAACATGAGTGGAACAAGGGAAGGTATTCTCTCCATTCCCTGTCAACTCAGGGAAAGTTGGAAATAACTGTAGATGCTGTTCAGGAAGAAGGTAGCAGGAGATTTTCAAGTTATATTACTCAGTCATGATACCCTTTTGGGGACAACTGGATTAAAGAAAGGAGCTCAAAGTGAGGAATTAAGAAATGTCAGCAAAACTGAAGTGGAACTTTAAGATCTTTACCCAAGGTCACTGAACACAAACTCTTGTGTTTCCAATTGAAACATCTAAACCAAGCATATAGTTCTCTTTTTTTTTAGGTTTTTTTTTTGCAAGGCAAATGGGGTTAAGTGGCTTGCCCAAGGCCACACAGCTAGGTAATTATTGTTTGAGACCGGATTTGAACCCAGGTATTCCTGACTCCAGGGCTGGTGCTTTATCCGCTGCGCCACCTAGCTGCCCCCCCCCCCCCCAAGCATATAGTTGAGGGGGGGAAGAAAGTGAAAATAGAAACTACACTTCCAGATAGATCAGTTCTTATACTGGATTGTCACTCTCTTCTCCCTATCCTTCTTCCAGCAATAAGGTCTTCCCCAGAAACATTCCTAAAGTACTCTTGAGTCTTCACTCCCTAGAGCTAGTCAATCAATATTTCAACAAAGCATTAAGTATCTACTTTTGCCAGGCAATGTATTAAGAATTGGAGATAGAAAGAAAGATAAAAATGCCAGTACTTAAGGATCTCAAAGTCTAATGAGAAAGGCAACTCATAAGCAACTATGTACAATACAATATATATCAGATAAATTAGAGATAATTTCAGGGAGAAGATACTAAGATTAAGGGGGAACTAGGAAAGGCTTCTTGGGGAAAATGGGATTTTGGCTAGGAATTGAAGGAAGCCAGGAGGTTGAAGCTGAGAAAGGAGAGAGTTCCAGACCAAAGCAAAAGCCAATGAAAAAGTCTGAAGTTGGGAGATTGAGTGTCTTGAGAAAGTAGTAGTACAAAGGCCAGGGTCACTGGTGGCTGAGTACATGGAAGGGGTAGGGAAGGAGAGGAGGTTGTTAGGTGTTAGAAGACAGGAAAGGCAGGAAGGGGTCAGATTATCAAATGCTTTAAATGCCAAACCAAGGTTTGGCTTTGATCCTGGTGGTATTAGGAAGCTAAAAGAGCTTAGTATCTAGAAAGTAATATGGTAATACCAGTGCCTTTAGGAACATCAGTTTGACAGAAGAGTGGAGAATGGATTGGAGTGGGTAAAGACGAGACAGAGAGATCATCCAATTGGCTATTGCCATGGTCCAGAGAGAGGTCCTGTACCAGGATGGTGGCAGTGTCAGTGGAGAATAGGGGAAAGGAGATATATAAGAGATGTTAGAAATCAAAAATTAACATACCTTGGCAACTGACTAGATTTGGAGATGAAGAAGAATGGAGGACAACCAGGTTTTGAACTTCGATGACTGGGAGAATGGTGACACCCTCCACGATAATACCAAAGTTAAAAGAGAAAGAAACATTTGAGGGGCAAGATATTAAGTTCAGTCCAGGATGTGTTAAGTTTATACTATCTAAGAGCCACCACTTAAGATTACTAATAATCTTTTGAAGAGGAGAAATGAATTCAGTAGAGAGGTTAAGGATAGACAAATTGATTCTTCTACATAGAAATGATAAATAAACCTGTGGGAGCTAACAAGATCAAGTGAAATTGTGTAGCAAGAGAAGAAAAGGGGTTAGCATAAAGCATATTGTTGTTAGGTATGACCTTGATGAAAATTCAGCAAAGGAAACTGAGAAGTCCAGACTGGAGGAGAAACATTCACTCAATACATATTTATTAACGTAATTCTATATGTCAAATACTGTGTTATATGCTATGTAAATATTGCATTTGATCCTCTCAACTTGGAACGTAAGTGCTATTACTATCTTCATTTTACAGTTGAAGAAACTGAGACAAATAGAAGTTAAGTGACTTGTCCAATATTACACAGCTAGTAAATATCTGAGGCCAGACTTCCTAACTCTAGGTCCAACTTCTATCCTCTACACCACCTAGCTTTACATGATGGAAATTATAAGCATTATTTATAAACTTTCATATGATTCTGCCACTTCCTCACGCTATCAGCTTATAACTTTTCTTCTCTTTTCCTGCTATACTCCTAGAAAAAGTTACCTAAACCCTCTGTCTCTATTTCCTTAATGCCCACTTAATACCCAATTCCTTGAATTTTGGTTTCCCCATCAACTCATTCTACTAAAACTGTTCTATCAAAGATTATTAATAATGTCCTTTTTTTTAGGTTTTTTTTGCAAGGCAAATGGGGTTAAGTGGCTTGCCCAAGGCCACACAGCTAGGTAATTATTAAGTGCCTGACCAGGGCCGGTGCTTTATCCACTGCGCCACCTAGCCGCCCCCATTAATAATCTCTTAACAGTTAAATTCATTGACTTTTTATTAGTTCTTATCCTTCCTGGTTTTTCTGAACTTTTAGTATTTCCTCATGGGAATTCCTTCTCAGCATTTCTTGAGAAATTCATGATTTTTCCCAATCCTGAATGCCAAGAAAATCAATCAAGAAATTACAAAAAAGTATTGTTGTTCAGTCATGTCCAACTATTTGTGACCTTATTTAGGATTTCCTTGGCAAAGATATTACAGTGTTTTTCCCTTTCCTTGTCCACTTCATTTTATAAATTAGGATATTAAGGCAAATAGACTTGCCCAGGGTCACTCTGATAGCAAGTATCTTGAGACCAGATTTCAACTTTGGTCTTCCAGACTTCAAGCCTGGAGTCCACTTAGTTGCCCTCTTTGAGAATTAAAGGTTAACAATCAAAAGTCAATGTTACTGATTCAAAGGAATCCACTAATATCAAGTTGAAAACCAGACCAAAAAAAAGCCAAAAAGTCAAGGTGAAGGTTAAGGACCAATGATAGGACCACAGAGAAGAAAAGCAATCACTATCTAATCATCTTGTTTGTAGTGTTGATATGATTAAACTATTTGTTCATGTTCCTATCTACTGCTAATTGTGAGTTATTCTTGCAAACATAAAAATATAAATAAATTTATACTCATAGTAATACTTTAATATAAGTTCCTTGAGTGGTGTTTCAAAAAATAACAAGTTTTAGAAGCAAAATGAAATCTTTCAACTGGTCATTTTGACATGTGATTCTATGTAGTGGTATTTACCTTTGCTAGGGGATCTGAATGTTATATCATTCAACAATGTTCCCTGAATTTTTCTATTATTTGAATGTTTTCTGAAATATTCAAATTACTAGAAAGTACTAGTGAATCAGTTTGACTGGAACATAGAATGACTGAAGGAGAAATGCTCAATAAGCTTGGGCAGGTAGACTAGAGACAGGTTGTTAATGGCCTTAAAAAACAAACAGGAGTCTGTATTTGGCTTATTGTACCTTGTAGTAGATAGAGTGCTGACCCTAGAGTCAGAAAGACCTGAATTCAAATTCAGTCTCAGACACTTACTAAATGTGAGACCTTGGGCAAGTCATTTAACCCTGTTTGCCTCAGTTTCTTCATCTGTAAAATGAGCTGGAGAAGGGAATGGCAAAACCACTCCAGAATCTCCCCAAATGGGGTCACAGAGCATTGAAAACTCCTGAAACAACTCAATAATTTCACTCTTCCTTCTAATACTCCAGCTCCTTTTTTTCATATCTGGAATGTTTCCTAGTCCCCTCTCCCTCTTAAATTTGAACCTCTTTCCTTCTGGGCTAAGCTGAAATGTCAACAAGGCTTTCCTGATTCTCCCAGTTGCTAGTCTGTATGTCCTTAGATATGGATATCCTTTGTTAGAGTGTAACCTCCTCCAGGGGAGGACGGTATTTCTCTTTTGTCTATATCCCCAAAACCCAAAAGAGGGACTAGTACATTTTTGTAGTTCAATCATGGTCTGACTCTTTGAGTAATGACAAATTTCAATGATCAAGATAATTATTTAGCATTATTTAGCCTTTGTTGATAAGGCTGTTTAGTGATCAATATAGTAATCTTCTATTTTAATACACAATTTTCAAGAATTAGCTAGAAAAATCATATCTATACATGACTTATTTTCACCTGCTATCCTATATTTATTTACTTAAAATTGTGATGCCTTCAAATAATTCTGGCTTCTCTCTTTATAGTAGGTGGGAATTTGATGAACATATTCTTCGTGCTATTAGGATTTTCACTGTTTTCTATTCATGTGTATATATTTACATATATAAAAAGTGATCAGTTATTACAGAAAAATATAATTAGAAGATTAGCAGGTGTTTCAAGAAATCAAATTAAAGTGGCATCTCCTCTGTTTCTGGGTAATAACAAATTGTCAGATGC
Source organism: Macrotis lagotis (assembly GCF_037893015.1). Classification (NCBI taxonomy): domain Eukaryota; kingdom Metazoa; phylum Chordata; class Mammalia; order Peramelemorphia; family Peramelidae; genus Macrotis; species Macrotis lagotis. The sequence continues at coordinate 136,882,981 of NC_133659.1, read as the reverse complement.
ACATATTATTGCTTACAATGACAATTTAAATACCCACAATTTTTAAAAACTCTTGACTTGTTATTTCAAAAAAAATCTTTTATTTACCAGAAAGAGCATTTAAAGAAAGGAAACATAAAGGAGTTTACTTGCTTTGGCACCAAAAAAGAACAACTTCATTTTATGAGAATATTCAGCATTTATTCATAACATATTTAATAGATACTTTCTTTCTCTTGAACCAAAATTACCTTAGAATCCAAGAATACTGGGATACAGAGTGAATATCAGATGGGTTATCATTTTTTGTTCTAGTAAGTTTACCAGATAATTCTCAGCTGCATTGATTTTTCCTTAACTCATAGATTGCAAAAGCTAAACCACTTCTCTTGTTCTGCCTTTTTAGGGCTAAAATTCAGAGATGGTTAGGTTTTTTAAAGCTCTTTTGTGTCTTTTCTATTTTATTCAAGGGAATATTGTTAGCTATGTGCTCCCTGTGTCAAAGTTGATCACACAGGGAGGCAAAGCATTCCAACCAAATAACAATGTATTAAATAAAAACTAGTCATACTTAACTGTATTGGGTCTCTCCCTACTCCTCACCTTTCAAAAGGCTCCTTCCTAATACAGTGTATCTGCCAAATGCTCAAAGAAGTCTTCATATGCCTGCTGTATTTTTGAACAAAGATTTCTCTAGAAAATACCTGAAATACTATTTGACGTTACATTAGGGGGCATTCTTAGAAAGTGGGGCAAATGTGAAACCAATGAGTTCTGTCAAGACCCTCTGCTTATCATTCCATTTTAAAACTGAAAGTAGATGGTTAATTTGTATTTATTCATCTCATAATTGAATTCAAAGTCACTTCATCTTATTCAATCTCACTTTCTGCATCTGCAAAATAAGGATAATAGTAATTCTCTTCATATATATAAAATATATATAGAAACATGTACATATTTTTATCTATCTATATATATATACACAATGCTTCACAAACCTTAAAGAACTATATATATATATAGCTCTTTAATATATATATATATCTATATATCTATATCTATATATCTATATATATATATATATATATATAGCTATTAATATCAAGATTCCATAGAGTTTGCTTCAGTTGCCTTCATGACCATTGGAACAAATTATTATCATGCACCCATTCCACCAAGGGGAGTCTTCACGTGCTTGGGGTAGACATCTCCCCAATTCACCAAAGGGTCTGAGGTCTGTCAGTTAGCCTCTACCTGGGTTGATTAGTCTTCTAAAATCGTTTTCTTAGGGTATGGCCAAGGTGCTAGCTATAGTCACAGATAAAAATTTGATTGACACCAAAAGTGGTGTCAGCCCTGAAAGGAATTTCCAAACCCTTATATTAGAGATGCTAGTTTTACTGAACATCCCTCACACCTTGGAAACTAAGTCAGAGACAGGTTAGATGACTTATTTAGTGTCACACAGTTAGAAAGTATCTGAGGTTAGATTTGAACTAACAATAATAGTTATTATTTTTTCAGGACTTAATATCTTCCTCCTCATTCAATCTCTTACTACTCCAGAGAAAAATAAGGTATAAATCTCTTCTCATTAATATGCAAAAATGTATGTAAAACTCTGTAAATCTTAATGAGTTATGTAAATGCTAGTTATTTATCAAATAAACAAACACTTATTAAGTTCCTACTATGTATTATTATTATTATTACTACTACTATCATAGTCATCATCAGTATTAGCATGATATCCCCCCCACCAATGAAATCACAGGCCTAACCCAAAACAACAACAACAATAAAAAACTTACAAATTGGAAAGGATCTTATACACTTTAAATGTAATATGTGGTCAGAAAAAACTGGATTTTAATCTTATCTCAGACACTTATGAACTAAGTGATTCTGGACAAATCATTTATTCTTTCTCTGAGTTTCAATTTCCTTTTCTGTAAAATGGGATAATATCATCTACCTTATAGGGATATTGTGAAAAATCAAATGAGATTATATCAAATCAATCAATGACCAAGTATTTGTTAAGTTTAGATTATATATCAGGCACTGGGTATATAAAAATGAATGAAATAGTCCCTATCTTCAGAAAGCTTGCATTTTTTTCTAAAAGAAAACATCTTACACATTTAGGATATAAAAATAAAAATAAATATAAGATAATCTAACAGGACTGAGAAGGAACAGGCACCTGTAGTTAAGGGAGAAGTCAGTAAAAATCTCAAATAGGAGGGAGCATTTAAGCTGAACTTTGAAGAAGATTAGGATTCTAAGAGGTGGGATAAAGGGAAAGGGCATTCCAGACATGGAAGACAACCAAGGCAAAAGTCCAGAACTGGGAGATGGATGATGGTATATGTATGTAAAGTCTTCTGCAAACCATTAAACATGATAAAGTCTTCAGCTTTTATTCTAAAGATAAAGAAGCTGGGTCAACTATGTAGCACAGTGGATAGAGGCTAGGATTTGAGTCAGGAAGACTACTCTTCCAGAGTTCAAATCTAGCCTCAGTAGCTATATGACCTTGGGCAAGTCACTTAACCTTGTTAGCCTGTTTCCTCATCTATAAAATGAATTAGAAAAGGAAATAGCAAACCTCTCTAGTATCTTTGCCAAGAAAACCTCAAATGGAGTCACAGAGTCAGACATGATTGAACATCAAAAAACTGAAGCATAAGGAATGAAATATTTCTTTTGGGAAGGGGGAGGTTAACATATATGATACAATAAGCATTTATTAAATGTCTACTATGTGCCTGGCAGAAGACTGGCTGACCATTTGTTCAATATATGGTAGAAGGGATTCCTTTTTTCAAGTATTGACTAAATAGCTTCTGAAGTTCTTTTGAACTTTGAAATCGTGTGATCTTCAGAACCCTCTGTAAATACATGAAAATTATTCAAATTTATATGATATAAAAATAGCTTAACATCAGTTATTTTTAGATAAGTATCAGAAAAAATGGTGAGTTCACAAAAAAACCCAACCAATTAATGTCTCAGAAGTCAATCTATGATCTAAATTTTAAAACCAGCTAATCATTATGTCTATATTTATAGATACAACTTCAGCATTTTTTTTCTCTTTTAAAGTTCTAATATGTTAGAAAATCATTATAAGAAAATGATTGAGAAATGTAGGCAATCAACATGGGGAGACTATGAGTATTGTTGCCTTTATTAACTATCAAGTTCCTGGGAGAACTACAGGTCAACTCTTAGGATTTTAAAAGAAAATAATTGTAACCTTTGTCACAAAACTCATTGGTATGGGACTATCTTCTAAATGTTAGAGATAAAGGCCCTACCCTGCATGAGGGGCAAAGCAGAGTTGGGCAGAAGGCAAAGAGAAAGAGACAGACCAAGATAGACAGAGAATTTTGACAAATCCTCTTTTGGGTCTCTTCAAGTGCCATTCCCCTTTGGGTCTTGTCAAGTTTTGAGTTGAATTGAGTTGCTGTGACACTTCTGTCAAGCAACTTAGAAAGAGGCAATGGAAGAGGCCAATTTCACTTAACATCGCTGACGGAAAGAATTAGGAACAGAATGAGATATGAACCTAACTGGATACCCTCTCACTCTGAGGAGATCAGAGGTGCTTCCCAACTTCCCCTCCTAGAAGGAATGAGAGTCTCCCTTGGAGAAAGATGGGGGGACGAAGAGACTAGATATGTATATTCTGCTTTCCCACAAACCACACACAATGACAGTACTCACTACAGATGGGGTTCTCCACACTTAGGGGTCTTTTGGGGGATCTTTCCCTGCATAGTAATAAGATGGAGATAAGAAATTTCAAAATGTGCAAAACTATAATGTGAAATCTGACCTCATAGTAATTCATTCTACCATAGCATCTCTTCAGAAAGCTGTGGAAATCAAAGTATCCAAAGATTTGTCTAATAAAAGAACAATGAGATGAAAGTCTTGTTTATTTTGGAAAATAATGCAGAGAAAAGATGGAAAAAAATACCCCAAAATAAAATATCTAATTTTGCCTAAATTGCTGTTAATTAAGGTAAAGTAAAGGTCAGTAAAGTTTCTACTATATAACCTAGGCTGTCTATACTGTCTATATAAATAGGATAATTGCTAGCATTTCATTTGTGCACTCAAAGAAGTTGACATGAAAATCTTATAGCATTTATCTTAAATTATTACTGTGGAAAGAGGAAAACCTTCAGTTCATAGATAAAACAAAGAAGACAATAATGATCACATTTGTCAATCCGAAATAAAGAAAACTACTACCAAAGCAGCAAAATCTAGCATCTTTAATCAAGGTATGGGAGTTGTAATTTGGGGCAAGAAGCATGCACCAAAGTCCTGGAGTGCCCAAGAGGGATAGAAGTAAATGCACTTCTTGGGAGGCATCACCTTGAGAGGCTGTTATATAAGTTGTTTTGTATAACATCTGAAAGTTCACATAGAAGGGCAGAGAGACTCAGAAGTGCTTACATGTGGTTAGAAGGGTGAGTTATTTTTGAGTATTTTAAGGTTTGCAAAATGCTTTATGAATATCATTTGATCCTCTTATATCACTTGAATATATCATCACTTTCCTCATGTGGTTGTATCTATCCTTAGTTTTGTACAAAAAAAGTTAACAAACAAAGCCCTTTCTCTCACAAATGATAGAGGGCCCTGAGCTGCACATATATCCATGACAGAAGTACTCTGAACACACTTTCTATTTGTCCATACATAATCCAAGATAAGCAAACCTGGCCCTAGAAGTAGGAAGCATTATTTATGTAACAAATATTTATCGAATGTGTTGGTCAAAGCATTAAAAGTTTTACAAAGGGATGATTGACATCTGGGAAAGACTTTGGTAGACAGAAAGACACATCAGTTACCTTTCCTACTTGGTAGATATACATTGAAACAGGAAGAATGAAGTAGAATTCTTATCAAGTTGTCTTCTGTATATTCTCTTACCTACATATTTATGAAACTGTTCACTTTCCTTATTTTCTTAAAATCTGTGATGGGATTGAGATCAACAAGTTTCTCCTTTGCCATCATACTTCCAATGCCTATTAGAATAGATTTTCTCTAAAAGTCAACAAAGTCAGGATTTGATTGACTGAGGGGGTGGAGTAAATACCTCCCAGGTTCCTTCATGGTGTCCCTCAGGCTGTGCTGATGTGACTTTCTGTTTATCTACAGAAAGGAGGAAAGAAATAAAGGGGAAAAAATTTATTAAATCCCTATCATGTGCTAGTTCAAGTGCTTTACAAATATTACCTCTTTTGAGTCTCACAGCAACCCTGGGATATAGGTGTTAATATTATCATCATCTCCATGAGGTAGACAGAGCTTAAGAGACTTATCCAAGGTCACTGAGTTAGTAAAAGTCTGAGACATTGGAAATCAGATCTTCCAGAATCTAGGGGCTGTGCTCCATTCACTATGGTAACCTGCTTGCCTAGGTGCATAAAAGATCTCACCTACATGGAGACAATAGCCTTTAGACCTGGTGGATGCCACAAGACCATGGGAATCACCACACCCTATCCTGCAGAAACATACATTTCCATATAGAGATAAGGGGCCTTTCGTAAGCAGGGCTACATATATAAAAGAGTTGAATGTCTCATTTAGTTCCTGTTGTGAAGTTAACTTAATTGGAGTCAGCTTCAGAAATTCATTTTTTTGGATAATTCTGTTTCCTTTGCAGAAACAGCATCTAAGTTCAATATCCTTCTCCCCTTCCACAAATATTCTCTATGGCTCCATCTTAAGGTCCTTATTTTTTTATACACTAACTAGATGATTTCATCAGTTTCTAGTTTCGACTAGTATCTCTTTATAGTTAAGAAAGGTAACAAGTTTAAGTTCTTACTATAAGCCTGGCAGCTACTATGATAAATGCTGAGGATTCAAATAAAAACAAAAAGAAAGATGCTTTCAAAGGATGGGAAGGAAAAAAACAAACAAACCAAAAAGAACTGGAGAGATGTGGATGGGAAGGAAGGAAGAAAACACTTCCCTCATGGACATAATTTTCACAAAATGGAGCTCCAGAAGGAACTCACCAACTGGAGAAAGATCCCAGGTCTTGTGAAAGAATATTAAAGGATCAGATCTTAGGATGATTGTTGTTCATTCTTTGTTCTCAAAGATACATCTGAATGACATTGTGAAGGTACTGTCTTGATTTGTGATTTGGATTGAAAGAAAGAACTCTGAAAAATCTTCCCAGGACCAGAAAGTCTTGGAAACTGAAGGAAGTTCCAGGATAATAATAGCAATAGAGAAGGCGTGGTTTTGAAGTTCACAAATTCCTTATTTGGGATAAGGTCTAAATCTATATATCCAGCCCTCATTTTTCTCTGGAGTTCTGGTTTCATATTTCAAATTGCCTACTGGATATTCCACAGACTCTGAAACTCAATATGTCTTTTCTCTTAAGCTCACTTCTCCTAACCGATTTCTCTTTAGGTTATTCTTCCAATAATACAATACACAACCTAGTTGTCATCCTTAACTCTTCATTCTTATCTCACTCAATTCCATATCCAATCATTTGCCAATTCTTATCAATTTTATCTCATAGAAATCCCTCGTATCCATCTATCTTCTTCTCTCTACTCTCTACAATACCTTATATTTTGTACTTGTGAAATAGCCTCTTTATTGATTATCCTGCATCCACTCCCATGCTTCTTTAGCTGATCATCCATAAAGTTGACAAACTGATATTTTACCTTTCTTTTGATTTCCTTCAATCTAGCATTCATCTTTACTATTCTATTGAAAAATGATTCCTAATTAATAAACTGAATGACCTAATTCTCAGTACTCATCTGCCTTGAGGCTTCTAGGTAAACACTGGATAGAGAGCTGTACCTGTGTTCAAAAAGTCCTTCATTCAAATCCTTCTCTGGACACGGAGCAGGTAAGGGACTCTAGCAGAATCATGTAGGCTCTTCTTCAGTCATAAGTTGGGAATAATAATAGTACCTTCCTCTAGAGGCAGTTATAGGTAAGACTCAAGTAAGATCATATTTATAAAACATGTATCATAGTACTTGTCACATAATAATATATTTAATAATAATATAAACCTAATGTATGCTCCATTTCTTTCTTCTTTCCATCTTTTGGTTTTGTGGGGTCAAATGAGAGAATATCCAAAAAGCATTTATCTTAGTGTCCGGTACACGGTTTGAGATTAATAAATGCTTATCTTCTTGCCCTTCAGCTTGCTTGATATCTCTTAAATCTTGTTGTGATGATACAAAGGACTTCTAACTTCCTCTGATTTATCTTCCTCTAATCCAGAAGTCCCAGGGAACATCAATGGATGGAAGTCCTATAAGGTGACCATCAGTTCCCCATACAAGTATAAAATTTATATTTATTTATTTTCTATTTTTTCAGGTTTTTGCAAGGCAAATGGGGTTAAGTGGTTTGCCCAAGGCCACACAGCTAGGTAATTATTAAGTGTGTGAGACCAGATTTGAACCCAGGTATTCCTGACTTCAGGGCTGGTGCTTTATCCACTGCACCACCTAGCCGCCCTTCTCATTTCTTTCAATGACTATTCCAAAGTCCCTCTTTTCCTCACAAACCTATACCAATCTCTTCTCTTTGAAAAAAAAATGAAGCCACCTGTCATAAAATCCTACTTAAGAATTTAAAATCCCTCTGTATCTGCCTGCACAAGGTCTACTCACCTCCTATTACTAAATTCATCATGGTGCCTCCATTTGTGGAGAGGTGCAGGTCAGACTGCCTTCATTACCCATTACTTCATTCCTGTTTATCACTTTCTCTGGTCTTTGAAATTAATAACCAATACCTTCATTACCTGAGTGCACCTGTCTTCTTAAATCTATAAGAAACAGTAGTCTTTTTCAAACCAAATTCTCAGTTTGTAATTTTCATCCCATCTAATCCTGTTTAAGAGACTGACCCATCAACAATCTCAAACTCTCTCCTTCTCTCTCTCTCTCTCTCTCTCTCTCTCTCTCTCTCTCTCTCTCTCTCTCTCTCTCTCTCCTTCTCTCTTTCCTCCTTCCTTCCTTCCTTCCTTCCTCCCTCCCTTCCTTTCTTTCTTTCTTTCTTTCTTTCTTTCTTTCTTTCTTTCTTTCTTTCTTTCTTTCTTTCTTTCCTTCCTTTTTTCTTTTTCTCTTTTCCTTCTCCAGTTTATATCTATCTACTGATTTCTTTCATACTGTGTACAGACATGTCTGAATCTATATCATCCTTTAAAAAAACTACCCTCACTTGATCTTGTCATCTTCTCAAGCTACCATCCTATATTTCTCTTCCTTTTCACTGACAAACCTCTAGAAGCATATACAATTGCTGCTTTCATTTCTTAAAAAACCACTCATTTCTTAGTCTGGCTTTTGATCTTAGAACTCAACTGAAATTATTTTCTGAGGTTACTAAGGAACCATTAACTGATAACCTGATACTCTTTATTTCAATCCCCATTTTCATGATTTTCTCTAGATTTCAAAATCTTCCCCTTCCACTGCTGGGTCATCCTGGAATCTGGACCTAGAATCTTCTTGCTCTGGAAAAGCCTATCACACCCAAAGCTTATCATCTTGCAAAAGGCCTGCTCACCTCCAATTACTAGATTCCTCTTTTGTGCCTCCATTTTATGGAGAGGCCCAGGTCAAGCTGTATTTATGTTTTCCCCCCAGTTCCTTACTTTCTCTCATCTTTGAAACTATGGCCCAGTACCTTCAATACTTGAACTAACCCTACCCTGATGTTCAGATCCCTTTTGTGTATTTTCTTCTCCCATCAGAATGTAAACCTCCTTGAAGGTTTAAATATATCTGCCTTGTGCATGCAGATAGAGGGATTTTGAGTTGTGGAGCAGGAAATGAGGGTTTTTATGATAAGTGACTTTTCTTAAGGAGAGGAGGTTAGGATAGGTGTGTGAGGAGAGAAGAGTTTTGGAACAGTCATTGGAGGAAATGAGAAAAAAATAGAGAATAAATGAATAAAAAGTTTATACTTATATGGTGTAAGGGGACAGTTAGAAGATGTAGTAGATTAATGGAAGAGGATGAATCAGGAAAACTTATCTTCCTAGTTCAAATCTGGCCTCAGATATATACTAAATGGGAGATCCAGGAAAAGTCACTTAAAACTGTTTGCCTCAGTTCCCTTAACTGTAAAATGAGCTGAAGAAGGAAATGGCAAACTAATCCAATATCTTTGACAAGGAAACCCCAAATTGATCACAAAGTCAGACATGACTCAAAAACAACTAAAGAACAACAACAATAAAATATTAACAGACACCAACAACTTTGTGCTAAAGTAAGGCTTTTACCATTAAATCAGTAACATTTTTTTTTACCAAAAAGGAACATCTTATTAAATAGATGCACATTATCAAAACATTATTATCTAATGTAGAAATGATTATCAAAACTGCATTCCTTTATATACTTTTTTAAAAATTATTTTAATTTGACCTCATTCTATTCCAAATTGCTCTCTGAGATGCCATTTCTAAAGCTTATTCAGGATAAACTTCTTTCTATGATAGTAGTATGGAAGTCTAGGAGGAAATCTTTTGTTTTGAGGGAATCTCTCTGAAATCCATAAGTTTCCTGACTGCCTATTTTCCAATCACTCCCCTATCTTAGGAGCTCCCCTGGAGCTCCTAACCTGTAACTTTCTAGAATACTCCATATCTGGAATCTTCCACATGAGAATTTTTCCTAATACATGTTGTATGCAACTAGGCCTACTAACAAGATTTTGTCAAATCTCTGCCTGAGTAACTCATAAAAACAAACAAATGTGTCTGAATAAGACCCTGCCCCTTTATTGTAAAATTTCTCACCCTGATTGAATTGATAAATGATCCTGAAATGTCACTCAATGAATGAAATAAGGGGAGTGATGAGAGCCTAAAGTTGACTGTTGTATGAGTACCAAGTTCCAAAGCTCTTCCTCCTTCTTCCTTCTGCTGATATAGGGAATATTCAAGGAAGACTAGTACCTACAGTGTGAGGGCTGCTGAGCTCTTTTGAGGGCTGCTTTCCACCTTTGATGTCTACCTGAGTCACCAAATTCTCACCTGTGGCTTCAAGAAACTGTAGCAGCTACACCAAGGTAAACTGTTTCAGAAGGCAGACTAAACCAGGTTGAGGGTAACTGAGGGAATCTCAAACTCATTGGTGAATTGTGGGGGGTGTCTACCCCAAGAACGTGAAGTCTTCTACTGGTGGAATGGGTGGATGCAAACACTTCATTTCAATTGTCATAAAGGCAACTGAAGCAGGTGCTGTGGAGTACTTAGAGCTTGGTTAGACATCAAAGACACAAAGGTAATCCATTTCATCTAGAGCCATCACCAGTTGTCTTGACTCTGTTTTGCTATGTTGGATCATGATGACTTTGGAAGAGAGAATGAGGCAGATGACTTTATGTAACTCTACCTCACTTCAATCCAATTTATGCACACATCAAAAGACACCACCCATCCTTTACCATTCCTTAAAGTCCTGTAGTGACAGACAAGTGATCAAGCAGCAGGTGCAGATACACTGGGAGCTGTAGTCACAACCCTGCACACGGGCAGCCAAGGCTATAGGGTCATTTCCCCAATGAAAGCAGCAGTGAGATTCAGCAGCCTCCTGGATGACTGAGTAGCCCTTTAAAGGATCATACTGCTCACCTCCTGTTGTGAGGAAGGGGTTAGAAAAGGTGCCCTAAAAATCATTTATTCAACCCTGGTCTGATTACCATAGCCAATGGGGATCCCACTTTCCAGTCAAAACATACACAAAAAAATGTACAAACACTTCTTCAAAGAAGATTCCATTCACCATTGGTGTATGGAATGTACACACACTCATAGACAACACAAGATCCAATAGACCTGAAAGATGAACATCTCTTGTTGCAAGGAACTCAGCAGGTATCATATCCAGCAGCCCTGAGTGAAACAAAGCTGACAAAAGAAGGCCAGCTTACTGAAGCTGGGGCTGGATACATGTTTTTGTGGAGTGACTGCAGTGAAAGGAAGCACTGTGAGACTGGGATAGATTTTGCAATCAAAGCTAATCTAGTCAACAGTCTTGAATGCCTAACAAAAGGAGTAAATAACAAGCTCATGACTATGAGATTGCCCCTTTCAAGAAAATGCCATGCCACTGTCATCAGTAACTATTTCCCATCATGATATTAATTGTTCACCCCTGATGAAGTTAATGAAAAATTTTATGAAGACCCGGAGATCCTTATCATCAATGTACCCTAAAAAGGACATGTTTCTAATTTTAAGTGACTTTAATGCTAGAGTAGGCTCAGATTATCAGACATGACAGGGAGTCCTTGGGAGGAATGGAGTGGTAACAGTAACAGCAAATGGTCACCTACTACTAAATACTTGTGTATCTCATGACCTTCTCATAACAAACATTGCTTCCATTTACCTAAACACAATAAAACTTCCTAGATACACCTTCATAGCATTAGTTGTCATCTAAAAGATTTTGTGATTGTAAGAAGAGATAGACAGAATGTGAGAGTGACAAAGGCAATGTGTGGTTCAGAGTGTTGGAGTGATCACAGACATCCCCTCTAAGCTAAATATTCACATTCAACCAAAGCAAGGCAAAATGATTACTAGAAGAATTAATGTCAAGAGATTAGATGCCTCACTGAGTGGGAGCAGTTTGTTGCTAACTTGGAAGGAAAGTTGAACCAACTCATAGTTGGCAGCAGTGGAGAAGAAAAAGAGTGGGCAACTTTCAGAGATCCAGTGTACAGTGATGCATTTGCTTATCTGGGTCAGAACACTCACAAACATCAAGACTAGTTTGATGAAAATGATGGGAAAATGCAGAAGTTTCTAAAGGAAAAACAGGGTTTATCAGCAGCAATTTCTAAGATGGCAGCATTAATTCCATCAAAAGTTAGGTACAAGGGAAGCTTGGAGAGATGTAGGACTCTTGGCTCAGGAAGAAGGCAGATGAAATTCGGTTTTATGCAGATAGTAACAAAATACTCTTATGATACTGTAAGGGCCATTTATGGGTTAAAGACCTATGGTACATTCTCAACTAGTCTATGCTGATGGATCTACATCTATTAAAATAGGGACATGATCTTAGAGAGATGGGCTGAACACTTCCATAATGTTCTTAACTTTCATATTCATCAATCGTGCAGAAGCCATTGACAGTTTACCTCAAGTTGAAGTCAATCAGTCTCTAGCTGAAGTTCCAACTGAAGAAGAGATTTTTGAATGCCATTAATCTCCTTTCAAGTGGCAAAGTACCTGGTGTAGATTCTAAATCAGCTGAGATCTATAAGGTGGGGGTCCATTGCTCATCTAAAAGTTGACCAAAATTTTCCAAGTTATATTGCATGAAGAGGTTATCCCCCAAGAATTCAAGGATGCTTCCATTATCCATCTCTATAAAGATAAAGGGAATATATTGTCCTGTGACAATCACAGGGGTATTTCTCTTTAGTCATTTTTGGTAAGATTCTTTCCAGAGTCCTTCTCAATAGGCCAATCCTTTACCTGGAAGGTGGTCACCTCCCTGAGAGCCAGTGTGGCTTCAGAAAGGGTTGAAGATGTGATGCTTGCTGCTGGACAATTCCAGAAAAAATGCCAGGGATCTGTCTACATTTGTAGAACTGACCAAGGCCTTTGATATCAGTTATGAAGGTTTATGGAAAATTGTGTCAAACTTTGGTTGCTGGAGAAGTTCATCAGAATTGTATGTCAAGTTCATAACATCATGCTTGCTTGGGTTCTGGATGGTAGACAATGCTCTCAAGGTTTCCCAGTTATCATGGAGTGAAACAAGGATATGTCCTTGCTCCCATACTTTTTAGCATGATGTTTTCAAGTCATGTTATCAAATACCTTCACTGGGGATGAACATGGCCTCAAGGTCAGCTACTAGCGAATTCTTTTGTGTGAGAAGTGTTTTGTAATTGTTTTCAAAAAGTTTCTGAGTCTGTCTTGGTAAATAGACTTCCAGGTATTTTATACTGTCTGAGGTTACTTTGAATGGGATTTCTCTTTCTAGCTCTTCCTGCTATATCTTGCTAGTCATATATAGAAAAGTTGAGGATTTATGACGGTTAACTTTATATCCTGCAACTTTGCTAAAATTGCTAATTGTTTCCAGTAGTTTTTTGTATGATTTCTTGGGATTCTCTAGGTATATCATCATATCATCTGCAGAATGAGAGTTTTGTCTCTTCCTTCCAAATTCTAATTCCTTCAATTTCTTTTTCTTCTCTTATTGCTGAAGCTAACATTTCGAATACAATATTGAATAGTAGTGGTGATAATAGGCATCCTTGTTTCACCTCTGATCTTATTGGGAATGCTTCTAGCCTCTCCCCATTGAATATAATGATTGTTGATGGTTACAGATAGATACTGCTTATTATTCTAAGGAACATTTATTCCTACACTCTAATATTTTTAGTATGAATGGATGCTGTATTTTGTCAAAAGCTTTTTCAGCATCTATTGATATAATCATATAATTTCTGATAGGTTTGTTGTTGATATAATTAATTATACTAACAGTTTTCCTAATATTGAACCAAACCTGCATTCCTGGAATAAATCCTACTTGGTCATAACGTATTATCCTAATGATAACTTGTAATCGTTTTGCTAAGATTTTATTTAAGATTTTTGCATCTATATTCATCAGGGAGATAGGTCTATAATTTTCTTTTTCCATTTTAATACTTCCTGGTTTAGGCGTCAACACCATATTGGTATCTTAGAAAGAGTTAGGCAGAGTTCCGTCTTCCCCTAATTTTCCAAAGAGTTTATATAGAATTGGAACCAATTATTCCTTAAATGTTTGGTAGAATTCACTTGTGAATCCATCAGGCCCTGGAGATTTTTTCCTTAGGGAGTTCAATGATGGGTTATTGAATTTCCTTTTCTGAGATAAGGTTGTTTAGGTTTTTAATTTCCTCTTCATTTAGCCTGGACAACTTATATTTTTGTAAATATTAGTCCATTTCACTTAGATTGTCAAATTTATTGGCATGGAGTTGGGCAAAATAACTCTGAATTATTACTTTAATTTCTTCCTCATTGGTAGTGAGTTCACCTTTTTGATTTATGATACTAGCAATTTGATTTTCTTTCTTTTTTTAATCAAATTGAGAGAGGTTTATCAATTTTATTGGTTTTTTCATAGAACCAAATCTTGGTTTTAGTTATTAATTCAATAGTTTTTTGTTTTTGCTTTTATTAATTTCTTCTTTAATTTTTAGAATTTTTAATTTTGCATTTAATTGGGTGTTTTTAATTTATTCTTTCTCTAATTTTTTTAGTTGCATATTTAGTTCATTGATTTCTTCTTTCTCTAATTTATTCATGTAAGCATTTAAAGATATAATATATCCCCTGACAGTCGCTTTAAATGAATCCCATAGGTTTTGGTATGTTGCTTCATTATTGCCATTACCTAGGATAAAATAATTAATTCTTCCCATAATTTATTGTTTGATCCACTCATTTTTTTTAAATGATGTTATTCAGTTTCCAATTAGTTCTGGGTCTATATCTCCCTGGCCCAATATTGCATATGATTTTCATTGCACTATGATCTGAGAAAGATGTATTCACTATTTCTGCCTTTCTGCAATTTATTATTAGGTTTTTATGCCCTAGTACATGGTTAATTGGCAATTTCTTCAACTTGAAAAAGGCTAAAAGCCAAGACCAAAGCACAGGGAGTATTGGCAAATGATCTTTCATTTGCAGATGATTGTGTGCTCCATGCAGCCTCTGAAGCTGAGATGCAACAAAGTATGGATTGATTCTCTGCTGCTTGTGTTAATTTTGGTCTAACAACAATTAACACCAAGAAAACACGGGTACTCCATCAGTCAGCACCACACCATCCATATGTGGCACTATCAATAACAGCAAATGGAGAAGTTTTGAGTACTATAGACAAGTTCACTTACCTTGGTAGTGTCTTCTCCAGTGAGGCTCACATTGACCATGATGTTGATACATGCATTGCCAGAGCTACCTCAGCATTTGGGAGAATCTGAAAGAAGGTGTAGGAGAGAAGACATATTAGACTAACTACAAATTAAACATCTACAGAGCCATTGTGCTGACCTCTTTACTATATGCTTATGAAACCTGGACAATCTACCAGCACCATGTCAGGAAACTGAATTACTTCCATCTAAATTGTCCTGGGATGATTCTGAAGATCACCTAGTGGGAGAAGATATCAGACACAGAGGACCTTTTTCAAATTAAACTGCCTAGCATTCCAACATAACCTCAGAGAGGGAAACTATGATGAACTGGACATTTGTTAGAATGCCAGAAGTATGTTTGCCAAAAAGATTATTTTATGGAGAACTCACAGAGGGCAAGCACTCACAGTGGGGTCAGAAGAAGTGATACCAGGACACCTAAAGATTTCTCTTAAGAACTTAAGAATTGATTGTACAACATGGAAGCCACTGGAACAATACCACCCAGCATGGTGTGCCCTCTTCAGTGAGGATGCAGCACTCAATGGAAGGCAGAATGGAAGCAGCTCAAAGGAAACATAAAATACTTAAGTTTAGCTTATGGATTATTTGTGATGTCATTTTGGTCTTCTTCAAAAAGGATGAATAAGAACCAACCAAACCAACTAAACCAACCAACCAACCAACTTCTTCCTGCTGTGCCCTGAATATCATTAGAGTCAAGGTCTGGAAATATGCCTCCAGTGCCTGAGAACTGGTATTATTCTTTCTTTTCAAATGACAGAATCCCAGGTAGGATTACTGGAATAATCGAATAATCACTTCCATTGCCTCTTTTCACAGACTACACAAACTGTTACTGTTTCTTTAAGAAGGTTTTGGGACTCAAATACTGATATTTTAATTGCTATGCTCTAAGCAGTGAGAGGGGAGAGGAATAAATTTAACTTTGATCTATGAGGAATCTCTGAGAAGACATAAAACTACTATTTTTAGAGATTAAACTTTAACTGCTTATGCTAAGGTTGGGAATTTTCCTTGCCCCAATTAATTTAAAGGTCCAGACATTTCAACAAGATCAACCAATCAATAAAAAGTATAAAATTGATGTGAACAAGTCATAAGGAGGGAAGTGCTTTGATCATTGAATAAAGACAGGTTTCAGTCACATAGGAAATATTTTATGACTTGCTTAAAGGAATTTATATATTCCTGGGCCTATGTATAACAATCAGGTCTAATGAAGGGACAGCTGTAGCCAGTCCAAGGGAGCATTACTAAATGGAGGAAAATGAGCAACTGCCATGGGAGAAGAGGTTTCTTCAAGAGATTAAATAAGCAATATTTAATCTCTTCTTAATGGCAAGTAAGATGATGTTGATGGCTCAGAGTTTATTAATTGAAGATTTGTAACTTTAGCCAGTTCAATAGTTTCATGTACTGTGAACTTATAAATGTATCAATATTTTAGACAAATGAAAAATATTCCAATGTTCTACCTTTGCAGGAGTAGAACATATGAAAGAAAGTATTAGACTGTTCTCTTCTATTGTATTCCTTTCTGCTGATGTATCAGATGAAGAACTTGTTTATAAAGATTACACTATTGATCCACCATTAGTGGCAGAGCTGATTTTCAGTTTTCAAAACCATTGACCACTGAGTTGCCTTGTGGTTAAGGCCACACCATTTTGAGAAGAGTGATAGAATTAGGAACGTCTGTGGCCTTGGAGGACAGCTAGGTTGCCCAGTGGATAGAGTACTAGGCCTCGAGTCAGTCATATTGGTGAGTTCAAATCTGGTTTAGATACTTACCAGCTCTGTGACTCTGGGCAAGTAACTGTACCCTGTTGCCTCAGTTTCCTAATTCTCATATTAGGATCAGGGAAATAAGAGGAGGGTTTCAGAATTGAAAGCATCAGCTGAGACCTCAGAGATCATCTAATTCAATTCATCCTTGACCAAGAATTTCCTCTACAGCATATCCAAGTGATCACAAGGCCTTTCTTTGAGGATCTCTCTAGAAAGCAGGAGCCCACCATAGATATAGCAATAGACCAGGAGTTAAAAAGGTTTGAGATCAGGCACTCTGAATGACTTTGGGCAAGTCACTCTGCTTAATTTCTTCAACTATAAAATAAGGATAATAATAATGGTATCTACTTTGTTATTGTGTGAATAAAATGAGATAATATTTGTGAGGTACTTTGCAAACCTCACTGTGCTATATAAATGTTAGATATTAGTATTAGCATCCTTGAGGCATCCAATTTAGATAATTCTAATGGTTAGAAGATTTTTCTTTATGCCAAGTTTAAATCTGATTATTTCTCTGCAATGTTATCCTTTTACTCCTAAATCTTCCCTTTGGGGTCAAGCAGAACAAATTGGAGCTTTTTTTTTCACTAGGTAGTCTTTCAAATACTTAAAAGTTATTAAGAATGCCTTAACCTCCCCCCCCCAACCCCCACTGGATTCTAGAGCATTGCTAATAGTTTCTTCTTTTTTCCCAGCTAATAATCATTTCCAATTCTTTCAACTAGTACTCATGTGATATTATTTGAAGGATTTTTTTGTTTTGCTTTGTTTTTCCCTCTGGTTGCTCTTTTCTGGACAATCTTCAATTTACCACTTGTTTTTCTTAAAATTCAGTGCCCAGAAATGACCAAAATGCTCCTGTTGAAGTTTAATTAGGAAAGAGGACGGTAGGACACTGAGTCTCACAATGCAGCTGTAAATCCCATTAGCTTTCTTGATCATCAAAACATCACTGATTCACTTTGATCTTAAAATTTGTTAAGAGACAGCTAAGTGGTACAGTGGCTAGAGCACAAGATTTGGAATCAGGAGGATCTAAGTTCAGATATAACTTCAGACATTTGATACTTAGTAGTTGTGTGACTTTGGGCAAATCACTTAACCCTTATTATCTCACATCCAGGACCATCTCCAGTCATTCTGATTCATATCTGGGCACTGGATCCAGATGGCTCCAGAGGAGAAGGTGAAGTGGGTGATTTAGCATAGCACCCCTTCACTCAAATCCAATTCACGTGCATGTCTTGACATCATGTTCCTGATGTATCATGGTCTCTTTGAAAATGAAGGAAAGGGCTGCTAGGTGGCGCAATGGATAGAGTACTGATCCTGGAGTCAGGAGGACCTGAGTAGAAATCCATTCTCAGACATTTAATGATTACCTAGCTGTGTGACCCTGGGCGAATCACTTAACCCCAATGCCTTGAAAAAATAAAAACCCAAAAAACAAATCAGAAAATGAAGGACAAACAACAACAAAATTTATTAAAAAACCTTTAGATATTTTTTCCAGACAAATTGCTGTCCAATTATGTGCCTTCCATTTTACGTATATTTTTGAAAACTGATTCTTTTAATGCAAATAGGTTTAGGGCATAGCATTTAGAAGTAAAAGGAATTGTAGAACTCATCAAGTCAGACTTCCTCATTTACAGATGAGGAAATTGAGAGAACCCAAGGGTCCTACTCAAGATCACAAGGGTAGCAATTAACAGAGATAGGATTTAAATTAATTTCCTGTGACCCTGAAACCACGTCCTTTACACCACCTTTAGTATTGTTTCAGTTCTATCATCTAGTCTGTCAGGATATTTTTGTTATCTAATATGTTATCTAAGCTTTCCAAATTTGTGATTTGGAAATTGATAAGTATACCATTTATGTCTGTGGACATTTATTTAAAAACATCCTAGAACCCAACATACATCACTAGGTCACTACAGTAGACTTCTAAAGTTGACCCTGAATCATTAGTGAATAATTTTTGGTCTAGCCATTCAACTGATTTTGAAGTTCATTAAAGCTAAACAATTAGTCAATCAACAGGCATTTACTAAGTACCAACTATGCACCACATATAATTCCAGATACTTGAGATTTTCCCACTGGTTTGCTAGAAATTGAGTAAATCTACCAATCTAGCAAACTCATCAATAAAATGAAAGAGATTAGTCAGATTTGACCCATTCTTTTAAAAAATAAAATAATTAATTAATTTTCACATTGCTACATAGTCATGTTCATAAAAGTAAACATAATCTCCCCCCCCCAAAGAAAGAGAAACCTCAATAAAAATAAAGTGAAAAGAAAAAAGTGTACTTCAGTCTATATTCAGATACCATTAGTTCTGCTTTTGGGATGGATAGCATTCTTTATCATAAGTCCATCAGAGAAATTGCTTCAATATTTTCCCTATAGTTTCTATTGCTAGCTGTATTCCCTCCCATCCTATTCCCCTCTACTCCCATTTATTCTATTCTCTATTTCTCTCCTTTCACCTTGTCTCTCCTCAAAAGTGCATTGTATCTGATTCCCTTCTCCCATGATCTCATCCCCAAGGACCTCTTTTCCCCCATCCCCATCCCCTTTCTCCCATCCCTTTCTTCTCCTATTTTCTTCTAGGATAAGCTAGATTTCTATACCCAGTTGAGTGGGTACTTTATTTCCCCATGTATAAAATGTACCCCTTTTTGAAAAATTTGGAGTCTAAACCCTGGGAGCATACAGTGGTTGTAGACTTTTTCACTTGCATTTCCTGCTTTTTTGTGCTTGTTGTCTTTGTGCTCATTGTTTCTCATTTTTTACTGTAATATTAGGCTACATTTTGTCATATTCTGCCCAGAAATGGCTTGGAAAACATTCCTGTACAGTGCTGAATTCGAGTTAAAAATGATCCAGGTTTCAAAAGTGAATAGAAACCATGCTGCTGAATGTAAATTTGGTCCTCCTCCAATTGAGAAAACAATCCAAGACTGGCTACAGGAAGAAGAAACCCTACTGAAAATGCCATGGCAGAAGAATGGCCTGATTTAGAGAGGGAATTGAAGAAATGGATTGAACAGCAAAGGGCAATCCACAAAGATGGTTCATCATGAGGCAAGAAGAATTGCTGACAAAAAAGAAGTTACTGATTTCAAGAGGACGCAATTGGTGCTTCAGGTTCATTAAACAGAATGGACTAAGCATGCATCCATGTACCAGACTTGCCTAAAAGATGCCTGAAAGCTATGAGCACAAGATCCTTGAATTTCATGATGAATAAAATATGAGTTCAATAACTTTATGTAATATATTTTTTCAAATTTTTCAAATTTCAGGTCCCAAAATTAAGGTGCTGCTTATACATGAGGAAATACAGTATGTTATTTCTTCTCTGAGCCACTTCAGATGAGAGTGAAGGCTTTATTTGATCCATTCTTAAAAGAGCCCTCTTGGCCTTCATAATCACTATTTCATATTTTAATAATATATTCTACAATTTTGTCAGGGATCAAAGTAAATTTTACTTATAACTTAAAGGTTTCATTTGCTTTCTTTTCAAAAAAAAATCAAGACTTTAGGACATCCAGAACAGTGCCAAGATGATGGTGTGAAGCTTTTCCCTACCAAAGCTAAATGAAGCCTCTGCACTGACATTTAAGCTCCAGATCCAACCAAGAAAAAGAGAAGATCCAGATAAGTTTTCATTTGCAAACATCATGGAGGATCTTCATTGAAGGTCTGTCTCTTTTGAGGCATGGAGAGGTAAAGCCCAGCTAGGTGGGAGAGTGGGAAAACTAGCCGGGAGGCTTTTGGCCACAGTGCAGTCCAGGTTGGGACAGCTTGACAACAGCATGGATCTCAGAGGCTAGATAACAAGCCAGTGCAGAGTGTCCCAATCCCAAATTCTGAACACTTGGAACACCAGGGCAAAAGACAGGACTGGGTTGGGAACAGACCACTGCATAATCAGAACCTGGACACAAAGGAGGAAATAAACTCTGCAAAGGCAAGACCTGGACTGCATAGGCAACATCTTGGGCCAAGGACAAGCCAGGGATCAGACTCCAGCCCCTGTATAAAAAGCTTGATTCTATACTCCTTGTAACCCAGGAACAGAGTTCAAACAATAAAGATGATCAAAAAAGCTAAAAGAGCAATCACCATAGAAAGCTACTTTATAGATAAAGATGATATCAAAAAAAATTAAAAAAAAAAAGAAAAAAAGATGATATCAGTGCCATGTCAGAAGAAGACTGAAAAATTACTCACAGAGGATGTCTCATAAGTGTCTATGAATTCAAATCCAAAAGCTCATTGAATAGCCTTAAAAATAATTTAAAAAACAAAGAAAAGAGAAAGAAGAAAAATGAAAAAAAAAAAAGAAATGAGTCATGCAGGAAAATTATGAAAAATTGACCAAAGAAAGTAAAAGTAAAAATAATCAACTGGAAAAAGAATGTAACTCTTCAAAAAATAAAATTGACCAACTGGAAAAAGAAACACAAAAGTTAATTGAAGAAAATAAAACCCTAAAAATTAGAAATGGATAAATAGAAACCAATAAATCTGCAAGACTACAAGATTCTATCAAAGAAAATAAAAAGGCTGAAAAAAATTGAACATAAAGTAACTTACAGGAAAAACAAATGATCTAGAAAATAGTTTGAAGAGAGATAATTCATGAATCATCAGACTACCAGAAAGCCTAGTTCAAAAAAAGAACCAGGAAAACATCATACAGGAAATTATTAGGGAAAACTGTCCAAACCTACTAAGGCAAGAAGACAATATAGCAACTGAAAGAACACACAGAACTCCTTCCAGAAAGAGACCCCAGGATAAAAACTCCAAGGGCTGTTATAGACAAATTTCAGAATTCAAAATTAAAGGAAAAATACCACAAGCAGCAAAAATAAAACATTTTAAATACAAAGGAAGCACAATCAGTCTCATATAGTGAAGTACAATATTAATATTTGTGTAATCCCTGTATAAAAGGGGTCCTTGACATTTTTCTGGGCCCTGAGAAACTCCTCAGAAATATAAATTTGACTAGGCCCCTTTAGGTCTGGGAACACACTGACAGGACACAAGTATCTGGGGTCACAAAATAGAGCATAAATTTATCTGAGATTAATATTAACTCCTGTTAACCTAATCCTTTTGCTGTATATATAAATTCCTGCTTCCTCCCAAGACTGCCTCCCCATCCCCCAGATGCAGCTAGAACCATAAGCTAATAAATTCCACTCTCCCTAAATCTGCGGGAAGTCCGTAAGTATGTCATTCCCTTTGTCAAAGGAAACATGTTAACACCCTGACTTTCTTCCATCCTTTACTACTCTACTTTCTATACTAGGCCATATGTTTATATATTAGTCTGACAAGGAAATATATCTAACCACTATCACTGCTTCTGTATCCTGTTTGCTCACAATACCCCCCCCCAAATATTATAAAAACCCAATCCTCTGAACACTCAGATGCTGTCTGATTTGGGTGATCATGACCCCCCAGGTAGCCCCCAGTTATTAAAGGCTCTCCAATTCAAAATTTATCAAATTTTGGTCTCCATCTTGCTTTTTTTGGGGGGTACAACACAGGACCCATCACCCTCAACATTGGAGGACCTGGAATACCATGTATTGGAGGGCAAAGGACCTGGGATTACAACCAAGGATTTACTACCCTGCAACATTCAGCATATACTGTCCAGGGGAAAAATGGATGTTCAATGAAATAGAGAACTTCCAAAATTTCCTGACAAAGACCAGAACTGAACAGAGAATTCAATCACCAAATACATGGCTCAAGAGATGCATAAAAAGGTAAACAAAAAGGGTAAGCAAAACAAAACAAAGCAAATGTTAGTCAAGACCATCCAATTGTATACAACACTATATGGGAAGATACAACACTTGTAACTCTTGAGAATTGTAGCAGTGGCTAGGCAGCATAGTGGATAAAGCACGGGCCCTGGAGTCAGGAGTACCTGGGTTCGAATCTGGTCTCAGACACTTAATAATTACCTAGCTATGTGGCCTTGGGCAAGCCACTTAACCCCATTTGCCTTGCAAAAATCTAAAAAAAGAGAGAGAATTGTATTTCTATTAGGATACTTAAAGGGTTGAAGATAACTGAAGATATTGAACTTAGGGGATATGAATATGGTTGGATCTTGTCTCTCCATTAAAGAGGACCAAGATGACATCATTTTGTTTGATACATAAAACCCTGATGAAAAGCAGGGGTGTTTACTCTAAACTTAAGTGTCTCAGTTTCCTTTGATTGATTTTAATTCTGCTATGCTCACAAAGTTTAGCACTTTCTTTGAAGAGGGCATCATAAACTGGGTCATCCTGAGTCAGTATCTCTCATACCTTACAATCAATTGTAAATTTCTTAAGAGAGACCTTCAGAGCCTCCTAGTATTTAGAGTACTTTGAGACTCTATAGTTAATTAAATCAGGATTAGACTTAATCCATACTTAACAAGGGGTTAAATACCCTGGGTGGAGAACCAAAAGGGGGAGTGTTGGAGGAAGTATGCTTGGGGGGAGGGGTACAAATGGTTCATGAAATGATTTGGTTTGGGATGATACTTTGTCCCATGAAGATTATGTGTTCTTAGAGGATACTTGAAAAGGGGTAAGGTAAAAAAAGATTATAATTTGATGTAATTCAAGACTCTTGAGAAGTATACTTCTAATGAGACAGAAGAGGAGAGGGTACTTAATGACTTCGAGGCAATGCTGCTTATCAATCAATCAATCAAGCTGTGATTGTACTTGGATAGTACTTTGAACTTATCAGTCAATCAATTAATCAAGTTGTGAGTGATGGTACCTGAATAATAGAACTTGATTGATAAATAACACTAGGTGAAGAGGCACAAAGATTTCTAAATTTAGAGTAAAGAAGGGAGGGTGTGAACACTGAGTAAATTCTATTCAATAGATCTAGCCCAGAGAGGGGAAAAAGATACCCACTTGGGTTCAAAAATCAATCCTACTCTACAGGAAAGGGGGAAGGGAAAGATAAGGGAAGAAGGGACTGATAAAAGGGCAGTTGAAGGTATAATTGAAAATAAACTGAAAGTTAAATTTTAAAAGAAAAGTTAAAGGGGAAAGGGAGTAAAATTTTGGTAAGGAGGCATAAGAGGAAAGGAAAGAGAAAAATATAAATGGGAAAAGACAGTGTAGAAGGAAATACAGAAACAGTGATCTTAACTGTAAATAGTATTGGGATGAACTGTCCCATAAAGCAGAAGTGGATAGCAGAATGGATTAAAAACCAAAATCCTACAATATGTTGTTTACAAAAACCATATTTGAAGCACAGAGATACACACAGTATAGAGGTAAAAGGATGGAGCAAAATGTATTATGCTCCAGCTGAAGTAAAAAAGTCAGGAGTAGCAATCTTAATCTCAGAAGCAAAAGCAGAAATCAATCTCATTAACAAAAGATAAGGAAGGAAATTACATCTTCTTAAAAGGCACCACAGGTAATGAAGTTATATCATTAATAAACATGTATTCACCCAGTGGTATGGCATCCAAATTCCTAGAGGAGAAACTGAGTGAATTATAAGGACAGTAAAATTTTAATAATGGGGGGACCTCAACCTCCCTCTCTAAGAACTAGATAAATCTAACCACAAAATGAACAAGAAGGAAGTTAAGAAGGCAAATTAAATCTTAGAAAACTTAGATATGATAGGCCTCTGGAGAAAATCTAATGGGGATAGGAAAAGAATATACCTATTTCTTGGCAGTACGTGGCATTTAAACCAAAATTGACCATGTACTAGGGTATAAAAACCTTATAATCAAATGCAGAAAGGAAGAAATAATAAATACACACTTCTCAGATCATGATGCAATAAAATTAAATGTAATAAAGGGTCATGGAAAGATAAACCAAAAAATTAATTGGAAACTAAATACCTTAATTTTAAATAATGAGTGGATAAAAATAGTGAAGCATAGAAATAATCAATAATTATATCCAAGAAATTGATAATAATTAGATATCCAAGAAAATGATAATAATGAGACATCATATCAAAATTTGTGGGATGCAGGTAAGGTAGTTTTGAGGGGAAACTTTATATCTCTAAATGCTTATATGAATAAAACAGAGAAAGAAGAGATCAATGAATTGGATATGCAACTAAAAAAAGCTAGGAAAAGAACAAATTAAAGCTCCTCAATTAAATATCAAATTAGAAATCCTGAAAATCAAGGGAGAGATTAATCAAATTGAATTTTGATTAACAAAAGAAAGAAGATAACCAAATAACCAGTATCAAAAATGAAAAGGATGAAATAACTACCAATGAGGAAGAAATTAAAGAGATAATTTGGAGCTACTTTGCCAAACTGTATGCCAATAAATATGATAACCTGAGTGAACTGGATGAATATTACAAATATACAAACTTCTCAGATTAACAGAAGAAGAAATAAAATACTTAACCACATTTCACAAAAAAGAAATTGAAGAAAGCATCAATAAATTCCCTAAGAAAAAGTTTGCAGGTCCAGAGGGATTTATAAGTGAATTCTACTAAACATTTAAGAAACAATTAATTCCTATTTTACATAAACTATTTAATGATAGGAGGAGTTCTGCCAAATTCCTTTTATGACACCAATATGGTACTGATACCTAAACCAGGAAGAACCAAAACAAAGAAAATTATAAAACAATCTTCCTAATGAACATTAATGCAAAATTCCTAAATAAAATATTAACAATGAGATTACAGTAAGTTATTACTAGGATATTACACTATGATCAGGTAGAATTTATACCAAGGTAGTCAAGCATGATTCAATATTAGGAAAATACTCAACATAACTAAAAATATCAATAGCAAAACCAACAGAAATCATGTGATTATCTCAATAGATGCTGAAAAAGCCTCTGATAATACAACATCAATTCCTATTAAAAACACTTGAAAGTGTAGAATAAATGGAAATTTCCTTAAAATAATAAGTAGTATATATCTAAAACCATCAATATTATATGTGATAGGGATAAATTGGGAACATTTCCAATAAGATCAGAGATGAACCAAGGATACCCATTATCACCATTACTATTCAATATAACATTAGAAATGTTAGCTTTAGCAATAAGAGAAGAGAAAGAAATTGAAGGAATCAGAATCGGCAATGAGGAAAGTTTTCATTCTGTGCAGATGATATGATGGTATACATCAGGAACTAAGAAAATCACTTAAAAACTACTTGAAACAATGAACAAATTTAGCAAAGTAGCAGGATATAAAATAAACCCACATAAATCTTTAGTATTTCTATATATGAACAACAAAGTACAAGAGCAAGAGATAGAAAGAGAAATTCTATTTAAAATAACTTTAGACAACATTGGAATTCTACATCTCAAGGCAAACCCAGAAACTGTATGAGCACAATTACAAAGCACTTCTCACCAAATAAAATCAGATCTAAATAATTAGAAAAAATGTCAATTGCTCATGTTAGGTCAAGCTAATATAATAAAAATAAAAATTCTAAACAAATTAAATTATTTATTCAGTATCATACCAATCAACTAACAAATAATTATTTTACCAAGCTAGAAAAAATAGAAACAAAATTCATCTGTAGCAACAAAGGTCAAGAATTTCAAGGGAACTGATGAAAAAAAAAAATGTAAAGGAAGGTGACCTCATTCTGCCAGATCTAAAACTGTGTTACAAAGTGGCAGTCATCAAAATTGACTGGTACTGGTTAAGAAATAAAGTAATGGATCAGTGGATTAGGATAGGTTCAAAAGAAACAGCAATAACTGACTACAGTAATCTTCTGTTTGATATACCCAAAGACATTAGTGTCTGGGATAAGAACTGACTATCTGACAAAAATTATTGGGAAAACCGGAAACTAGTATGGCAAAAACTAGAGAAAGACCCATATCTCATACTCTATACCAAAATAAGGTCAAAATGGGCACAGGAGTTAGACATAAAGTGCCATACCCATAGATAAATTAACAGCCCAAGAAATACTCTATCAGATTTATGGAAAGGGGACAAATTTATGACCAAGCAATAAATAGAGAATATTATAAATTGCAAAATAAATGATTTTGATTATATTAAATTTAAAAGTTTTTGCACTAGTAAAATCAATGTTGCCAAAATTAGAAGGAAAGCAGAAAGAAAACAATCTTCACAACTAGCTCTGAGAAAGGTCTCATTTCTAAAATATATAGAGAATAGCATCAAATTTATAAGATTACAAATCATTCCCTAATTGATAAATGGCCAAAGGATATGAATTGATAGTTTTCAAATGAAAAAATTAAAGCTATAAATAATCATATGCCATAATTCTCTAAATCATTATTGATTAGAAAAATGCAAATTAAAACAACTCTAAGGTATCACTTCACACCTGTCATATTGGCTAAGATGACAAAAAAAGGGAAATGATCAATGTTGGAGAGATTGTGGGAGGACTGGGACATTAATGTATTGTTGGTGGAGTTGTGAATGTATCCAATCATTCTGAACAGTAATATGAAATTATGCTCAAGAGCAATAAGATTTATCATACCCTTTGACTCAGCAATTCCAATTCTAGGTCTATATCCAGAAGAAATTATAAAAAATGGGAAATGTCCCACATGTTCCAAAATATTCATAGCAACTCTTTTTGTTGTGGCAAAGAATTGGAAATTGAGGGGATGTACCTCAATTGGGGAATGGCTAAACAATTTATGAATAGTATGGAATATTATTATTCTATAAGAAACCTAGAAAAGTTTGGTGAGCAAAGGGAGCAGAACCAAGAGAACATTCTATACAATAACAACACTGTGAGTTGATCACCTTGATGGATGCAGCTCCTCTCAGCAGTTCAGAGAGCTAGGACAATCCTATTAGATTAGCTATGGACAATGCTATCCCCATCCAGAGGAACAAAAACAAAATAAAACAAAGAAAAAACCCTTCAGAATCTGATGAACACTTTAAAAAAATAATATCTCTTTTGTATCTCTTTCCCTTAATCCCATTTCCTCTTATTGAAAATGGCTAATCTGTAAACATGTTTAACAGAAAGGTATATATATATGTATATACATATATATATACTATTAATCTGACTGTTTGCTGCAGAGGGGAGGGGGATGGGAAGGAAGGGTAGAAGGAAATTTTGTAACTTAAAAAATATATATATATGCATATGATGAATGTTGAAAAACTTTCTTAAAATGTATTTGGAAAAATAATATCAATTTAAAAAATCAAGACATTAGCTCTTCTCCAATTTGTAATATCATTTCCATTCTCCTCAATCTTTTGAAGATAATAGTTCTACAAAGTATATAACCACTTCTCTCAGGATCATAAACTCCATGAGATTAGGACTTGTTTCGTTTTTGTCTTTGTTTCCTCAGCACCTAGCCAGTACTGACCCCTAGTATATGCCTAGTAAATGCTGTTAATTGACCTGAAAATGTAATTAATCTCATCCAAATTTAACCAGGGCAACTCAATGCCCCCTTATTTATCTTGCGTATCAGTTTTATATTAGCCATTTCTGTTCTGCCCTTTTTATTATACAGATCATACTCCTTAGGAAACAAACAAAAAAACCAGCTGAAGCAAAATCAGAGTTGAGTAATTTTATTTTCTCTCTTTTGTTCATTATCATAACCCCTTTCATCCTGAATAGTACTTAGTCCTATTACTTTTCTGTTCCTTTATTCCCTGATAGAGTTTTAAAAATTCAAAACAGTTTTTTTTGACAACTTCAGCTTATTCTGAACTTTAGACTCAATACTACTGTTTCAGGATATTGTTACATTTACATTCATGCCAAGTTACTTGTCTTTACCTCCATTTTCTGATCATATCCCTTTAAAATTTTGTTTGGTGAGTTGCATGTGCTTGCATATTGATCTCATTAGACAACTCCTTTTATTTCTCTTCTGTAAATGCATCTCTTTATTCATATGGATCATTCTTGAAAGCTTAATATCCTTCCTGAGTTAGTTTCCCTTGTACAATTATAATTCATTAGATTCTAACTATCTTTTCATTGAAGTCTTTCAAATTTGCTTTTCCAAAACTTAACTACATATCAAACTTTGCTGGGCTTTTCTCTTCTCTATCACAAATTTTAAGATGGAATGATTACTTCCCCTGATGGTTTCCATAATTTACTACCCATTGCTTAATTCCTCCTTGTTGGTGAGAATAAGATCAAGAAAAAATTTCTCCTTATAAATTCCTCCTCCTTTGAAAGATGAAATCAACCTTAAGAAAAAAAAAATCATGATAGCATTTGGAGCATCTGGTGAACTGAATACTCTTTCTGTGCCCCACACTATCTTTATGACAATTTCTTCTTCTGTTTTGTTGATGTTCAGTCATTTCAGTTTGTCTCCAACTTTGAAATTCCTTTTAGGATTTTCTTGGCAAAGATACTGCAGTGGTTTGCCATTTCCTTCTCCAGCTCATTTTGCAGATGAGGAAACTGAGACAAACAGGGTTAAGTAACTTACCCAGGGTTGTACAGCTAGTAAATAGCTCAAGTCAGCTTTGAGCTCAGGAAGAGACTTCCTGACTTCAGACATGGCACTCTATAGGTACTCTATCCAATGTGCCACCTATTTGTCTTCTCCCAAGTACTCTTTCATCCCATTCTAGCTCTTCAATGTCATCAGATCTTAATTTATAATATTACTCTGTACTCTAACCACTAAATTTCCTATCCTTATTTCTTTTCAATACAATGTACCCTTCCAAAATCATATTCTATTCATATATCTTACCCTGTTTTAGTAGTACTTATGGTTATATATAAAACTGTTCTTGAAAGGAGAGAGGACTACCTATGGTTCCCAACCTTTTCAATCCTAACTCTAATTCCAGGGGTGGTTGTGAGACATGAAGTGAATATCTTGGAAATGGGAAACTAGTATCTGTGGCACCCAGCACTCTTCCCTTGGTTAGTTATAACTCATTTTCCCTTATTTGCTCTGTTCCAATTTTTAAAAATCAATTAGAGAGAGAGAGAGAGCAAGTCACTTGGTGACTGCCTACCTTAGTTTCTTCAACTGTAGAATGGGGAAAATAATAGCACCTACTTCCTAGTATTGGAGGGAAGATCAAATGAACAACTATTTGTAAAATGTACAGCATAGTGTCTGGTGCATAGCTGTTATAAAACAAATGCTTTTTCCTTTCTCCCTTCAATTAAGTAAAGTTAGGGTATTCCTTTACCTGAAACCAGGTTGCTACTTTTTTAAAAAAATAATTTATTTTTCCAACTACTTGCAAAAATGGTTTCCAGCAATCTTTTTTTTAAGATTTTTTTTTTCAAGGCAGTGGGGTTAAGTGGCTTGCCCAAGGCCACACGGCTAGGTAATTATTAAGTGTCTGAGGTCGGATATGAACCCAGGTACTCCTGACTCCAAGGCTGGTGCTCTATTCCCTGCGCCACCTAGCCACCCCTTCAGCAATCTTTTTTGATAAGCTTTTGAGTTTCACATTTTCTTCCTCACTTCCTTCCTTCCTTTATCCCTCTGATATAGAGCAATCTATTGAAAGTTATACATGTACAACTACATTAAACATATATTCAAATTAATAATGTTGTGAAAGATGAATCCAAATAAAAAGGAAAAAAGAACATTAGAGAGAAAAAGCCATAAAACATAAAACAAATTTAAAAAATTGAAAATAGCAAGCTTTGGTCTGTATTCAGACTCCATAGTTCCTTCTCTGAATGTGGATGGTATTTTCCATCACAAATTCTTTATTATTGTTTTTGATCATTGTACTGCCAAGAAGAGTTAAGTCCATCATAGTTTATCATCACACAATGTTGCTGTTAATATGTAGAGTGTTCTTCTGGTTCTGTTCACTTCACTCAGCATCAGTACATACAAGTCTTTCCAAATCAAGTAGCTATGTTTGAAAGTCCATAAGTTCAAGCAAGATAACTACAGCAATATGATAATATAGTATATTAGGGATAGCAGGGTAGCCCCCATCCCCCCCACATACACACATATAAAATAAAAAGAGATAACCAAAATTTGCCATATACTCTTCTGTGCAAACAAGATTGAGAACACAAAAGAAATGAGGACTATTTTAAAAGTATGAAAATTCCCAAATTAATAGTATATTAATAGAAATCTTAAGTGATTCAATCTTAAAAAAGGAAAAAAAATTACCAAAAAGAAAATCCTCTTCCTGATGAATTTGTAAGAATAGTTTATCAAACTTTAAAAGAACAATTAATACTCATACTATAAAATTACTTTTGAAAACTGAGAAATAACTCCACAAAACTCTTTTCATAAAGTAAATATCCAAATGCCTAAACCACAGGAGGAAAACTAGAGACCAATGTCATTAATAGATATCAATTCAGAAGGTTTTGAATAAATTTCTGTCAGACAAAAGCAATTTATCTAAGAGCTCATTCATTATGCCCAAATTGGATTTATACCAGGTAAGCAAGAATGATTCAGCATTAGGAAAATAATCAATGTAATTATTCATATTTAAAGCGAACACATTCAAACTGTTATTATTATAGAAAAGTCTTTGAAGGAAGGAAACAAACATTATTCACCATGTGCCATGGACCATGCTAAGCACTTGTAAAATATCTAATTTGATTCTCACAGCAACTCTAGGAGATGGATATTATTATTATCCCCATTTTGCAGAGACAAGCATAGGCAAAATGATTGGTGTAGTGGTGGAGTCAGAGTTTGAACTCACTTGCTCCTGACTCCAGGTCTGATTCACCATTATACCACTTAATTGACTCTTGGAGTACTTTTTGACAAAGTACAATACTAATTTATGCTTTAAAAAACTTACAAAGAATATTCCTGGAAGGATTTAAAAAAAACCCTCATAAAGTTTCTATATAAAACTAAAAACAATCATGTGCAACAGGTATATATTAGGAGGTTTTTCAGTGAATCCAGAAGAAAGGTAAGGATTATACTTTTTCTAGAAGAAAAAAATTAAAGTTTTAAAGTCAGGCAAAGAAGAGGTAAAACTATTCTTATTTGCTGATGACCTGAGGTTTTTGTTTGGGGAGTTCTAGGGAATCACTAGAGAAAACAAATGAGATCATAGCTTAAACTATGCAGTATACAAAATCACTCCACAAAAATCCACAGCACTTAAGTACAGTAATCAAAAAATCCAGAAGATGATAATAGGGAAATCTTATTCAAAGTAACTTCAAAATTCATAAAATATTTGGGGATCAATCTACCAAAACTCATTAGATTCCATTACAAAATACTACTTAAAAAAGAACACTTAAATTAATTGGAAGAATGAATAATTAGTGCTCAGGCTTGGGCTATGCCTATATAATAAAAAAATGATAATACCAATACTGTTAATCTATGATTTCAATACTATGGCAATCAAACAAACAAAGGAATGCTTTTTAGAACTAATAAAATAACAAAATTCATTTAGAGGAACAAACGACCTGGAAAAAAGGAAATAATAAAAAATAAGAATTAAGGGAGAAATAGTACTTCTCAATCTCAAATTATATTATAAATCAATAATAATTAAAAAAAAACCCCACTTGATATTGGATAAAAAAACCAATATTAGACAAATGGAACAGACTAGACCAGAAAGAAACAGAAATAATAGGGTTCAATAATCCAACCTGAAATCATAAATATTTAGGAAAGAATTGCCTACATAGTAGGAGAACTATAAGGTAATTCTATTAGGAATTAAGATTAGAGTTGTATCTTATAGGATATTCCATAATAATTTCAAAATTTGTCAAGATGTTAGGAGACCCCTAGAGGTCAATTTCATCCAATTGACAGAATACATGATCTGATTGCTGAATATTTTACCATAAAATGATTAGAAGAGAAGCAGATTAGATACCATTCATACTCAAAGATAAGAGATGAATTTTATTTTTTAGAATTTAATATTTATTTAGAAAGGTTTTATTTATTTTGAGTTTTATACTTTTTTCCCCAATCTTGCTTCCCTCCCCCCACCCCCCACAGAAGACATTTTGCTAGTCTTTACATCATTCCCAGAGTATGCATTGATCTAAGTTGAATGTGATGAAAGAGAAATCATATCCTTAATCAAGAAACATATAGTATGAAATATAGCAGAATTACATAATAAGACAATATTTTTTTAAAAATTAAAGGCAATAGTCTCTGGTCTTTGTTCAAATTCCATAATTCTTTCTCAGGATACAGATGGCATTCTCTGTTGTAGATATCCCAAAATTGTGCCTGATTGTTGCCCTGTTGGTATGAGCAAGTCCATTAAGGTTGATCATTGCTCTCATGTTGCTGTTAGGGTGTACAATGTTCTTCTGATTCTGCTCATCTTGCTCAGCATCAATTCATGCAAATCCTTCTAGGTTTCCCTGAATTCCCATCCCTCCTGGTTTCTAATAGAACAATAGTGTTCCATCACATACATATACCAGTTTGTTAAGACATTCCCTAATTGAAGAACATTCCTTCAGTTTCCATTTCTTTGCTGCCACAAACAGGGCTACTATAAACATTTTTGAACAGGTGATGTTTTTACCCTTTTTCATAATCTCTTCAGGGTATAAACCCAGTAGTGGTATCACTGGATCAAAGGGTATAAGAGATGAATTCTTAGCCAAATGATAGATCGAAGCAATTATAAAAGAAATTATAAAAGATAATTTTCATTATGTGAAGTTAAAAGTTTCTTCTACACAAACAAAATTAGTGCAATAAGTATAAGAAGGGAAGAGGTTGACTGAAGAAAAATCCCTACATCAGTTTTTATGGGTAAGAGATAGATAGTTAATAGAAACACATAAAACCAGAAGCCATTATTAAACAGATAAATGATCAGAGAGTATGAACAAACAGTTCCTTAAATGGAGTCCCTGGGAGGAGTCTTTAGACAAAAGGAAGGGATGAAAGGACCAAGGATACTTTGGGGTGTGAATTCCAGGTCTGAAATGATCTTTTGAGGATAAAAACTTTTCTGGGTCATGATGGAAGAGTCCAGAATACAAACTACTAAGAAATAAAGAAATATAAGGAAAAGACGACGTAAGAGAAAACACCTTCTCCTCCTCCTGCTCCTTTGTGGTGGGGGATCCAAGGTTGTAAAATATACTATATATTTTAGATTCCTCCCCAATATATTGCTTGTGTTTGCTGCTTTTTCCTCTATTTTTTAAAAAAATAGTTATTAAAAGGGATGACTCTGGGAAGAGAATGGAGAAAGGAAACAGTGGGAAATTTAGGTTAAGTAAAAAACAAGAGATATCAATAGAATTTATTTTAAAATAAGCAAATAACCACCACCAAATAAAACAAATACACTGTGAATGGGGCAGAGGAATTAGGAAAGACTTCTCAAAGGAAGTGACAATTAAAATGATTCTTGAAGGTAGATAAGGTCCAAGAGATGGAGGTAAGGAGAAAGATTATGACAGGCCTAGAAAGGGTCAGAGGTGAAATATGGAATGTTATGTTCAGGGAACAGCAAATGGACTAACTTGGCTGAAGCAAGTAAAGCACAATTCTCCTAGAAAAATAAACAGCTTTTAGAAACTCTAATATTCTTTGGCTAGGTGGCATCTAGATAGCAGCTAGGTGGTACAGTGGATAGAATGCCAGGTCTAGAGTCAAATCCGGCCTCAGATACTTATTAGCAGTGTGGCCCCTGGGCAAAGTCATTTAACCCTTTTTGTCCCAGGACCTTGAATGTGGAGAGCACATAATAAATATTTGTATAATTGAATGATCATACATCGTTCTCAATTTCAATTCTACTCCACACCTGAATTTTGCTTATTTTATATATTGATACTATAAACAAGCCTGGTAATACCTGGAGAATGTTATTCTATTATCAATACATACATAATTTACTTCCCAAACACTTACACCCCTTCCCAGGATAGATTGCTGTGAAGAATAATCATTGACCTTATTCAAAATTCATTGAATATTACTGATTCAGGAAAGGTTTGAGTTCTAATCTTAATACTTTCTATATGAACTAATTGTATGACCTTGGAAAAGTCCCCTGATCTCTCTAAGTCTCCATTTTCTCACATGTAGAGTGGGACAGCTTGGTAACTTAGTAGTTAGAACAGTAGGCCTAGAAACAATAAGACCTTTCTTCCTGAGTTCAAATCTAGCCTTAGATACTACTAGCTGTGTGATCCTGAGCAAGTTACTTATAACCCTATGTTACTCAGTTTTCTATATCTATGTCTGGAGAAGGAATGGCAAAGCATTCTAGCATCTTTGCCAATTAAACTCTAAGTGGGGTCACAGAGTCAGACAAAACTAAATTTGATTAAATCCAAAAAATGAGAGTTAGATTTTGTGATCTTGAAAATCCTTTTTCAGTTCAAGATTTCTTTGATTTTGTTAAACAAAGACAATTTGCAAGGTTCTAGATCTTATTATTTGAATTAATTTTTAAATTTCATTTTTCACATTTGCATTTTATAAAAAGAAATACTATCTCCTATATTCCATAACTGAATAGTTTCTACAAAGAAAGATTTTTTCAGAGGCTCAATGTAAATTTCATCAGACCACATTTTAGAACACAGCAAGTCTGTAGCACATATGCATATACATATTTATGATTTTCAGTGAATATAACAATTTACAGATAAATTGTTATATTTGTCTTATTAATGAATACCATTTTGCCACTTGATAAATAACTCCTTTTTCAGTGACCTATCTTCATTATCAAGGTATGAAGTTACAGCTTTTCCCCAGAGGATAATCAATGAATTAAATAATCTTGCATGCAGTTTAGGATTTATCTCTACCACTCTCTCCTTGCCCTCATTATGCAAATTAGTATCAGAACTGCCATATTAGACATGTTAAAATATGACAAATATGTTAAAATATCCTCTTAGAAAGGGAAGGAAATTTTAAAAAGAAATACCTGAAAAGAAATACTTAAGTGGTTTTGCTAGGAGGGAGATTTAATATGAAGAATCTATTAAATATTCTGTAAAAGAGCTAACAGCCTGAGGATGGTACACTAACTCTAGGTATGACAGCAAGAATTTTCTTGTTGCAGAAGATGGGGAGAAAAAGACGTAAAGGATTTTTATGGTAACTTATTTAATATTGCAGAAGTAATAAAGAAAAAAGAGTTTAGGGTTCACCAATCCTTTCTAAAGAGTTGTTTACATATTAATTGATAGTTCAAGAATTAGAGAGCTGAGAGGTGTGGAACCAAAATAGCAAGGTAAAGGCTCATTTGACAGTTTCACCCAAACCATTCCAAATACCTTTAAATAATGATTCTAGTATATTCTAGAGTGGCAGAACTCACAAAAAGCCTGAATGAAACAATTTTACAATCCTAGACAACTTGGAAGATTAGGTAGGAAGGGTCTACTGCACCTGGTAGAGCAGCTACTACCTTACCTGAGTGAACTGGTCCTAGCAATTCAGGAGTAGGAAGCAGAATGACTGGGTCAGTGGCAATGGTGGTGGGCTACAGATCTCTCAATCAGAGACTGCCAAGGACAACTTGGAAGGCTAGCAGGAAATATCTGCTGCACTGGGGTGAGAATGGAGCCCAGACCAGCATGGGTCTCAGCAATGCAGACCTGACTCCAGAAAACCAGGAGCAGTCCTCAGAGGTAGCTGCTTCTGGACCTTTTAATCCATAGATGGTAAGGGGACCAGAAGGAGATTACAGGGGTCTCTTTACTATCCCTAAGGTAGGACTCTGTTGCTTTGCCCATACTCAGATTTGGGTTGCAGTCTGGGTTCCCAGTCTCAGGGAGAGGAACAGAAACACAACAGAGTTTACTGCCATAGGGGAGAAGGGACTCTCCTCACAGTTTCAGGGTAAAAATGAATCCTCATGGCCATACAAATATCAGAGCACAGGCAAGGAGAATAGTAAAAACCTCTCCTTAGATCATAAGACCTTGAAAGAATTGAAAACTTGCAAATCCTTAGAAGTATCTCTGGAGGGGTGGAACCACCACCCCAGCTAGTTGGTGCAGTGGAAAGAGCACTGGCCCTGGAGTCAGGAGTACCTGAGTTCAAATCTGGCCTCGGACACTTAATGATTACCTAGCTGTGTGGCCTTGGGCAAGCCACTTAACCCCATTGCCTTGCAAAAACCTAAAAAAAAATGTCTCTGGGATCAACTCCCCAAAATCATCTAAAGTTTGGCACAGGACATCATCCATCCTGGAAGCAGAGTCCCACCTTAGCAAAGAGTTAAAAATCAAAACATTGGCTGGGGAAATGAACAAAAACAGAAATAAAAAAATCATAGACAATTACTATGGTCATAAGGAATATCAAAATACACACTCAGAGGAAGATAAAAAAGTAAAGCTTCTACACCCAAAGCCTCTGAGAAAACTTTGAATTGATCTCAGGTCATGGAAGAGCTCAAAAAGGATTTTGAAAATCAAATAAAGGAGGTGGAGGAAAAATTGGGAAGAGAAATGAGAGTGATGCAGAAAAATCATGAAAACTAACTCAGTAACTTGGTAAAGTAGATACAAAAAATACTGAAGAAAATAACATTTTAAAAATCAGACTGTGCTAAATGAAAGAAGATGTCCAAAAAGTCAATGAGGGAAAGAATACTTTAAAAATCAGAAATGATCAAATGGGGGGGTGGCTGGGTGGCACAGTGGATAAAGTATCAGCCTTGGAGTCAGGAGTATCTGAGTTCAAATCCAGTCTCAGACACTTAATAATACTTGCCTAGTTGTGTGACCTTAGGCAAGCCACTTAACCCCATTGGCCTTGCAACAACAAAAAAAGAATTGATCAAATGGAAAAGGAGATATAAAAACTCATTGAAGAAAATAATTTATTTCTTTTTTGCAAGATGTAAGGGTTAAATGACTTGACCAAGGCATACAGTTAGGTAATTAAGTATCAGAGTCTGTATTTGAACTCAGATCCTCCTGATTCCATGGCCAATACTTTATTTGCTGTACCACCTAGCTGCCAAATAATTTCTTAAAATATTGAATGGAGCAAAAGGGAACTATGAATTTGTGAGAACTCAAGAAACAATAAAACAAAACAAAAAGGAGGAAAAAAACAGAAGAAAATGTGAAATATCTGATGGAAAAAACTGACTTGAAAAACAGATCCAGGAGAATTAAATTAAAAATAATCAGACTAACTGAAAACTAGGATCAAAAAAAGAACCTAGATGTCATTCTCCAAGAAATTATCCAGGAAAGATACTCTGATATTCTAGAAGCACAGGGTAAAAGAGAAATTGAAGGATTCTACAAATCACCTGAAAGATTGAAAACTGCTAAGAATATTATCACAAAATTTCAGAGTTTCCAGGTCAAGGAACCTATATTGCAAGCAGTCAGAAAGAAACAATTCAAATATTGTGGAGCCACAGTCAATATAACATAAGATTTAACACTTTCTATATTAAGAGATTGTAGGGCTTGGAATACGATGGTAAAGGTTAAAAGAGCTGAAGGTAAAAGAGCTTGATTACAACTGAGAATCAACTATCTAGCAAAACAACTTCTTTAGGAGGAAAAGATGGATATTCAACGAAATAGGTGACCTTCAAGCTTTCCTGATGAAATGACCAGAGCTGAGCAGAAAGTTTAATCTTCAAATAGGAGACTCAAGCAAAGCATAAAAAAGTAAACAGGAAAGGCAAATCGTAAAGGACTTAATGATGTTGAATTGTTTATATTCCTTCATGGGAAAATGATACTGATACCTTGTATGAGCTTTCTCATTTATTAGGGCAGTAAGAAGGAGCATATATAGACAAGGCATGGATGGCAGTTAAATTTAAAGGGATAATATATTTAAAAATGAAGTTAATGGGTGAGAGAGGAATGTACTGGGAGACAGGGAAAGGGGATGTAGAATGGGATAAGTTATTTCTCATAAAAGAGGCAAGAAAAAAACTTTTGCAATGGAGTGGAAGAAGGGGGAGTTGAAGGGGAGTGAATATGCCTTACTCTCATTGGAACTGGCTCAGAGAGGTAATAACATCCACACTCAAGTGAGTATAGAAATCTACCCTAGAGGAAAGTAGGAGGGGAAGGGGATAGAAGAAAGAGGGGAGGAGGGGATTGAAGAGAAGAAAACTTGTGGGAAGGGGTAGTCAGATGTAAAATATTTTTAAGGAGGAACAGGGTAAAAGGAGAGAAAGAATAGAATAAAAATTGATGGGGGAATAGGATGGTGAGAAATATAGTTAGCAATAGTTACTGGGGGGAAATTTTTTAGCAAGTTTCTGCAATAAAAATCACATTTTTCAAACATAGAGAACTTAGTCAAATTTTTTAAAAAAGTCATTCTCCAACTGATAAATAATCAAAAGATATGAGCAGTTTTCATGTGAGATTATCAATGCTATCTAAATAGATAGCATTATTAAATCATTTTTAAAAAAAATGTCCTAAATCACTATTGATAGGAAAAATGTGAGTCAGAATAATTTCAAGTTACTATCTTATACCTACTTTATTCCCTAATAAGACAGAAAGAGAAAATGACAAATATTGGAGGGGATTTAGAGAAAATGAGACATTAATGTGTTGTTGGAGGAGTTGTGAAATGACTCAACTATTCTTAGAGCAATCTGGAACTATGCACAAGGGGCTATAAATCATACATACCCTTTGACCTAGAAATGCCATTACTAGGTCTATATTTTAGGAAAAAGAAAAAACAGGAAGGAAAAGGATCTATATGTATAAGAATAGTTAATAGCAGTTCTTTTCTCAAAAGTAAGAAATTGGAGACTGATGGGATGTCCATAAATTGGTGAATGACTGAATAAATACTCTTATATGGTTATTATGAAGTGCTATTGTATTATAAGAAATGATGAACAGGATGATCTCAGTAAAAAAGGCTTTCATGAGCAGATGCTAAGGAAAATGTAATACATACAATGTAACAACAATGTTGTAGGATGATCAGTTGTGAATGACTTACCTTTTCTCAGCAATACTGTGACCCAAGACAACTCTGAAGGAATCATGATAAAGAATACTATTTATCTCAAATACAGAGCTTATGTGTCTGAATATAGATTGAAATAAACTTCTTTTTTTTACTTTTACTTTTTTACTTTTCTTGAGGTTTCTCTTTCCCTGGAGAGGGGTTATGTTTACTTTTACAACATGTCTATTGTGATAATGTTTTTCATGACTATACATTTCTAACCTATATCAAATAACTTGCTTTCTTAATGAGGGGGATTGGGGTGGGAGGAAGGGAGAAAATTTGGGAACTCTTAAAGTTTTAAAAGTGAATATTGGAGTGGTTAGGTGGTGCAATGGATAGAGCACTAGCCCTGGAGTCAGGAGTACCTGAGTTCAAATCCGGCCTCAGACACTTAATAATTACTTAGCTGTGTGACATTGGGCAATTGACTTAACCCTATTGCCTTGCTTTAAATTAGAAAGCTGACATTACAAGGTTAACTTGCCAGTTTTAAATCATTCCTCTTCCTCATGAAAACATATACCACTCAAAAAAATTTCAATGCACTTTTATACATGTTAACTTTTTTGAACCACACAAAAGCCCAGTAAGTTAGGCAAGAGAAATATCATTGTTCTTACTTTATGGATAAAGAAACTGAGGTCTAAAAAGGTTAACTGCTTACCCAAAGCAACAAGGCTAGTTAAATAGTGGAACTCAAGACTTTTGTCTCCAAATCCAATGTTCTTTCTTTTAAAAAAGGTATATATTTCTGTTAGGCATGATTGTACACTTATAACCTATATTATGTTGCTTACCATCTCAGGGAGAGAGAAAGGGAAAAAGGGAGGGAAAGAAAAAATTTAGAACTCATTTTTTTTTAAAAAAACAATGTTACTATGATATAAGAAATGGCAAACAAGTTGATTTTAGAAAAAAATGGAAAGACTTGCATGAAATGATGAGGAATGAAATACCTTTTGAAAGTATTAAGTAAGGTTCTGAGAGAAGTTATTTCTTCTCCTTTGCTATAATGTTAGCATGCCTGTCATCACATCAGCAATGCCTGAAAATCTTCTCTCCCATTGGAGTTCCATTCTTCCCCCACAGGATTATACTCAGCTTTTAAAATAATAATCCAAATGGCATTTGGATTTCCATGTGTGTGATAATTTTCTTTCTCATGAGAGATATTGATTTTGAGGATAACATTTTGGGCACATTGGGGTTTCTTTAGTTGATATTGGTGGATTCTTTCTCCCTCAACTTTGCAACTTTGATTCTTCTAGATCTTGGCAGTTTTCATTTAATTCAAATACAATGTTGAGCCTTTTTTTTCCCTTAAAAGATCATTGTTTTTAGGGAGTTCAATGAGTCCTAAATTATCTCTCTTTGATTTGTTTTCTAGGTAAGTTGTTTTTGATAGCATATGGCTTACATTTTCTTCTTTTTTTAAAAAATCATTTGACCTTCCCCCCTAATATTTCTTGCTGTCTCATAAAGTCATCAGTTTCTCTTTGGTCTATTCTAGTTTTGAGGACATCATATTCTTAGGCAAAATTTATTACTTTTTGTTCTAAGTTTTTTAGTTTTCTAATTCCTTTAGTCAGAGCTTTTATTTAATTTTTTGTCTCATTTAATTTGTTCTAAATGTTTATGTAGTTCATATAGAAAGTCCATTTTGTTCTTTGATCTCTCGTTGTTGTTACAGTAATATAATTTTTTCCTTTGTTGGATTTTGGGACATCTCTGTGTCAATGATAATTTTCAATGTTGATTGACAGGTTTTTTGTTTGTTTATTTACTCATATCCATCACTTGTACCAGGGCCAGGTTTTTTCTCAGGAGTGCTTTTAGGTGGATTTCCTGGGTTCTTGCATTTACCTTCATCTCCTGGTGATAGATGCAACTTCTGCCCCCCTTGCCCCCCATCTTTGACATTAGATCATCAGGAATCTCACTAATATCTTACAACAGAGTACTAAGAGTGTTGGATTTCTGGTGAGTAAACTGATCAGTGCCAGTTTCTGGAAGTATCCAAGATCCATGTTGTTGGTTTCACATCAACCACTTTCTCAAGGAAAACTAATTTCTCAGGAGAAATCAATCTTACTGCTTTCAGACTTAGAGCGCTGAAGGATATACACATCTGTGGCTCTTATCTAGTTATACCGGGGGACTGTCAGTTTGCTTGACTGGGCTGATGGTGGATTTACTGGTGTTCTCTTTTAGTATTGCCTTCAGGTCTCTAGCTGACTTTTTGTATTATTGTGGGGAGGTAAAAGTCACTGTACTTTCTCATGGGATTGATTGATTCTTATGTAAGAATATTTATTATTTATTTTAGGGTTTTTTTTTTTTGTTTGTTTGTTTGATCTTTCTGGAGTTAGGTGGGGGTTGTTGACCTGTTTGCCTCTGCACAAGTAACCATAATATTTGGAAATCCTATGTTTTTTTCACTTAATCATGTTGCTTTGTTGCAAAACTGTATGGTGTGGAATATTTTTTAAAAGGGATATTACAGTAAATCAAATCCTTAAAGTTAAAGTCTTGAAGAGTAAGACATAACTGAATAAGGACAAACTCTGTTAGATCCCCTGGATTTAATTTAGCAA
The DNA here is from genome assembly GCF_037893015.1 of Macrotis lagotis. Lineage (NCBI taxonomy): Eukaryota > Metazoa > Chordata > Mammalia > Peramelemorphia > Peramelidae > Macrotis > Macrotis lagotis. Next base: position 136,840,581 of record NC_133659.1, on the reverse strand, counting down.
AGGAAAATTAGGAATTAGGAAAAGGTTATTTTTTAAAAAAATATACAGTATAAATTACCTAGCTGTTTGGTCTTGAGCAAGCCACTTAATCCTAACCCTAATGGGGCAGGTTGGGGTATCTCTCTCTCTCTCTCTCTCTCTCTCTCTCTCTCTCTCTGTGTGTGTGTGTGTGTGTGTGTGTGTATGTGATGGTCCAAACTATACTTTAGGGAAAATCACTTTGGCAGCTGAATTGAAAATGGATTGGAGAGAGGAGAGACTTGAAACAGACAGACCTTCCAGGATGCTTTTTAAAATATATATATATATATATTTTATATGTTTTCCAATTATATACAATAGTAGTTTCTACCTATCTTTTTTTTATAAATTTTGAAATTTATAATTTTTCCCCCAATCTCCCTTCCTTCCTCCCCCTCAGAAGGCAATCTGATAATCTTTACATTGTTTCCATGCTATATATGGATCCAAATCGAAGTGTTGAGAAAAAAAATCACATCCTTGAGGAAAAAATAAAATATGAGATAGCAAAATTATGTAGTACATAAGACAACTTTTTTTTTTTTTTACAATTGAAGGTAATAGTCTTTGGTCTTTGTTTAAACTCCACAGTTATTTCTTAGGAGTCAAATGGCATTCTCCATTGCAGATAACCTAAAATTCCTCCTCATTATTGCACTAATGAAACGAGCAAGTCCATTAAGATTGATCATCACCCCCATGTTGCTGTTATGGTACACAGTGTTCTTCTGGTTCTTCTCATCTTGCTCAGCATCAGTTCATGCAAGTCTTTCCAGACTTCTCTGAAACTCTATCAGGATGCTTTTACAATAATCTAGGTGTCGGGTGATGAGAGTCTACGCCAGGGTGGTAGCAGTGTCAGAGGAGAGAAGGGGGTCATATGTGAGAGATGTTGTGAAGGTAAGATCATTGGGACCTGGAAATAGATTGGATATGAGGGGTTGAAAGAGTGAACGAGAAGTTGAGGATAACAATTAGGTGGCAAGCCAGTGTAACTCAGAGGATGGTGCGAACCCTTAATAGTAATAGGGAAGTTAGGAAGAGGGAAAAATAATAAGCTTAGTTTTGAACGTGTTGAATTTAATATGTCTACAGGACAATATGTAGTTTAAGATATGACTAGAGGTCAACAGAGAGGCTAGGACTAGATAACTAGACTGGAGAATCATTATAGAAATGATAACTAACACCATGGAAACTGATGAAATAACCAAGTGAAAACATATAGAAGGAGAAGAGAAGACATCCTAAAACAGAGTCCTGGGGATATCCATGGTTGGTAACATGATCTGGATGAAGATCTAGCAAAGAAGGCTGAGACGGAGTGGTAAGATAAGAACCAGCAGAGAGTAGTGTCATAAAAACCTATGGAAAAGAGAATATTAAGGAGAAGGGAGTGAATTGGCACATATTTTAGAAAGATTTCCATAAAATAGTTGCCTAAACAAAATTTACAAACTTAAATAAATACACTTCAGTTATGGGGACTAAAATTATTCATATAGGCTATATTGTTTCCTGGTGCTTGATTATGAGACTGACTCCCTTTCTCTCTAAGTGTATATGTGCTTATATGTATATTATCTATATATTCACAATTTCTCTGTGATCTCAAAAATGGAGCTTAGAGATTTGTGAATACTAAGTAGTATGTATTGTCTAATACAGGTTCCTAGCTTATTGTTGCTTATCTGGGACCACAACTTTGCTGGTGATTGAGTCAGGAATGGGCACCACACAATCTTTAATCCAGGACAATGTTGGCCCATTAGCACAGCCACAAGAACAAAGAATGCAATTATCTTCCACAAAAGACCTAAACTTGGAAGAACTGGGTTAAATCAAATGACCATTTCTAGTCAGTCAATACATATTTATTTTTCTGAGGATACAAAGAGGGGCAAAAGACAGCCTTTGGACCTGATCCAATACTGACTTCCTGCCATAAATTTCTTTTCAGGCAACTAATTCTCTCACATGTCTGAGTAAAGTGAATTTTGGTGCTATGAAGTAACCTAGATTCTCCCACTACTTGACCTTTTGTTTTAGACTTTATGTAAGAATAGTGGTGGAATGATCCTCATTCATTTAAGAAAGCATATTATGACTGGTCAAAAGAATCAGAAACAGCTCTGTGTTTATAAAGAGCAGGAGTTTATAGCAAGAAATATCAGCAATAGGTCAGTCTAGTGATGGGGGAGGCCTTTGGAGATGGAGGAATGAATTCTCTTTTCTTTCCTCATCCCCACCTGGACCACTACACCACCTGGTGAACTTTAAAAAGTCAGAAGATTTGGACTTCACATCAACATAGGAATGTCTCCAGAGTAGCAGCAGCTACATCAGGAACTGGGAGTAATGCTAAGAACAAACTAGAGGGAGCCAATCAGATTCAAGACCCTACAAGGACACCAATCTTAGAATCAGAATAGAGCTGCGTTTGAAGTCTTGAAGTTTAATTTTGAAACAGAGAAAAGGAGTAAGTAGGAGTTTGGCTACATGTGCTCTAGAAGTTGAGACCGTTCACTGCAGGGATCTTGTGTGTAGGAGAATGTGCTCTCAGTTTAGACAAAATGTTTCTTTTATATGTGAGCTCAATTAATAGCTTTTTAAAAAAAGTTAATTGGGGTAGCTAGGTGGTGTAGTGGACAGAGTATGAGCCCCAGAGTCAGGAGGACCTGGGTTCAAATTCATCCTCAGACACTTAATAATTACCTGGCTGTGTGACCTTGGGCAAGTCACTTAACCTTACTGCCTTGCAAAAATAAAAACCAACCCCCAAAGTTAATTAATTTCAACTGATTAATTGATAATCAATGAGGAGAATTCCAGATGGGAACTCATAAATGACAGTACTAGAAATCTCAGTAATCCATAGTATTACTCCTAGGACTCTGGGAGTAGAAATAGTAGACTTCTAGGGATCCAACCTTCCTTCATAAAGTGAATTGGGAGAGTAAGCTGAGAGAGGTTGCTTTGTATAGGAGCCGATGTAGATACCACCTCATCTTTACAGAAGGGGATTGTCCTTTCCCAACCTGATATTTGTTTAATCATTAACCCTTCCTTTGAGCAACTTAAAGAAGGCAACTTAAAAACCATTAGATTTCCTTTTCTTTCTATTCTCATTCTAGGTCTTTCTCTTAAGAATCCTACACAATTGTGACACCCTTGATCTTTACAGCAGTCATAATTCCTAGCTTCTTCTGTACCACAGCTATTATGGAAGCCCTAGAATTCCTTGGAACTTACTAGTACGTTAGTTGATGGCTTCTGACTATGGCTATAATTTTCCGAGACTTTATAAATGAGTATTATTACTTTGGGTTTTTTTTATAGGTTTTTGCAAGGCAATGGGGTTAAGTGGCTTGCCCAAGGCCACAAATCTAGGTAATTATTAAGTGTCTGAGGCAGGATTTGAACTCAGGTACTCCTGACTCCGGGGCCGGTGCTCTATCTACTGCACCACCTAGCTGCCCTGAGAATTATTATTTTTTAAGTCATGAAGACCCAAAGGCAAAATAAGAAGTGGCTCCCATCTTCAAAGGCATATGGTTTGAACAGAAATAGAATATTTAGGAATATTGTACTTTAAAACTTCAAAAGACCTGTGATTTCATTAATATGAATAGTCTTTCCACTGACTCAGATCCCTCCGGGCCTTAGTAAATGATTTTATGATTTACTATAGCCAAAAAAATTCATCACTTGATATCCGACCATCTGGTGATGGACCTCTCTGAACTTAGGTTATTCCTTGTATGACAGTACTGTCAGTCGTCATGCCAATAGCAGAAATTTCCAGCTTGGCTAGACCTGCCAGAGATTTGTTTGCACTGGCATTGTCTTAGAGAACCTAGGTCCCTCAGAACACATAGTGAAACTCTAAGGTTGTCCTTCTTTTGTGGAGGAGTGACAATTTGATGTAGTATATAGAATACTGAATTTGGAATTAGCAAGACTTCAGCTGAAATCCAATCTTTGGTAATTATTATCTCCATAAACAGATAGCAAATTACCAAACCTTTCTGAGACTCAGGTTCATCTCTAGAATAAAAAGGTTGGATAAGATGGCCTCTAAGGTCCCTTCCAATTCTAAATCTGTGATCCTTTGAGTTGCCAGTTAGTAGCCAATTCTGCTGATTTTTAAAAAGAAAAGTAGGAAATATGCAAAAAATAAATTAAATGTTAACACATTTTAAAAATAGCTATCATTAAAAAACATAGGAAGGGCAAGGAAGCTGATGCTACAGAAGCCAGATATTTAGAAAGGAAAAATTACAAGGGGAACTAAGGGTTATGTATTGTTACTTATCTAAAGTACATTTGATAAGCATAGATAAGATAACATATGGAAAGTGAAAACACTCTTAACTTCTGACTTAGCAAAATAGTTTCAGGAACTATGAAGAAAAAAATAGATGGAAAGAAGCCAGAAGTTGCTCTTTAAAAAAACAACTCCATCCCTACTCATAGAGAATTTATATAGAAGTGATTGTAAGATAAGGATTCAGCATAGGATCAGAGTGGTATGGTAAAAATTTTTGTAACCTGTCAGAAGATAATAGGTTTGAATTCTGCCTCTGATAGATTTTAGGTAATAGGCAACTCACAATACAATAACGTGATAAAGAAACATTTGTTCATAATAGTTGGCAGAACTAGCCTCAGGCAAAACTCTTCAGTAGATTATGATTGTTTTCTCCTCTCCTTAAATGTCTCCTCTTCTAGGAGAAGCTTTCATATAGACTTAGTAATTTTATACTGCCTTCTGTCTACTCAGTGTCCCCCACTGAATATAGACAAGTCTCTATTCTCTGAAACTTTCCTGAATCTTCAGTTGTGTTAGAATTTTCCATGTGAGAATTAGGGTCTTTCAGACATTTATTTTTTGCTTTTTTGATATTGTTCAGTTGCTTTGGTTGTGTCTGACTCTTCATGACACATTTGGGGTTTTCTTGGCAAAGATACTAGAATGGTTTGCCTTTTCCTTCTCCAGTTCATTTTATAGAAAAGAAACTAAGGCAAATGAGGTTAAGAGACTTGGCCAGGGACACACAATTAATAAGTGTCTGAGGCTAGATTTGAATTCAAGATGATGAATTTTCCTGACTCCAGATCCAGTTCTATATCCATTGTACTACCTAACTGTCCCTGCTATTTTCTTAGGTAGTCTAAGAAATTAATGTGCATATATGAATAAACTCACACAATACTTAGAACATATTAGGTACTAAATGATGTTTGTTGAATATATTTATTCAGGAACAGATCATTTTAAACAGGGGCCAATTATAGATAATATTTTAGCCATAAAGAGGGATTAATGGTGGAACATTGAAGTAGTTGTTTAGAGAAGTAGCAGGAAAAATATTTTTGGGAAGGGGAAAAGTTGTCTCTTAGATCACATGTAGATTGATCATCTATATAAAAGGTTGGAAATAGTGTCTTCATCAACATTTCCACAGTTGGACACTGTAATTTGTCTCTAATCTAGTGATGTCATTTTGGTCTTCTTCCATAATGAAGGACAATCAAAACTAATCTACCTCCAGGGATGTTGGGTATGTTCAGGAAGCTAGTATCTCTGATATGAGGGCTGCTGAACCCTTTTCAAGGATACTTTCTACCTTTCATGTTCACCTGAATCACTTAGCTCTCACTTGTGGCTCCAAGAATGTGTAGCATGCACATTGGCCACATTACAGTAAAAAATTTTGGCAGATGGGCTAAACCAAGTTTGAAGTTAACCAAGGGGGGTCTCAAACCATCAATGAGTTGTGAGGATGTCTACCTCAAGCATATGAAGTCTTCCACTGGTAGAATAGATGGATAAGAACAATTCATTCTAAAAGCCATGAAAGCACCTGAAGCAGGCACTGTGGAGTGCTTAGAGCTTGGACAGACATCAAAGATGCCAAGGTCATTCACTACATCTAGAGCCATCACTAGTTGTCTTGCCTCCGTCTTGCCACTGGACCATGATAATTTTGGAAGAGAGTGACGTTGAAGACTTCATGCAACTCTGCCTCAACTTATGCATGATTTTATGCATAAATCAAAAAAAATCATCACCCATACCATTTTACCATTTTTTCCCTTATCTCAAAATCCTGTGGCAATAGGTAAGAGATGAAACAGCAGGTGTGGATACACTTGAAATTGTTGTCACAATCCTGCATGCAGCCCAGGTCACAGAGTCATTTTCTTACTGGAAGCAGCAATGGGATTCAGAAGCCCCCTTGGTGTCTGAGCAACTTTCTTAAGGATCACACTGCTCACCTCCTGGTATGAGGAAGGGGCAAGAAAAAGTGCCCTCAAAATTGTTTACTTGACCCTGGCCTGATTACTGCAGCAAGTGATCGCACTGCAGTCAAAGTACAAAAATAATGTACAAAAACTTCTTCAAAGAAGATTCCGTTCACCATTGGTGCAGGAATTTGTGTAAACTCATAGACAAGACAAGATACATTAGCCTTGAAAGATGAACAGCTCTTGTTGTGAGAGAACTCAGCATGTTTTCATATCCAAATAGCAGCCCTGAGTGAAACAAGGCTGGCAAAAAAAGGCCAGCTTACTGAAATTGGAGCTGGATAAACATTTTTTCTGGAGTGGATGCAGTGAAGGGGAGCACTTTGAAGTATTTTTGCCTGGTCTCTGGATAACGTGCCATGCTTTGGAGATTTCCTGGTCACTAGTGGTATGAAACAAGGATGTGTCCTTGCTCCCATGCTTTTTAGCATGATGTTTTCAGTCATATTATAAAATGCCTTCATTGAGGATGAACATGACCTCAAGGTCAGCTACTGCACTGATTGTGTGAATTACAATGTGCAAATTACAATCAAAACTAATCTAATCAATAAACATTTATGCCTACCAAAAGGCGTGAAGGACAGGCTCATGACAATAAAATTGCTACTTCCAGAAAAATGCCATGCCACTGTCATCAATGTCTATGCTCCCACCATAATGATCCTTAATGAGGTCATTATGAAGACCTGGAGACCCTTATCATCATTAAACCAAAAAAAGGACAGGCTTATAATTCTGGGTGACTTTAATGCTAGAGTAGGTTCAGGCTATTAGACATGGCAGGAAGTCCTTGAAAGGAACGGAAATGAAAATAGCAACAGCAACAGTCACCTACTCCTGAAGACTTGTGCATGAGACCTTCTCATCACAAACACTGTCTTCCATTTACCTGAACACAATAAAACATCCTGTATGCATCCTCACAGCAAACATTAGCATCTAATAGACTGTGATTATAAGGAGAAGAGACAGACAGGGTGTATGAAGGAAGAAGGCAATGTGTGGTGCAGAGTACTGGATTGATCACAGACTCATCCTCTCCAAGCTAAATATTCACATTCAGTGGAAGTGGTGGCCCCAAGGCAAAATGATTACTAGAAAAATTAATGTCAAGAGATTAAAATGCTCCTCTGAGCCAAAACAGTTTGTTGCTAAATTGGAGGGAAAGTTGAGTCAACAGATAGTTGGTAACAGTGAAGCAGAAAAGGAGTGGGAATATTTCAAAGATTTTGTGTACAGCATTTGAAGAATACTCACAAAAATCAAGACTGGTTTGATGAAGATGATGGGGAAATATAGAAACTGCTCAATAAAAAGTGAGAACTCCACAGGGTTTGCCAGCAGAATAGTTCATCCCATTCTAAGAAGGCAGAATTTAACTATCAAAAGTAAAGTACAAATGAAGCTTAAAGCGATGCATGATTCTTGGCTAAGAAGGCAGATGAAATTCAGTTTTTTTGTGGATAGCAATAATCCAAAGTGCTTTTATAATGCCCTGAAGGCTCTTTCTGGGTCAAATATATAGGAAACATCTCAACTACTTAGTGCATATGGAGCCCCATTGATTAGAGAAAGGGACATGATCCTAGAGAGATGGGCTGAACACTTCCATAGTGTTCTTAATAGACCATCATCAATTGATGCAGAAGCCATTGACTGTTAACCTCAAATTGAAGTCGGTCCCTCTCTAGCTGAAGTTCTAATTGAAGAAGAGGTTTTGAATGCCATTGTGCTTCTTTCAAGTGGCAGAATAGCTGGTACTGATTCATTCCAGTTTAGATTTACAAGGTAGGGGTGGGCATCCATTGCTCATACTAAAACTGACTGAAAGGTTATATGGCATGAAGAGATTATCCCTCAGGAATTCTAGGATGCTAGGGGTGTTTCTCTCTTAGTCAGTGCTAGTAAGATGCTTGTAACAGTCCTTCTCAATAGGCTGATACTTCTCTTAGAAGATGGTCACCTCCCTGAGAGTCAGTATGGTTTCAGAAAGGGTTGAGGATATGGTATTTGCTACCTGATAACTCCAGGAAAAATTCTAGAAGCAGAATAGAGGTCCATATTTGTAGATCTGACCAAGGCCTTTGATACTAGCAGTCGTGAGAGCTTATGGGAAATTATGTCAAACGTTGGTTGCCCAGAAAAGTTTATCAGTATGGTATGTCAGTTTCATGATGGCATGTTGCCCGGGTTCTGGCTAGTGTACCATGCTCTTGAAATTTCCTGATCACCAGTGGAATGAAACAAGGATGTGTCCTTCCCATACTTTTTAGCATGTTTTCAGTCATGTTATCAAATACCTTCACTCAAAGTCATCTACTGCACTGATTGTAAATTCTTCAACTTGAAAAAGTTAGAAGCCAAGACCAAAGAGGGAGAGTGTTGGTGCATGGTTTTCTGTTTGCAGATGATTGTATGCTCAATGCAGTCTCTGAATCTGAGATGCAACAAAGAATGGATCATTGCAGCCTCTGAAACTGAGATGCAACAAAATATTCTCTGTTGTTTGTGCTTATTTTGGTCTAATGACAACATCAAGAAAATACAGGTATTGCCTGAGTAAGCACCACACCATCCACTTGTGGAACCAGTGGTTACAGAAAATAGAGAAGTTTTGAATTCTGTGAATAAGTTCACTTACCTTGGCAATGTATTTTCCAGAGAGGTACACATTGATAATGAGGTTGACACACACATTGCTAGAGTTAGTTCAATATTTGGGAGGCTCTGAAAGAATGTGTGGGAGGGGCAAAGGTATTAGTTTGACTATCAAACTGAAGTTCTTTAGAGCATTGTGCTGCATTTTTGCATGCCTGTGAAACCTGTAGAGTCTACTAGCTCCATGCCAGGAAACTGAATTGCTTCCATTTACATTGTTTTAGGAAGATTCTGAAGATTAGATGGCAAGAGAATACACTGAAGTTCTTTCTGGAGCTAAACTGCCAAGCATTCAAATACTACAGAAAGTGCAACTATAATGCAACTACATTATTTGAATGCCAAATGCACACTTGCCAAAGAAATTATTTTATGGAGAACTCACACTGGAGAAGCGCTCACAGGATGGTCAAAAGAAGTGATACAGGGATATCTTGACAGTCTCTCTTAAGAACTTTGGAATTGTTTGTGAGAGTGGGCACACTGACATTGGCATGCCCAGTATGGTGTGCCCTCATCACAGAGGGTGCTATGCTCTATGAGCAAGGTAGAATTGGAGAAGCTCAGCAGAATCATGAGATTCCCTAAACTAAATGTTCACATGAACTATTTGTGCCTGGCCTGTGGTAGACCAATTCAAGCTCATATTGGTCTGATCAGCCATATTTCGATACACTTTAACTTGTCTCTAAAATAGTGATGTCATTTTGTTCTTCTTTGATAATGAACCAATCAATATTTTCTTCTGTTACTTTGGAACATGACCTGACTGGAACTTTTATGATATAAACAAATTTCTAAATTATTTGTTTTTTAAAAAATGTGGTTTAGTCCATCTCTTAACAATAACAAAACAATAATTTGTGAATTCATTCTTCCAGTAGAATTAGATTAAGTGTATTGGAAGACACTGAATTTGTATGTGTATATATATATATATATATATATATATATATATATATATATATATATATTTGGTTTTTGCAAGGCAAACGGGGTTAAGTGACTTGCCCAAGGCCACACAGCTAGGTAATTATTGAGTGTCTGAGACCAGATTTGAATCCAGGTACTCCTGACTCCAGGGCCGGTGCTTTATCCACTATGCCACCTAGCTGCCCCTGAATTTATATTTTCTGACCAAAATCATTGGTACTGCTGGGCATGATAGTACATGTAATCCCTCAACCAGGAAAAGCTGAAGTTGGTGTATATCTTCATCTTGAAAGTTTTGGGTTAAAGTAGACTAAGCCAAACAGGTGTCCAAACTAAATCTGGCATCAACATGGCAAGTACTTAGGAACAGGGAATCTACCTGACTGACTAGAGGTGGGAGAATCAGTTTAGGGTGGAAATGGAAGTAAAAGTTCCTGTGCTGATCAATAAAGGAATCTAACCTCTAAGTGGCCACTTTACTTTCAACTTGGGAGCAATAGGGATATCTAGTCTCATACAACAGTAGCAGTAGCAACAGTAACAATAATAATAATACAAAACCATTGGTCCTCAAAATGCTTCTCAATCATCATTCTGGAACAGGTGCCTATAATTATATGTTAAGTCATTCAGAACTACCCTTAAAGCTCTTGTCTGTAATGCTTGACTGTGAAATTTTAATATATACTTAGCATTTCTATACATAGATTTAGGAAAACACAAAAGCATTCTCACAGATCCTATTTGACTGAGCAGGTGTTGTTCAAGTTTCTCATATTTGTATATTTTCTGTTACTCAATCTCACTTTTACATATAATTTTACATTATGTATGTAGTGTGTCTAATGGGGAAAGGGACTTTTGCTTTAGAAGTAGGAATACAGGGTAAAAATGCCCAACTGTTCTTTTGTGTGCTGCCAATGGCTAATAGGCACTAATTCACCCAAATACTAGAAGTAAAGGTTGGGGGATTCTCCCTTGAAATAAGTGTCTGGATATGGAACAGTAATTTTGACTAATAAAAGACCTAAAAAGGTATTGATAACCTTTAGGCATATTGATTCAGAGAACTCTCCAAATAACAATAATTCTTCTTTTGAAAATTAAGAAGCTACAGAAAAAGATAACAAACCAAAATCTAACATTTGTATAAGCTTAAAGTTTTAAATATATTCTTTATGGGTTTTTTTTTTTTTTGGTTTTTGCAATGGGGTTAAGTGGCTTGCCCAAGGCCACACAGCTAGGTAATTATTAAGTGTCTGAGGCTGGATTTGAACTTGGGTCCTCTTGACTCCAGGGCTGGTGCTCTATCCACTGTGCCACCTAGCCACCCCTACTTTACATTTTAATCAGTCAAAATTTGCCCTCTCCTTTTCCTTCTCTGGCCAATTGAGAATGCAAGTAAAACTAAATTCATTACAAACATGTTTATCTGGCCAAAACAATTTTCCCACAATCTCTGCATGTGTTGTGTGTGTCTCTGTGTGTGTGTGTGTATGTGTGTGTGTGTGTGTGTGTGTGTATGTGTGTGTGTGTGTGTGTGTGTGTGTGTGAGAGAAAGACAGAGAGATAAAGAGACAGAGAGATAGAGAGACAGAGAGAGATAGAGAGAGACAGAGACAGGAGATAGGTAGCACACTTTGTCATTAGTCCTCTAGAATCATGATTATTCATTACACTGATAAGAGTTCAACACAATAGTATTGCATTATATTTATTTACCATTGATATTCACTGATTCTCCAATTTATAGGCACATTCTCAATGTATGTCTATTTTTCCCCAATTCCTATTCTTTCTACCTTAAAAACGCTAATATATTTATATATTCTTAGAGTTTGTTCACTTATAAATACTTCCAGATTTAATCTAAACTCCCTTTAATTTCCTTTTCTATTTCTCCCCTTAGCCACCTTTTCCCTTGTTGAATGAAATATATTTCTACAAAAAAATGTGTGCACATGCATGCATATGCATGTGTTTGTATGTGTGTATTCTTCACTGTTTTGACCAGTTTATATTAGCTAGGGGTTCAAAAGTCCATTGTCCTCATCACTTCTTTCTCTTTTGTATACTGCTCAATTATATGTGATAATTTTCTCCAGTGTTCCTTTCCTCTCTCTCCTTTTCTCTTTTCCTTCTTAAAATCATCATGTAATAAAACCACTCTTAAGTTAGGCCTTGTCTACTTGGACTCTATTTTAGAGACAACATAGATATTCTTTCCCCATATTTGAATGTAAGCACTTAACCTTATTTAGTCCTTTATTCATTCATGTTCACCTTTTTATGTTTCCCTTTACTCCTGTGATTGAACTTTAAAGTTTTTACATAGTTCTGATCTTTTCATGTTTGATCCTCTTTATGGTCTTATGCAGTAGGTACTGTTAATTATATTCATATTACAAATGAAGAAACTGAGTCTGATAGAAATTTAGTGATTTGTTCAGGGTTAAATGACTAATACTATCAAAGGTAAAATTTAAATTTAAGTCATCTTGCTTCCAAGTTCAGTACCCTGTTCATTATGTCATCTAGCTGCCACTCATCCAAGCATATAGTAGTTGCACCTCAGTGGATAAGTCACAAGTAGCAGCTTTGAAGATACAAAGAAATTATAGTTATAAAGGTAAAGTGGAGCAGCAACAAAGCAAAGCCAGCTAATGATGGGGGATTGGAACTGTGAGGAGAATCTCATCCTCAATGCAGACAAGTAGTCTCTGTTTTTGTGTATGGTTATATTAAGTGATTCAGCTAACAGATTTTCTTTTGGTATTTCCCAAATGCTTTGCTATTTGATTTATGGTTCCTCTGTAAACTGTGGGTAGAGAAGTAGAGAATAATAGAGAAGGTACTAGATCTGATCTGAGGATCTGAACTATTGTGATTACTCTCAAATTCTACTCTTTCTGCATGACCCATGTTAAACATGAATATACTCTTAGCTGTTGATTGCAAACACAAAAAACCTTAAGGTCCTTTTATGTGCATAGCATTATGTAAGATACTATGGGAGTTTTAAAAATTTGATACAGCATGGTTTCTTTAGCTATCACTGTTAATGGTCTTTTTCTGGATGGCAGCATGCTTAAGAGCTATAGTTTGGCTGTGGTATCCCAGGTGAGATCCAGTTTAGGAGGGAAATAACTGCTAGGAGATGACAAAATCATCCAGTGCCTCTATAGTATTCTGTTCTCTCTAAATTACACTTCATACCTTTATAATTAAACAAAAAATAAGAGTTCCTTTTCTACACACACACACACACCTATTCTTTCAGATTCTATTTGCAAAATATACTTAGATTGTAGAACAGTAGAGCTGAAGAAATCCCTAAGGTTGTCTTGAATTGAGAGTTGGAACTAAGAGACTGGAGGATGGAAGGTGGGGAGAATGGACATATATCACACAAGATTCATTCCTGGAGGAGAGATTCATTCAGATTTTAAACCAGATGTTAAACACTTAAATAAAAAGGGATAGAAGAGTAACTTAGTTGAGATCCATTCTTTTGGATAGAAAGGAGAGAGTTTAAAGGTCTTCAATATTTAATTGCACCTGTGGAAGTGTCTGTCCCTTTGTATTTAACTGCCCAGCTGCTTTAGCTTGGTGTAATAGCATTGAGACCATTTCCCTAAACTCAGTTTAAAGGGTTTAAGTCTGATTTTAACTGATATTGATGGTGATGAGATGATTGGTCTAAATTTGAAGAAATCTCAATGGTAGTCAATTTAACTCTGGTCAAATACTTTTCTTCTGCCCCTTCAGGGATATTCATAGCTGAACCAGGAAGATGTTATGTTGCATGAAGATTTTTCACTTGATTTTAGCATTATTTCAAATGAACAAAAACAAATTCTGATGATGAAGAAAATAAAAATACAACTGTCCCAATGTCTCTAAACATGTTTTACCCTGGCTAACTTCTGGCCCTTTTTCTTTGTCATTATTCCCACAGCTACAACCAGACCTCCAGGTTTGGAGGAGCCTTGGAGAACCTAAATCACATAGTTTTAGAACTCCTGCCCTGGGGTTCTGCTGTCTTGATTGGTGTGAGTACATTATATATAACCCAGATCCTAAACTCACAAGACTGAGGAAAAAGGCAATCAAATATAAGATTGGATTCTTTATTTTCTTTCATGTAGAAAAACTGTCTAAAGCGATTCTAGTTGAACTCAATGTAAAACAGGGTTTCAAATTCTTCCATTCATTTAGGGACTTAGCCTTCCCTTCTGATCTATGGTCCAGCTTCTTGGCTGCCTGCTTCATTTCTTGCCTTTCCTGTAAAACAGTTGTTTTGTCTTTTGTTCCTGTGATGGTCTTAACCTAAAATTCTCATCCCTGCTTTGATTGTTCCTTGTCCTAAACTATGTTAGATCTTAATGCTGACAATATTAACAAGTGTGATATGGCAAATATAAGAGTTCATTGAGTTGATGGTAATTTGTTTTAGGTAATTTGACAAAAACTTGATAAATTTCTTATCACATGAAATAAGTAGGCTTAGTGGAGGATGGTTTCTTTTGCCAAAAGTTGGAGGAAGCAACAAGGGGTAATGAAATTGCATATCTGAAGAGATGATAACAGATGGACTGTAGGCTTTTAAAAATGAATACTGGAAGCTCTAAGGCAAATGAATTCTTTATGGGCAAAAAAATGCAAGATAGGTTCTGTAAATATGTAGCAAATGAATGGATGGACTATTAAGAGACTTGAACTAGTATATGTAGAAATTTCAAAATAATTAGAATGAATATATAATAATTATTGTTATTAAACAAAAAAGTAAAACTATACAGTAGAACAACATTTTTAGAGGAGAATTGAATTAGTTCATCAATACATTTATCTTAGACATTAATTGTATAATGGAAATGAGAAAAGGAATATAATAGATTACAGTTGAAAAATGGTACAATAACTTTCAAAAATACCAAGGTGGTCTCTGAAAACAAGCCCATCTTTTAAATAACAGTATTCTTCCTGTGATGTTATGTAACTATGAAGAATTTATGAAAGGGCCAGTGGTGCCAGCTACTGGAGAGACTGAGAGGGTGGGGAATCTCTTGAGATTTGGAATTCTGAGCTGAAGTAGTCTGATTGAGTGTCTACATTAAATCTGACATTATTATGGTGAATACTCAAGAGTTGGGGCTCACCAGATTCCCTAAAGAAGGGCAAACTAGTCCACATTAGAAATGAAGCCTGGAGTCAGGAGTAGCTGAGTTCAAATGAGACCTCAGACAATAATTACCTAGCTGTGTGGCCTTAGGTAAACCACTTAACCCCATTGCCTAGCAAAAACCTTAAAAAAAAAAAAGAAATGAAGCAGGTCAAAGTTGATCAGTAGTAAGATTGGATTCATGAGTTTTCCTGCACTTTTAACTGAGTGGAGATGTGGAAACCCAATCTTAGAATATATGTTATGGGAGAACATGAAAAAGAATCTCAGGAGATGAGAAGGCATTCTGATCTCTACTCCTGGAGGAGTAATGACATCAGAAAAGTCAAAGAATCTCTCATGTATTTATGTATGGGGGAAATAGTGATGGAATAAAGAGATATTGAAGATAAAAAAGACATTGCTAGAAAATAAAATCTGTGTAAGGAAAGTCCCAAAAGGAAAACAATAAACTATTTCATATTTCAGAAGCATAAACAAATCAATCATTACCCATTGCACAATTTCAAAAGAACTTGAGGATTTGGGTCCAAAATACAGCATGACTAGCCAAACATCATATTATTTTCTACTTAATTAAATCTTCTTAGTCAATTGCAAATGTTTTCTTTGTTGCTATTCACTCCAGGTGGGCCTAGTTAGATCTGTATTCACTGCCAAGTTATCAAGCCCACTGCTCAGTTGAGCTCTGTCATATCTTTATCCTCCTCCACTTGTTGTGTCTTCACTCTTGTCAATCACAGTTAATTACTCCTTTATTTTCCCCTCCCTTTTACTTCTACTTCTACAGACTCTTTCATTTAGCCCAATATGTCTGGGGTGGGGGGAGAAAGCTTCCTTTACTAATCTGGTAAATTACTTTTTTTTCTTTTTCTTCACATTCCTAAAAAATTTAGTTCTTCTGTGAAACCAGTCCTGAGTCCATTTTAACCATGAAAACAGATCTCACCAGAATCTACTTGTTAAAATATTCAGCCCTTGAGATGAATACTACATCTTCACTTTCCCTATCCTGAGTATGTCATTTCTTTTAATATGCAGTATCTGTGGCTATGACATGCTCATGGATTTAGACAAACATAGATTATGAGAACAATGGGTAGAGATATTGTTGATAAATTGAAGAAACTGTCTCTAGTGCTCAAAGTTATTTTAGAGCTTAACTGAAAGATCCAGTGACCTGTCTTTCTTCACAGAATCTCAGGGTTTGGACCTCTGAGGTCCTACCTGACTGTATCAATTAAATTCATAATTGAATAAGACTATTTTCCCAGAGGCACATATATTAGGTGGTAGAAAAGATGCTGAAAATATCCATCTAGTCTAGCCTCTTCATTTTATAATTAAGAGCTGGGGGTTAGAGAGATGGTGATCTATGCAAAGGTCACTCAGATAATAAGAAGGGTCATTATTTGATAGGAAATAACTTAAATATCTCTCTCTTTCTTTTTTTTAGCATTTTGATTCCATTCTATCATTTTTTGTTGTCTCATGGAGACATTGATTTTTATTTGGTCCATTCTAATTTTCAGGGAGTTTACTTTGGATAAAACTTTGGAATCCTGTTTACACTGTTCATTTTTCCAGTTCTTTCCTCTATATTTTGCATTTCATTTATTTATTTATTTTGATTTGGGGTTTTGCAAGGCAATGGGGCTAAGTAACTTGCTCAAGGTTACACAGTTAAGGGGTGGCTAGATGGTGCAGTGGATAAAGCACCGGCCCTGGAGTCAGGAGTACCTGGGTTCAAATCTGGTCTCAGACACTTAATAATTACCTAGCTGTGTGGCCTTGGGCAAGCTACTTAACCTCATTTGCCTTGCAAAAACCTAAGAAACAAAAAAAAAACAACAAAAAAAAAGGTTACACAGTTAAGTAATTACTAAATGTCTGAGGTAGGATTTGAACTCAGGTCTTCCTGACTCCAGGAACAGTACTCTATGCATTGTGCTACCAAGCTGCCCCTCTTACTTCATTTATGGTATTATTTTAAAATCACTTTAAAATTCTTATTTCTTTTCTTCCAGGAATTCTAGTAGATCTTATGGTCAACTAGTGCTTTTCTTGTTTTGAGGTTTTTCCTGCAGATGTTGTGTTTTTTCCCCCTTTCTTCTGCATTTGTGATTTGGGTATCCTTTGATAATTTTTTTTGGTGTTTTATTTACTTACATTTTTAGATTTATTTACTGAATTAGGACTTAGTGTGGGGTGGCTAGGTGGCACAGTGGATAGAGTACCTAACCCTGGAGTCAGGATACCTGAGTTCAAATCTGACCTCAGACTCTTAATAATTACCTAGCTGTGTGGCCTTGGGCAAGCCATTTAACCCCATTTGCCTTGCAAAAACCTTAAAAAGAGGACTTAGTGTCAGCCTTTTGACTGTAAATATAGTCCCCCCCCCACTACTTGATAAGTGATATCCAAGTCTTTCCTTAACCCCTGAGAGCAGTTTGGTGGTGCAGTGGCTAGAGCTGGAGTCTGGAGGAAAGAATCCAGCCTCAGACACTTGACTCTTACTAGCTGTGTGACCTTGGGCAAACCACTTAACCCTGACTGTCTTGCATCCAGGGCTATCTCCAGTTGTCCTGATTCAAATGTGTCCACTTGACCCAGATGGCTCTGGAGGAGAAAGTGAGGCTAGTGACTTA
Source organism: Macrotis lagotis (assembly GCF_037893015.1). NCBI lineage: Eukaryota > Metazoa > Chordata > Mammalia > Peramelemorphia > Peramelidae > Macrotis > Macrotis lagotis. Next base: position 136,822,821 of record NC_133659.1, on the reverse strand, counting down.
GCACAGCTTCCCCTCACTCAAATCTAATTCCTCTACTTGTCCTGACATCACCTCCCTGATGTCTTGGCCTTTGAAAATGAAGGCCAAACTTTAGCAGCTGGGTGGTGCAATGGATAGAGCACTGACCTTGGAGTCAGGAGGTTGGGAGTTCAAATTTGGCTTGAGACACTTGCCACTTACTAGTTGTCTTGGCATTATGTCCCTGAAGTCATGGTCTTCTTTGCAAATGAAGGAGAAGGATCATCATTACTTGACTCCCTCCCAGAATAACCTATGTATAACTACAATTATTTGGGCGTATTTTTTGCTACAATGGTTAAATGTTCTGGTTTTCAATTTTTACTCATTTAATGAATAAATAAAAAGCATTTATTAAACACTTAATATATGCCAACTACTGTGCATATATTTGGGAAATCAAACTTTAAATTTGTTATGCTCTCTGACCAAAGAGACTAAACCTAAGCCTATTTTCATATGGGTCCTTTGCACATTTGGGAACAGTTAACACATCCGCCCCAATCCTCTCTTCCCCAGAACTAATATTCCTAGTTCCATTTATGAATCTTCATATGATATGAATACAAGGCTCTTCACTCTCCCAGTTGTTCTCTTGTGAAACTTCTCTAGTTTATTGAATTCTAAAATATGGTACCTAGAATGGCACTCTATAGGTTGACTACAATCTTAATGATCTCTATTCCTCTATTTGCTCCTTCTCCCCATCTCACTCTAATCCTTCCAGCCTTTATTTTTCCTCCCAGCTCCTCCCCTTGTCCTGTCAGTCCTTAATTCTTGAGATGTTCCAGATAATGTTCAATTATTGAAGATAACTACATTTTAAATACATTTATGGTAACTAGCCTAATTGGCACTTGGAAATTCTTTTTGAATACTTAGTTCTCTTTCCCCAAACCTTTTGTTGCCTTTTAAATATCCCAACTGTTACCTTATCATCCATATTTACAGAAGAAAGTTTAGCCTTTTTCATTGAAAAAACTGAGGGCACTTAAAGAAGGCTTCCTTAACTTCTTTCTTTCTTGAATTTTCTTAGCGTCATCACTTTTGTCTTTCACTTGACACTGAAGAGATCTCTCAATTTCTTGCTATATATAAAGCAAATCTTGATCTCCACCTTTCCTGTCTATACTAATAATTTGTTTCTACAGACCTTGCTCTTTTATAATTTTTAGTATTACTCTCTCTGCTGATTATTTTTTAATCTATCTATAACCATAGTTAGTTCTTATAAATCCTAAAGCAAATAACAAACACATCATCCTTTCAACTTTTTTTCATTTAGGTACCACTGGACTTTTACTTATCTTTTGGAATCCAAATAAAATGTTCAAATTTCATGGAGCTTTCCCTGATACTCCTGATAGGCAATGATCCTTTTTTCCTTGGACCTCACTTTTATTTTGTTTTTACTTTTTTGTGGTTCTTTTAATATTTTATATTTTAGTTTAGTATATTTATATCCTTTTACTAGACTATAAATGCCATGATTTTATATGCACACAAATATATATGTGTATATATATATATATATATATACACATATATATGTATAAATAAATGTAAAATAAGCTACTGCTTACTTAAACTTTGTATTTCCCAAAGGACTTAGCAAAGTGACCTAAACTTAATAATGAACTCTTATCAATTTTCTATCTTTTCCCTCGAATTCTCTCTCTATGGAGATTTATATTTATTTAGTCTCTGTAATATTAACAATTAAATAAAGATTTAATGAGTTTATGGTTTTTGGAGTTATAGGTAAACCTATATTAGGTTTAACAGGATAGCATTCTGAACTCTTCCTAGGTGACGTAACTGCAATTAGGTTAAACTGCCACCAGGTGAGAAATGATACAGGCTATGACTAGTTTAATCTCTTGGGTTTTCATAATAAAATAATAATAATTACTATTATAATTATATTATATCTAATGATTATATAATAATAACTGAATCAGATTATAACATTCTTTACCATGTTATGATTCTTTTTATAAATTAATAGTTAAAATATTCAAATATAAAAAATAGAGAGAGAAAGAAAACTTATTATAGTTGAAACTATGTACAGTTATCCTTTTCACATCCTGACTTTCCCCGTCATAGTTTGAATCATCAAAGGATGTCAGGCCAGTAGACAACACAGAAAAAATTTAGAAACTAGAAATGCATAAAACATGCATAGTATTGCATAATGTCAACATTTTATCTTTTAATATCACAATAATCCCAACTGCTTTTGTTAAGAAGGGAGGGCAAAAATATTTTACACAGATTTTCCAGATTGTTGTGATACCACATTCAACCTCCTTGATGTGGCAGGTATAGTTGTACTTATTTCAATAATCTTTACTTGTTCTTAATCACTATTTAGTTTAATGGTTGTTTTCTATCAGGTTTCAGTAGATTTAACACATTCTGAATATCTTGTCATTAAACATTTCTCAACACTAACTTTGGGTGAGGTAGGTATCAGTTTCAGGTCAGCTCTTTCCTTCTGTCAGAGCTTTCATTACTTCAATTAAAACTGAAGCAATTGGGGCAGCTAGGTGGCACAGTGACTAGAATACCAGTCCTGGATTCAGGAGGACCTGTGTTCAAACTTGACCTCGGACACTTAATAGTTACCTAATTGTGTGGCCTTGGGCAACTCAACCCCATTGCCTTGCAAAAATCAAAAACAAAGAAAATCTGAAGCAGTTATTTTTTCTGCTCATAACTACTTGCTTGTTGACTCTTCTCTACCATCCAGTCTAACCAAATGGTTTTTTGTATAGTTGTTAGCCTTTAGTGCTGTAAAATCTTTCATGATTATAGCTATTTGATAGCTCAATATTTCCCTCAGTTTCAGAATCAATTTCCAAGGGGTTTTTAACTCCCTTCTTTTAAAATGTATACTTTTCTTGTCCCTATGTTTTGGCAATAGCAATCATCTTTTTATCCTGAGAATAATCCATGGTCAAGTCTCCTGGTCTCCTTGATAAAATATTACTATACTATTTACCACATAGTATTACTATCAAGCTCAAGGGAAATGATATGTGAAGCACATTTCAAACCTTAAAATGACATGTAACAGTAATTATTGCCTTACAGATAGTAGGTGCTTAATATCTTTGTTTAGTTGAATTGAATGCTGTGCTTTCTTCAGGTTCTTATTCTATAAAATGAGGGAGCTAAACTATGTAATTTCTATGCTCCCTCCATTTTTAATCGTGATGATCTAACCCTACTAGGTTGTAAATTCTTTGAAGACAAGAAACTTGCCTAAGCAGAATTCCATATGGTAACTGCTTAATACTTATTGAATGGATATGTTTTTGTTTGTATGTATATCAGCATGTAAATCTCAGTGTTTTTTTTTTAATCAGAAGGGAACTCTGAATTTTGAAGCAAGAGCTCACATGTTTCAGATGTTCATAATGCTTAAGTTTAGTGATTAAACATGTATGGTAACTCTATATAATTTTTAAAAAGTTAGATCTTTTATAAAGACTGAACCTCTTTTGCTCTCCGACATATGGTATTCCAAGTTTTCCAGCCCTTCAATGTTGAGGCTGATCAGTCCTGTGTGAGTCTGATTGTGTTTCCTTTGTTGAATTGTTTTCTTTTTTTACTGCTTGCAATATTCTCTCCTTTATTTGAAAGTTTTGGAATTTGGCTATAACAGTCCTTGGAGTTTTTATCCTGGGTTTTCTATGGATTTTTTTCAATGGTTATATTGTTTTCTTGTTCTAGCAGGTTTGTATAGTTTTCCCTTATAATTTCTTGCATGTTTTCCAGGTTCTTTTCTTGATCCAGGCTTTCTAGTAGTCCAATGATTCATAGATTGTCTCACTTGGATCTACTTTCCAGGTCATTTATTTTCCCTAAAAAGTATTTTACATTTTCTTCAATATTTTTCAGTCTTTTTATTTTGTTTAATGGAATCTTATAGTCTTATAGATTCATTGGTTTCTATTTGTTCACTTCTAATTTTTAGGGTTTCATTTTCTTCAATTACCTTTTCTGTTTCCATTTCAAAGGTGGTGAATTATTTGGTCAATTTTTCATAATTTTCCTATGTGACTCTCATTTCTTTTTTTCCATTTTTCTTTTTCCTTTCTTCTTTAGTTTTTAAATTGTTTTTTAAGCTCTTCAATGATAATTTGCATTTTAGGCCAATTTATAGACTGTTTTGATACTTCCCCTTTGAGTGATTTTTCAGTGATTTCTTCTTTATCGATGGCATTGTTGCTATCTTTGTCTATAAAGCAGTTTTCTATTGAGTGCTCTTTCAACTTTTCTGGTCAACTTTGTTGTTTTAGCTATGCTCCTTGGGTATGGGGTATATAGATCCAGGCTTTTTTCTTTTTTGCTTTGACTGGGGTCTGATCCCTGGCTTCTCCTTGACCAAGATGCAGTACAGGTCTTGCCTTTGCAGAAGTTTGTTTCCTCCTTTATGTCCAGGTTCAGACTTAGCAATGGTTTGTTCCTGACCCAGTCCTGTCTTTTACCTGTTCAGACTTTGGGCTTGGGATTCTCCCTGCTGGCTTGCTATCTAGCTTCTGGGACCTCTACTGTTGTCAAGCTGTTGGGATCTGGATTGCTCTGTGGCTAAGAGCCTCTTACTGGCTTTCTCCACTCTCCCTCCTATTGACTTTCCCCCATTCTCCCACTTCCTGGACTTTATTTCTACTTTGCTTCCAAAGAGACAGACCTTCACTGAAGATCCTCCACGATGTCTTCCATTGAAAACTTCTTTTAATATTCTCTTTTTCTTGATAGGCTCTGTAGCTTAAATGTTAAAATAGAGGCTTCATTTATCTTTGGTAGGGAAAAGCTCCAGGAGCATGTTAGCCTCATGCTACCATCTTGGCTCTGCTCCAGAAGTTCCAGACTGAACCTCTTTTAAAAATACCTTGGAATATAGCATTCTAAAAACACATTAGGCAAAATCTGATAAATGTTTAAAAATAGAAATATCTAGTATTTCTGCTTAAGCAGAACTCAAAATTTATTGGAGTATAACCTTTAGAGCTAGATGGCACCTTGGAGATTATCTAATAGTCCCCCAATGGTTAAAAAAAAGAGAAAAAGTTTAAGTTACTTGCCTAAGGTTGCATAAGCTATAATTGGAAGAGCTGGGATCCTCACTCCAGATCTTATTCTAAATTCAGTCTTTGGATTGGTATACAGATATATTTCCTTATATTTACTGACAGCTGTTGACCATTGGAATGAGTTAGCAAAGGAGACATTAAAATTTAGTTAAGCATTAGATTTCTGAATCAGAAATATGACTTAGCAGATACCTCAGTGTTTCTTTCAAAGTCTAAGATTCAATAATACCATGGTATACATGTATCAAAAACATTGCATTCAGAAATATTAAAATTCATCAGAAGTAAAGCTATTAATAAAGTTTAGACATAGAACTAATAATCATTCATAAATATTTTAAAAATAAAATGCATCCCATCTGGGAAAAGTATAAACTTTGTTTTCATTCATTGGGATCATTCACTCCCTGACTCATAGCTCTGACTTCCTTTACCAATTTGGAGAATTACTCATTCTGCATAATGATGTGATTATTATAACAAAAGTCTAATGTATTTTTTACTTGCATCACTTGAAATTAGGGTCTTCACATTTTAGTATTTTCTCGAAGTTCTGAAATTTTAAACTGCAAAAGAAAAACTAGAAATTGTAAAGTATTTGAAGAATCTGAAGAAAAATTCAAGACTGTGAAGTATGTTATTCATTTGTTTTAACTGGGTTTGATTGCCCCATATGGGAATTTCTTGGCAAAAGACTGAAGTGACTTGCCATTTCCTTCTCCAACTCATCTTACAAGTGAGGAAAGTGAAGCAACCAAGGTTAAGCGATTTGATCACACAACTAGCCAGATTCGAACTTTGGTCTTTATCTACTTTGCCATCTAGCTGCCCACCATGAAGTGTACAGATGTGTTTTTCTATTTTCCAAATGTTATATAGTTTACTCAAAATCTATTAAAAAATTAAATATTTCAGGTTAAATAGTTTGTGAATATCTTGAAAAATTCTATTTCTTTGGTGAAATTTCAGGCTGAAACATTTTCTGCCCTGACCAATTGCTCTATCAGAAAAAGAACTCAAAAGGAAAAAGTATTTTATAGTAATCTGACCATTAAAATCATCCCTATGATGACCAATTTCCTCTGTAAATTATAATTGAATTCAAAAGTTATTATGCCCATCAAGAAATCACTGCCACCCTTATATTTCTACTCTCACAAAGTCATTTCCCTTCTTAGGATGATCTAAGCAAGCTCTGGATTTAAATTGTTTAATGACTAATAGATATCAGTTTCCTCATCTCTTCCCAATATTATCTTTCTCACAAAATTGCTTCCAGAAAAATCTTGGAAAATGGACTCATTTTTCTTCTTTAATTTAGATAATCATTACAGAGGGGAAGAGTGGCCAAAAAGGAATGGAAAGGAAGGTTCATTGGTTGACTAGGGATCAGAAACTCCAGTTTCTGTCGAGGGCAAGGGAAAGTTGAAAATCACTAATGGAATGTCATTGCCCTTGACGTATAAGAACCTTTCTTGTACGTATTCTAATTTCCTTCTATTGGGTCTGACAGAATACTGATCTTCAAAAGCTTCTGCCTATAGGCTGTTTGCCATAATCTGCAAGAGATGACTTGTTTACAAATATCTTTTTGATGAGTATTGTGGGTTTGCAGTGTGCTGCATTATTTTTTCCTCTGAGGAAGTTGGAAGATGTGGAATTGAATTCCTGAGATTATTCTTCAATGGTAACTGCCTTCTTCTGTGAAGAGAGAAAAATATATTGCATTGCAATGATATGAGTTACAGTAGTTGAGCTAAGACACAAATTGCCAAGCACCTGCCTCCCCCAGACTCACCAGTTTCCGATTCTCTTGACAAAGAGGAATGCTTAAAGAACATCTGAGTCATGGCTCTTTCTCAGTAATTTAACTGGAACATCAAGGATAAGGTACTTAGTATTATACATGGCTTGCATCTGGATAGAATTAGAGGTTTTTCTTTTGTTCTGCGAGAACTTATTAATAGCAAAGGGTTGGAGTAATAAGTGTGTGCCATATAGAGCATTTTGGAAAATGAACAATGCCAGGGAAGGTTTGTCATGATCTGTTATTTGTTCAGTTTGTCATGACCTGTTGTCTCTCTGCCTCCAGGGAAGCAGATGTATTGATCAGAGCTTCTCAGAATAAATGTCTGAAACTGACCACTACGCTGAGATATGACTGACCTGGATTGACATATGATAGCCCTAGAAAGATACTATTAGGAGACTCTCAATGGGCTGGTAACCTATCTGTCATGGAGAAAGCTTGTTTTGCATAGGAGACTAAAGTGTCAGATTTTAACATTAGCTTGTAAATGAACATTTATTAGGAATGACAGTAAAGATCACTAGATCTCATGCTTTATTATTAATGTTATTATTACTATTAATTATTAATAAATTAAAGATTAATTCAGAAAACAAACTTTAATGGAATTCATTTTTTTTGCTTTTCTCCCTTTTCACTCTTAAAAAATAAGCAGAAAAATGTGTTAAATGAGAGAATAGTATGACTATAATAGTGGAGAGAGCACTGAATTTGGAGTTAGGAGACATGGATCCTAATCTCAGCTCTTCTACTGGCCAGATATATGGTCTTGGTCAGATCATTCATCTTTCCAGGACTTAATTCTTTTATAAAATAATGGAGCTCAACTAGATGATTGATACAGCCCTTTCTAAATTTTGGATTCTGGGGGGGGGGGGCAAGACTATTTTTTTCTTTTGAATATGTAAAGTGGAACCAGCGCTGAATGTTTGTGTGGACTGAGATCAATTTTAGGATTTTCTCATGAATTGTCTCTGACTCATATCTAGACTCAGAGTTTTCTGTGCTAACATTATAATTTTCCTCATGTCAAAATTTCCATGATAAAGGAAAAAATAAGTCCTCAGTTCCTATCCAAGCATTCAGGCTAATAAAATGAATACAGGATGGACTTTATTTAATCAGACAAGATGTCTGAATCCAGAGTTCATAAAGCTCTTCATTAAATCCCACTTCATAAAGGAACTTAACGGAACCCCAGACATTAGCTGCACTCTGCCCCACAAGAAGTGAAAACATTCAGGTTCCTAGAAAGTCAATCTTTTTTTATTTATATCTATTTAGTCCACTCATTTTGTAACATCAGTGAAAGGTCTGTTTTATTCCTGCCTTGTAGTATAGCCCTACCGCCCTACCTCTTGCTGACTTAGCTTTAGGTCCTTCTTTAGGTCTTGATCCAGAAACTAAGCACTATTCAAAGAACTCTACAACTGATTCTGGCTCAAGTTCCTGCTACTTCTGGCATGATCCAAGAACTCTGTCATTGTACCATTGCCTCCATCTGTTGCTATCTCTGGGACTGCATAGCATCTCTTCTGATGGAGTCATGGGATTCCCTTGAGAAGCCATGAAGATATTTGTGTTTCCTTCCAAATATCAGTACCTGCTCTTGGGATGTAACCCTTTGTCCTTTCCCCATATATAAGTCCCTGCTTTGTTTTACTTCATTTATAGTTTTACTAAATTTATAGCTTGTCCTCTTGTGCTTGAGTTCCTACCTAGAACTTCCAATGGTCCTGTCTCATTATTCCTAGTCTTCCTGAGATTTGAGGTCCAATGCTAATTAACATTTTTTAAAACAGAGAAAAGGATAAATGAATAGATGACAAAGTCAACAAAATGGAAGAAGACACAAGTGGGAAGTATAACTAACACATTGAGTCAGAATTCAAAAAGGAATTGTACAAGCTAACAGGATGGGTCAAATCTAACAAAATGAAATTCAAGGGAGAAATGGGATGTTTTTAACTTAGTTTGGAAAATCAATGTCAGAGACATTGTGGTAATAATGGATAGAGTTGACCTTGGAATCAAGAAGGCCTAGGTTCAAGTCCTTTCTCTTATGTATACTGACTGTGTGATCTTAGGCAAGTCCCTTAAAGGCAAATCCCTCTAACTGTACAAATGGTCCCATTCTAACCCATTTCCTCCAAAATATTGCCCCCTCTGTCATCCCCACTCTTTTATTTATCATAAATCTTACTCTCTCTCTGTCTATTGAGTCCTTCTCATCTCTAATAATTGCCTATTGCCCTAGATAATTGTCTATAATTGGAAATTGTTGAGGAGATGCTCTCTGCATCATTTAGGTAAAGGACAACATTCCCTAGGTATTCACAGTGAAAAATCACATTTCTAGAGATTTAAAAAAAAACCCAAACAAGATTAAGGAGAGATGACTGGATGCCAATTCTTGAGCAAAAAAGATCTGGGACTTTCAAATGACCTGTAGGCTCAAAATGAGTCAGTGGTGTGATGCTAAAGCCAAGAAAGCCAGGAGGAACATTCATCAATGACTTAGTATTTATTGCACATCTGTTCATGACTAATGCTGTGAAAAATAAACAAGGGCCCACAACATGGGCTCTCCTGTCCTCAAGGAGCTTGAATCTCATTGGAAGACAAAAGAGTACATGTAATCTTCTAGAAGACAAATTAGTGTTAAACTAATTAGGTGGTAGACTAACTAATCAGGTAGTAGAAGTTCAGAAATTTCATAGCTAGGTTTCAATTATTGAAGTTTTTTTGAATCTATTTGAATGTGGCAGTGGTTAAGCACCAAACAGCAAGTTATCTGAGAAACACGACTCTTCTGCACACCCATCCTTCAGGAGTGCCAATATTTGAAGTGGGTGCTCCTGAGCAGATGGCTTAACAGACTCAGGCATTAGATAGCTGAGCCTCCGTGCTTGCTAATTAATTCTTCAGTTTACTAGGATTTAAAATGATTGTTCAAAACAAGTCATTCCTTAAAATAAATCATAGGTAAAAGTCCCAAGAGGGTATTGATTATTAAGGTGACTTTTCAAGGCTGCTGATTGTTGCCATTCATTAGCAAAATTTGCTTACCTGTTAGCATTAGCCTCTTCTGTTGGTTTAATCACTCAATTTCTCACCTGTGAGATGGGTTTTCTGTTTCAACATTCAAGTAATTTTGAATTGTAGGCTCCTGTTTTCTTGCTTCCCAACTGAAGATTTCATTTTATGGTTTGGGTATATAATAAAGTTGTTATAAAGACTAGCACTTGCCACATTGAGAATTGAATGCCTGGATGACCTTTGAACTTGTGAATTCTATTCATGATTTAACAGTAATAGCATCAATAATAGTATTTACATAGCACTTTCAAACTTGCAAAGGACTTTAAAATATTATCTCAATTTTTCTTACAACAATCCTAGGAAGTATTATTTTCTCCATTTCTTGAATTGGAAAACTGAGATATTTTCTTGCAATAAAATTAATAACTTTTTCCCTCTATGAAGGACCTATTCTGACGCCTCATGAGACCAGTGAATCAGTCAACAAACATTTATTTACTAAACTAAGCACTGTCTTAAGCCCCAGAAGAGACAAAGAAAGGCAAAAAATATATTACCCACTCAGAAAGATTTCCCATTTTAATGGGTGGGTGAGAGGAATGAAAAGGGCAGGGAGAGAATATAAATAACTAAGCATTTACAAGATCTATTGTCACTAGCAGTGCACAGGCCTCTCTTGCAGAGGGTGGAATTTGAACTGAGTGAGTCTTGAGGGGGGTCTAGAATGTTGAAGTAAGGAGGGAAAGCATTTCAGATTTTGGAATCTGTTTACACAGTTTACACAGATCCAGAATCAAGAGATGTGTAGTGTCATGCGAGAGAAACATGTGCTACTGAATGAAAGTGGAAAAAATCTCACAACTTTCTGAATGTGTCCATTAAAGATTTATGTTACATAACCTCAACTGAGATTTCACTATTGCTAGACAATCTTTTCTACACCTCACTTCATCAATTCTCCAACTCATTTTTCGCAGGTCTTTCAAGTTTTCTTTTAATCCCTCTTCAAACCTCTTAGGTTCCCATTTCCCCACCTTCTTAGCTGAGAAGCTTGCCCTATATTTTATATAAAAAAATTGAAACCATTTGCTCTGACCCCCAACTTCTGCCTTCTTCTTCATCTTATACAGATTCTTTCTACCATTCTTTTCCTTTACCCCTTTCTCCTATGAAGAGGTGACCCTACTTTTTACCAAAGCAAACCCCTCTACCTGCACAAGTGGTTCCATTCTAACCCTTTCCCTCTAAAATATTGCCCCTTCTGTCATTCCCACTCTTTTACTTAACCATAAATCTTTCTCTGTCTATTGAGTCTTTTCCATCTCTATATGCAATGTTTGTTTCCTCTAACCTCAAAAAAACCTTTATTGGTCCTTCTATCCTTATTACCATCCCATTTCTCCCCTACCTTTTGTGGCTAAACTCTTTGAGAAGGTCATCTGCAAAGATTCATTTCCTCTTAGTCTTTTGACTCTCTGCAATTTGGCTTCAGATCTCATTCCACCCAAATTTTAGAGTCCACTACAGCTCCAGAATCACATCAGAGACTTTATGCTCCTGGGCTAGAAAAGAAAGAACAAAATGTGATTAAATCACTCATATTCCAAATGTAATACCTTTATTCAATCTTCATCCTTCTTGACATGTTGATAGTCTTTGACACTTTTGGTCACCTAATAGTCTTTTCTTTTTAGGTTTTTGTGCAGCCACTTGTGCACTTTATGCATTGTCACTTGGTTCTACTTGAGATCATATTCTACTACCTATGGATGTTCCACTGGGCTCTGTCTTCAGCCCTCTTCTCTTCTCCTTCTATATTATTTCATTTGGGGATCTCATTTTATCATGGATTAAATTATCATTTATTTGTTAATCATTCTCAAATCTACCTATCAAGCCTTAATCTCTCTTTAGTCTCATATCTGTGACCTTCAGACATCTCAAACTGGATGTACTATAGATATCTTAAATTCAACATCTGTAAAACTAAACATTTCTTTCCCCTTAAATCTCTTCCCCTTCCAAACTTCTGTTTGTTGCTGTTAGGAAGCCCATCTTCTCAGTTCCTCAGGCTCAGAGACTTAGGTCATCCTAGACTCCTCCCTGTCTCTTATCCTGCCTCCCATTCAATCTGTTACCACGACACTGTCTTTTATCTTTATTTTTATCCTCCTCTTGGCACAGAGTAGGTATTTAATAAACACTTATTGATTATTGATTGATTTACATGAGGACTGAAGTATGAATGGATATTCTATCTTGCCATTCTAGGTGTTTGGGTGTAGTCTTTTCCCAATGGCACTCGGAATTTTTTAAATGATCTGACTCAGCACCTGCCCAGGACTTCTTTGACATCTTGGAGGAGGTGATTCCTTCTCTTTCACTATGTAATAAAGCAAGGAGAGCCTTTAGGTTCTTCTTTCTCTTCTGAGGTGATGTCCTTTTACACAGATCTGAATCTTTAATTTAATCACAATTTGATCATTTTTTTCTAGGTCATGAGCATAAAGTCTCTGATATGACACTGGAGTTTGAGCTACAGTGGTCCAAGACTCCAGGAAACAGGCCAAGTGTTATAGCCAACCCAACAGTGAGGCATTGAAGAGCAAGGGTCTTGGGATGCAAGCCCAGTAGAAACAGGCTTCGGACATGAACTCAGTGGGACCAGTGCTAATCAGGAACTGAGTTAAGTTATGAACCTATCCTCCCCCTAACCCTCTCAGTCTAGTTGGGCCTTATGTTCCAAATGGGGAAAATGTTTGTATGCTTGTTTTTGTTATGTCTTTGAAGAAAGCGTCCCTCTATAAAATTTAATTCAATATAAAGTAGTTAAATGGAATTGGTGTGTGGTCACCAAATTTTTGAATCACCAGCCCCCAGAAAAAGAAGGGCTTGAGTTGATGGTAAAAGACTTCATAATTCCTTTAGGGTAACTGAGAACTTAGGAGATGGGAGGTGTAAAATGAAAGAGATCTGTTCAAGAGATAGTGAGATCAATCAGTTATATTATGAAAGAATTGGACATTTTGAGCCAGAGAGAACTTCAGAGGTCTTCATTTTACCAATAAGGAAACTGAGACTCAGAGAGATTGATTTCTTTAGGGTCATATGTTAGTAAGCATCTGAAGTGGTTTGAACCATATCTTCCTCATTGCTAGTCTAATACCTTGTCCCATGTCATTCTGATTCTTTGAGGTTGTGCCTTTAACTTAGAAGATAATTCAAACATTGCCAATTAGTCAGTCAATGAACATTTTTTAAACAGTTTTTAAACATCAGGAACTGTGCCCAGTGTACAAAGAAAGAAGGAACCTCACATTATAATAAGAGAGGCAACATGAAAGTAACTATGTACACACAAGATCTTTTTTGTCTCTGTCTCTGTCCCTGTCTCTCCCAGAGTCTCTTACTTTATCTCTGTCTTTCTGTTTCTCTCTCACTCTCTTTCTGTATCTCTTTTTTATCCACTGTTAGTGGAAGGTAAACTCAGAGTAAAGGGCCTGGGAGATTGGGAAAAGACCTCCTAAATCAGATGAGATTTGAACTGTCTTGGAGAAAGTCATGGAAATTCCGAGTGGGAGATGAAGGAGAAGACCATTCTAGGCATGGGGGACAGTAGGTGAAACGTGAAAAAAATACTGCATACATCACTGAGGCTATCTTTCTTATTGATTTTCCATATGCATTGTTCCCCATACTTTAGCTTTTTTTCAGAAGCTCTAAAATATTTTGGGGGGAATGTGAGGGATCAGTACTTTTCTTCACTCGCTCATTTTCTATTTTTATTAATTATTTTCTTGTGCATTTTAACTAGTTTTCTTCCCTAGAATTTCTATCCCCCCCCTTTTTTGAGAAGTACATAAAAAGCAAACTTTTTAAATCTAACAATCCAATATCTTGGCTTGAACCTTCCTCAAGCATCATATAAAAAAACACTAGTCTCTGCTTTATGAAATACTATTACTTGTTAGCTTCCATCCTTGTACTCCATGACATTTTGAATAAATTTAAACTCCAAACTGATATTTATATTTCCTGTTATAATCATGCCTTTTTGCTTGGCAAGAACATCAAGTTTACTAGTTGAGGTGGTCTCTGAGCTTTTTAAATCATATTTTTCAACAGAAGTGTCAAATTCACAACCCACACTATTCCCAAGCACAGCCCAAACCACTTTAAAATGCAACTGAGAATTTTTTAACAAGATAATAAAAATAAGGTAGACCATGGACAATGTCAATATGTAGTTTCCTAAATTAATATACACCTAACAGAGATTCTTTTCTTTTTCTTTTTCTTTTGCAAGGCAATGGGGTTAAGTGGCTTGCCCAAAATCACACAGCTAGGCAATTATTAAGTGTCTGAGGCTGGATTTGAACTCAGCTACTCCTGACTCCAGGGCCAGTGCTCTAGCCACTGCACCACCTAGCTACCCCCAAAAGAGATGCTTACAAAACACTCAGTAGTCCTCTTTTCTATTTCAGTTTGACACCACTGCTTTTACAAGATGTTTTCAGTGATTTTCCTTGGATCAAGCTTCACATCAAAGTCATTTGATTAACAAGGAGACTGACTTAGTTTATGAGATTTTATCAAATTCTTAATGAAATCTATTTGATCCTCTTCAATAGACATTGGCACATAAGGGGGAAAAATCTTCAAGGTGTTTTATTTGCTTATATTCCTCAAGCTGATAAAGTAGCCTATGAAATGTGCTTCTTGCTACATAATGAAATTAACTCTTCCAATTCTTTTATTTGACATTTAATTAATCAGCAACATTTATAAAGCATTTTTTTTTATTTTTTGCAAAGCAATGGGGTTAAGTGGCTTGCCCAAGGCCACACAGCTAGGTAATTATTAAATGTCTGAGGCCGGATTTGAACTCAGGTACTCCTGACTACAGGGCCGTTGCTCTATCCACTGAGCCACCTAGCTGCCCCCATTAAGCAACATTTATTAAGCAACTTTGTACTAAGCTTGAGTTGGGAACTGAACATACCAAGACAAAAGTGAAATAGTTCCTACCCTCAAGAAACTTACATTCCATAGGGAGAGACAATTTGTTTAAATGAACAAAATATATACAAAATTAATATAAAGTCTACTTTTTTGTAAGGCAGAAAGAAACTAGTACTTACTTTCCACACTTTCCTGAAGAGATCAGAAAAGGTTTTATGCTGACATTTGAGAGGTAAAAAGATTCCAAGATGTAGTACAAGTGAGAAGAGAGCATATTGCAAGGAGAATAGACAGTTGTTTGCTTAGAGGCATGGAAATGGGAGAGGGAGCATGAATATGAAGAACAGAGAGGCCAGTTTGACTGGATTGTAGAGTGCAGGAAGGGGAGTAGTATTATAAATAAGACTAGAGAAATAGCTAAAGTCATGTTGTAAAAGACTTTAAATGCTTGTCAGAGGAGTTTGTGGTTAAACCTAAAGTTTATCTTGTTAGTATTGCCTTCTCATTTATTTGCATTTTGTATGTTTTCTTGTTTCAATCTTGTAAGCATGTCAATATTCATATAGTTTAGTTGATATAGTAGATTAACAAATCATTGATAAAATCATTTTTTAAACAATATCTCCCATTTAGAATTACAAAAATTAAATGACTATTTAGAGGTAACCTATAAAATTGTGTGATTCTTGGCATATTTACTTTCTTATTTGTTTCTCTATTGGCAATGGTTATAGAAATGCAGTCAATACAGATAGAACTGAGGGTCATTTTGGAGCTTTATCACCATGGCCAAAGAATTTATCATCTAGAAGTCAACCTACTGTCAAAAGTTCTCTCCCTATTAGTCACATTTGTTTGTAAACAGCAGATAGATAATCATTAGGATTATCCTTGAAAATTTTTATAATTTTTTTCTCACTCCTTCTAATTTTTGGCACTCATTATTGATAATAATTGCATCCCAGGCTAGCTTTCTAAGGACATTGCATTCATTAGTTGTAAGGGTAGAATCAAGATATTCCTTGTTTCCCAAATCCACTTTCAAACCAACAGCTTCTCCTTCTTTGAAACTTAAAAAAATCAACAGACATATATATTTTTCTTACACTCATTTAAAAAATTTTTTAAGGCAATAAGAGTTAAATGACTCATTCAGGATCATCCAGCTAGGAAGTTTCAAAGATTTGAATTGAACTCAAGTCCTGACTCCAGTTCCAGTGCTCTATCTACTCCTGCTTACTACCTAATTGCTTTTACCCTTATTTATTTTTTTAAAAAAAAGAAAACCAAATTGTTATAACAAATATGTGTAGTAAAATGAAAACAAATCCCCTCATTGACCATATCCAACAATATA
The DNA here is from genome assembly GCF_037893015.1 of Macrotis lagotis. Lineage (NCBI taxonomy): Eukaryota > Metazoa > Chordata > Mammalia > Peramelemorphia > Peramelidae > Macrotis > Macrotis lagotis. The sequence continues at coordinate 136,806,527 of NC_133659.1, read as the reverse complement.
CATTTCATTTTGCAACCTGTATCCATCTTCTCTCTGTCAGGAGGTAGTTAGCATTTTTCATGGTTATTTCTCCTTTGGTCAATGGGTTGTTTGGTTATTGCTTTGATCAAAGTTTTTAAATCTTCCAACTTTATAATGTTATTGTTCTATAAATTTTTCTCTTTGCATCGATTAATACAACTTTCTCTGAAACTACCCCTTTTGTCATTTCTCAATATTTTGGCTTCCAATAAATCAGCAAAATGTAGAGCTAGGATAAAGTGGTTCTGGAATGTAAAAGAAGGAAGTTATTTTGGGAATGGGTAGGAAGATCTTCTAACATAAACATTGCACCTAGCTTGCACCTAGAAAACAACAGACAAGTAGGGAAGAGTGGAGAGAGACTTTATTTTTATCATTCCATGGCACTCTCATTTTGGTCTTGTGATCTTAAATAAATGTTCTTTTTTAAAAAAAAATCAAACTTATCTAGTGTTTTAAACTTAAAATCATTTATATAGAGTAAATTATGTGGGATTTGTTTGAGACTTGAAAAAGAGATTCTAGTGTTTGGAGTCTCATGGCTTCTGAGATGTGTTAGAAGGCAAAAACAGGAATACTGAGAAAGGAAAAAAAATTGCCATTATAGAGACTAGAGAGGCTCCTCTTCAGGTTGGCAACTGAAGAATGAATTCTTTTGACCATAAAAACTTATTAAATCATCCACTAAATCAAAGATGGGGTGTGATCTGCATCAGTATAGAAAATAGAAATGGATGAAATAATAGGTAAAATAACTTCATATTCCTCTGGGCATTTCTGTTAACTGTTTCCTAAATGGTCTAGGTTGGCTGTCTGGAAACACAAACATGTTTGATCATTATGCCATAATGTTTTTTTTTTTTGTGTGTGTATGTACATGGAGCAGAAATACAGCATCAGAAATTAAATTTCATTATGACTCTCACCCATTAATTTATCTAAGTCTATTCTAAAGTTAATTATATTTTTAAACTGTATCTTTGAATAATGAATCCCAGCAAGTTTAACATGCAATTTATAAAGTGTTACTTCCTTTTCTTTAATGATTCTTCAACCATTTCGTTCCAAGCATGGTTTACTTTTAGGTGCATGTCATTTTTCACTTTGTTCATCACCCTTCACAATTTTATTGAATTCAGATGTTACTGATTTCTTTCTTAGACTGAATTTATAATTTTTATGGTCTGTTTTCATTAGCAACAATAACAATGATGATGATTGTTAGTATTTGCCTAATGCTAAATACTATTATTATGCTTATTTTGACCAGTGAAGAAACTGAAACAGAGGTTAAATGACTTGTTTGGGATTACACAGCTAGTGAATGTCTGAGGCAGTGTTTAAACTTCCTGACTCCATATCCTGGACTCTATTTACTGTGCCACCTTAATTCCAAACTCTTTGCCTCTCTCCAAAATGATTCAAATTCCATTTTAAACTTTCTAAAACATGCAGAGGCTAGAGCTACAACATAATTTCCATAATGTTATAATTTTGCTTTTGAAGCTCTTTCTTGATGATTAATTATAAGTATTAAGTTGATTTGAACTTGTTATTATTACCTACAAGAGTAAATTGAAGCAAAGCCTTCAGACAATAATCTATAATGAGCCTGAATTTCCTATCCTGGGATGACATCTTGACTCCTATAATTCTAATAGTATATCAGGGCTAATTTCCCATCTTTTTTTAAATACCAGTATCTTCTTGGTTATGCTATATGGTTGGTTATGCTATATACTATATGGAAACCGTAAGACATCATGAAATACCAAAATTGCTGGCTATTCAAAAATCAGTGGAAAGATGCATTGTAGAAAGTAGGAGGTGGTTGTGTATTACTAATTATGACTTGTGTCATAATAATGGCATAGAAGACATCATCCATGATATGCATGGCTGGAAACAGATGGGCCAATATTGTAGAAAGAGTCAGGAATAACAGATGGACAGCTTGAACATTGAATTGATATCCATAAAATATTAAAATAATCAGGTAGTAGATCCTATATGAAGGATTCTTAAATATTTAAGTTTTTCCATAAAAATGTAGAGAAGTGAGAAAAAGAGATTACAAGCTTTAAAAATCAGTTATTTTTTGACAAAAATATTGTTAGAAGAATGTTTTCTTTCAATCATACCACAACTCTAGGGCTAAGAATGCTTGAATATAAAGAGGAAAATTTTATGTACAGCACAGAAGATAGCCACATAGTGTTGAGGACAGAATGCTGAACTAAGAATCAAAAGACCTAGTCCCCTTTCTTCCATTAAGTAGCTGTGTGAATTTGGACATGTTACTAAATCTCCCTTGAGGACTCAACTTCCTTCTCTTTGAAAAGAAAGGACCAGACTAGCTTTTAAAATTCTTTTTCTAGCTTTAAAATTTTCTGATTCCATAAAAGTTTGAAATGTGAGATACAACTTATTTCTGGTTCATTCCATTAAAAAGAAATGTATCATCTATTTTTGTTATTTCCTTCTGCTAAGGAATCATATATCCTGCTTCTGAAGTTTAAGACAGTCCAACTGGACAATATATGACTCTGTTTTGAAAAAAAAAGTCATGATCAAAATTTGAATAGTTTTTCTTGTTATCTACAAATGCTTCAGTCCTTTTATTTTTCCTCAAACCTTTAAATCAGAAGACTTCATACAATGACAGCCCCTCAGTGGGAGCTTTCCCCTTTGAATCGAGGTTTAGCTAAGTTCTCAAAATTAACCTTAATATGGAGGCATTCAATTATTAGATATAGAAATAGTGAACTACATTGTCAGCATATACATAGATGGAGGCTTCATCTTAAACAACAACAACTAAAAGGGCTTAGAGGTTTAGAGCTGGAAGGAATTTTAGAGGTCATCTATAGCAATCCATTTATTTTATCAATGGGAAAACAGAGATACAAGGAAATAACAGAACTTATTCAAGGTCATGTAAATAGTGACAGAACCAAGATTTGATCCCAGATTCCCAGATTCCCAAGTTTTTGTTCGATCCACTGTGCCATGTTGAAATATTTTCAAGTCTAGATACTGACAAATAGACAAATTAGAAAAGGCTTTCTAGAAGAGCATTAAAAAAACAGAGATTCTTTTATTATTATTACTGTTAAAATTAAAGAAGTCCATTCTAGTGATGGAATATAGCTTTGCAAAGTCATAAAATAGGGAAAATGGAATGCCAGATTTGGGGAAAAGGAAGTAGTTCAGTTTGTCTGGAACATATAGTTCGTGAAGGGGAACAGTGTCAACAAACCCAGAAAGGAAGGCTGGGGCCAGGTTGTAAAGACTAGCTGAGGAATTAGCATTTCATACTAAAGAAACAGGGTATGTGTGTGTGTGGGGGGGAAGAAACAGGGAGTTCCTGGAGGTTCTTAATAGAAGTGACATAATCAGACATGCATGACTTAGGAAGATTATATTGTCAGCTGTGTGGAGGAAGAAATAGTGAGAATGGAGACAAGAGGCCGGGAATTCAATGGGGATGCTGTAGCAAGTACAGACAGGTGGTGAGGAGGGCCTCAGGTAAGCTGGTAGCTAGATGATTGGGGGAAAAGGGATGGACAGCCTAGGGAGTCTATTCCACTAAACAGCTTTAATTTTCAGAAAGTTTTACCATCATTTAATCTAAATCTGTCTCTTTACAATTTCTGCTCATGGATCCTAGTTCTGCTTTCTGGAGCCTAACTGAACAAAATCTAACAGATAACAGTACTTCAAATATTGAAAAACAGATACCATGCCCTGCCTGAGTCTTCTTTTTTTTCTGAACTGAATATCCCATAGTTCCTTCAATCAGTCCTCAACAAAGTCTTTTCACTATTCTGGGAACTCCTCAGCTTATCACTGTACTTATTATAGAGCCTAGAAATGAATAAAATACTCCAGATGAAGTCTGACAAAATCAGAGTATAGTGGTACTATTCCCTCCCTAATCTGAGAAATTATGCTTCTCTTAATACAGTTCAAACTTGCATTAGCTTTTTTGGTTCCCACATTACATAGGTGGATCTTAATCGAGGTTGTATTCCATAAAAATCCTAGATTTTTAAAAATTGGTTATCTCTCTTAATTTAATTCAATAATTTTGGAAATATTCATTAAATATCTACTATGTTCCAGGAACTTTTTTAAGTTCTGGGGGATATAAAAAGAGGCAAAAGATTGTGTCTTCCCTCAAGGAGCTTAAAATCTACTGGGTGAGGGGGCGGGGAACAGCATGCAAATAAATATGTACAAACTATATATACAAGATAAATAGGAAATAATTAATAGAGAGAAGACACTGGAATTAAAAGAAGGTGGAAAAGTCTTTCAGTAGAAAACAGGACTTTAGTTGGGACTTAAAGGAAGCCAGGGAGACCAGAAGTCAGAGTGAAAAATGGGAAATACTTCACAAATTTGCACGTCATCCTTGTGCACAGACTATGCTAATCTCTGTATATTCTAGTTTTAGTATGTGTTCTCTCATCTTATACAATATACAACAAAAATAACTAATTGGGAATTGATTCCCAAGATAAATAAGAAAACAGTAACAGAGTACATAGCTACCTTTGATGAATTCATCACCCTGACCAGTTAAGCTAGAACCTTAGATTCTTAAAGAATTGGAAGACATGAATGCTGAAACACACTGTCAATGATTTTTGAAGAATCTATCAATAACATCAACAGCTACTATGTATCAATGCTAACTCAAGACTGCAGAAAGACAAATATCTCAATTTTTTTTCTAAAAAAGGGAAGGAGTGGGTCATTGTTTGCAAACTACAGGCCAATGAACTTGACTTTAATTCTTGGGGAAAGCTAGATTGAATCCTTAAAGATATGATTGTGGAATGTCTAGAAAGGGAAGAAATGATGACAAAGTGCCAATATATCTATCAAGAACAAATTAGGCAGGGGGAGTTAGGTGGCACAGTGGATAGAGCACTGGTTCTGGAGCTGGGTTCAAATACCTAGTTGTGTGACTTTAGACAAGTCACTTAAGCCTTGCAAAAACAAAACAACAACAACAAAAAGAACAGGTCAGGTTAGACTAACCCCAGTTACTTTATAACTAAACTAGTAGATGATAAGAATACTTAACTAGATTTTAGCAAACCCTTTCATAATCTTCTGTGAAGATGATGGAGAAAGCTACATTAGATAGCAATATAATTGGAGTTTAATGAATGAATTTAAAGAGTAATTGTTAATGGTTCAGTGTTGGTAATATGACAGGAGGTCCCTAGTAGAGTACCCTACACACCTGTACTTGACTTTGTGCTGTTTCACATTTTTATTGTCTGGTCATCAGATCTGCAGGTGACATGAGGTCAAAGCTGAGAGGGATAGTCAATCAGCAAGTTTTTATTAAGTGCTTACTATGTACCAGATATTGTGGTAAGTTCTAGGAATGTGAATACAAGCAAAAAAGTAAGAAGGTTCCTGTCTTCAAGAAACTTAATTCTAATAGAAAAGATAATACATAAAAGGAAGCTGAGAAAGAAGAGTTGAGAGGTTGGAGTGGGGGAGTATGATCAAGTCCAGAGGAATGCCAGTCAGATGGGAAATGAAAAGCTGGCTGTCTTGAGGATACTCCTTAAATGGAAATTCTGAGAGAAGTCCTCTACACTCCAATCAGAGAGGGGGGTATCCAGGGCCAATTGATACTTCTGAGGTGTGAGTTCCAGGGTTTAAGTGATCTCTGAGCTTGAGGAACTTTTCTAGGAACTGACAGAAAAATTCAGAGGAATTGTATGGAAACACATTGCATGACATTCAGGTCCCAAAATAAAAATTGAGCAGTTCTGTCACCTCTCTGATTTGTCACCATTATCCCATTCACCCCAAATATCTCTTCTTTGATCTTCCTTTTTCTTCCTCTTTCACATTAAACCATTTGTGTTGTTCTTAGTTTTTCTGTCAGCTCAATTTGAAGATTGTCACTGGTCTTGCTTTCATCACACACACACACTACATGTTTATATATGCACATATACATATCTATGTGTGTATATATTTTCTGGCAAATTTTACACACACACATACATATATATATATATATATATATATATATATATATATGTATATAATGAACAGATATTCCTTATCTGGTTCCAATCCAGCATGTGAAATTTTGAGTAACCAGACCTGAGTATGTAAGAGCTAGAGCTATTTGATAATGAAAAGTCTTCTAATTGGCTAAGAAACTGTAAAGATTGATGACTAGGGAGAGACTGAGACACACCTGAAGGTGCATGCAAAAATATTTGAGCTGAAACCTCTCAATCTTAAAGTCTTTTGAGTAAGAGAAATTTTTTTGAACTGCAGAGTTGAGAGGACAGGGGTATTTAGTCTTTCCTGATATTAGGTGAATGAGCACTCTGAGATATGAGTAAATAAGTAACTGAAGCTCAAATTTGATTAGGTAATGAATGCACTGCCTGAAGACTGTCCATAGGAGACACAAGTACTAGGGCTGCTGATAGAAACCTTATTTTTAAGATGAGGTACTGCTTGAGGTACTGGTTGTGTCTTAGGTTTTTAACCTGACCTAGGGTCTGTAGGCAAGAGACTTTGTTATCTGTCTAACAATGACAAGTCCTTCCTATCCCACTTCATTGGTAAGGGAGATCTGTCATCTTCTTGCAGTGAACCAAGACATAATAGTGGTGGATCTTATAGGCAATTGAGGGTGGGGATTCATTTATACTGATGCCAGTCTATGACAGAGGCCCTGCTCCCTTAGTGGAAACCTTCTGGAACAGGGGTCTCTCTTCTGTATCTTAAGGTAATGATCCTTTTTTCCTTTCATATCCCTTTATGTTCCTTCCAGTTATTCTGGTGAGAGAGTTGTATCTTGAGTCTAAAATAAATATCAAATTCTTTCAAAACTTCTAAATGATGGTAGAAACTCATGAAACATGAAAAAAGGCTCTACTAATCTTACTACTTTTAAAAAGCCCTGCAACTAGCCTCTTCCTCATTTGTCAGAAAAGACAAATGTTTAACTAAATAAGGAGAAAACAATTCTGATTTACTGTCTGCCTGTAAAGAGACTAGTAAAAAAAATTGGTGATCCTCTCCATTTATTTTCCATGAGAATGAAAAATTAGTTTTCTGACTTGTATCATTTTTCCACTACTTGAATTCATTTCTTACTCTCTGTATTATTATTATTATTTGCGTCTTTAGGTGTGAGGATCAGTTTTTTTTCCCTCTTATTTTCCTTTAGATCTCATCTAGTGTTGGACCTCTAAAGAGGACTAACAGATTTTGTGATGGATAGGATATCATTAGTAAATAAAGGTTCCAGATTAATGTTCTCACTTTCAATCTGGTAAAATAATTTTTACTAAAGCCTGGGCCATGGATGTACATACATTGAGTACTTAAGAAATAGTGTTGACAATAGATAGGCTGACAGTAAACAATAGACAGGATGCTGACCACGAGGTCAGAACAACTGAAGTGGAACTCAATGGGCAAATAACTTTAGAACTGAATTAGAACTTAATGAGCAATCTTCTTTGAATTTAATTTTCCTTATGTGTAAAAAGGGGAAATTATATTTGTATTAAATACTTTATGAGATTTTTCTGGGAAAGCACTTTTTAGACCTTTATGGAGATATGAGTTGTTAAAGCTTTTGTAGAAAATTAAATGCTTACTAAAAATTGTGACATTTCTGGCTCTGTGCAAAACTAAGGCACCTCAGGACAAATCCTAGATTCTCTCCTAGCATACATGATGTCTCCAAATTAGGGGCTCAACCTATAATTTTGCTTGACCAACCCAAAATAGGTTTTTTTCCTTGTATTTTTTTTATAAGAGAGAACAGACCAGAATAGTAATTGAGATTAGTATTCTGTAAGCAACAGCCCATCTTCAGCTGCAACAGCTGAATCCAAACAGCTTAAACCAAAATCCATATGACAGGAGCTCAGCTTTATTTTTCAATATATATTTATTCCAAAAGCACGTGGTATGCACAGCTCAACAGTACAAAATTTTGGTAATGAAATCAGGGTGACAATGCATGCAAAAGAAACCGCCTACCTCACTTAGAAGGAATTTAAGGCTATTAAAAAGCTGCTGTGAAAGATCTAGCTTTAACTTTTACCCATTACTATGAGCAAACCACCTATGTTCAACAGTTTCTCAAGGACAAGAAAGCATGCATTCTGACTTGATATTAGGAAACTAAATCCTTATTTTAAAAAAAGAGAACAAAAATGGAACGAATAGATAAAAAGTCTTGTTAGTGTAATAAAACAATTGCTACAAATATGACAGTGGAAGGAAAACTGGGAGGGGGAAGGAGAAAGAAGCAAGGTCAAAGAAGGATGTTATCAATAGAATATCTCCAAATAGCACAGAATGCAGTAAGAAGTAGCAGCAGATGTCAGTCCAGCCCAATGTCAACCCCTGTGGTGCTATGTAGAAAGATTTGGAAAGAAACAGCATCACTGCAGTTGGTAAGAAGAGTGGAATGACATCAGATAATACCTTTATCCCCATAAATTGAGAGCTGTGATTTCCCACTGGTCAAAGGGCCCATCTCTCTTCTGACTCAATTCTCTCAAAATGCTATAGATTTTTTTCTTTATTTCAGATCATTGTTTGCTTCTTTTTATCTTGTCTTTCTCTTCTTCTATGATATTTTATCCATACCCTCATCCCATTGACTCTTTCTTGCCTTTGCCACCAGGTACCCTTGTTCCAGATGCTTACTCTAGCCTGTGCCTTGTTCCAGAGTGGATGATGCATAGCCAAGAGGATATATTTACTGTGGCACTCAGCAAATTTCTATCATGATTTTAGACATCACTGGCATGGATTAACTTTTGTAACTTTGGAGGAGGGCCAACAATATATAAAGGAATCTGTTTTATAGAGTTCATAGCCCTTAATTTTAGTGAATGGATGTGGGTGTATTAAGAACTTACTCAGTTTCTTGTCTAAATTTGACAATTATTTCATTTTCATCCTTTTCACAGATGGCTTTTCTCTGGGTGTAAAATTGAAGAGCCAGTATAAAATGAAACTACCTTGACTTTTGCAATTAAAATTCAAATTTCAAACACTGTATTTCAGAACCTTGGAGAGCAGACCCTTTTTGTCATACAATGAAACCAGCTTGCATTTAGGTGGCATGGCTTCAATTACCTAAATGCCACTGAAAATTTGGAAGAATGGTGAAATCAGCAAGTAGTATAATTGTTATTTAACTCTTGAACTTAATTATATCTTTTAGGTAAATGAAGCAGGTCCACATACTTGCACATGGGTACTCCAGTATGTTCTTTTTTGGTTCTAGAGGAGCTCCAAAGTGATGTAAATAACATTCTGCCTTATATGATTTGGCTTCCCATATGAAAGAGATAGCCACTGCTCCACACCCTTCCTATCTATAGTATTTTCAGTTGTTTCAGTCCTATTCACATAATCTCAGACTTGGAAGGAATCTCAGAGGACCTATAGTTCAATTTATATACCTTAACAAGTATATCTCCAACAACATATCTAAATTGTTGTCATCTGAGTCTTAGTTCTCTTGACCTTTTTATAAGACCATGACAACTCAGCCATTAACTACTGGGAGAAATGTTTATTAATAGCTAATGATTTAGAAATATTTAGAATTCCCTTTTTTCTCTATCCTCATTTCAAGACCTTAGTCTCTGAAGGTCAAGCTAAACTTCTCTATCTGAACCCTCCCAGTCTTAAAAGGAATTTCTACTCTAAGGTGCATACATAGTACTCAAATCAAGCTTGGGTAAAGAGACGTTTTTTAAGTATATAATATCTCTGGTCAAGTGTGACAGTAATGGGGGCAGCTAGGTGGCGCAGTGGATAGAGCACCGGCCCTGGAGTCAGGAGTACCTGAGTTCAAAATCCAGCCTCAGACACTTAATAATTTCCTAGCTGTGTGGCCTTGGGCAAGCCACTTAACCCCATTGCCTTGCAAAAACAAAAAAAAAGAAAGAAAGAAAGAAAGAAAGAAAGAAAGAAAGAAAGAAAGAAAGAAAGAAAGAAAGAAAGAAAAAAGAGTGACAGTAATGTCACCCCCTGCCTCACATTGTAATATTCATTCTCTCATTAATTGTTAACCTATCAGGGTAATTCCCATCACAAGGAATTCCTACTTTTCAAATGATTTATTTTTAGACTTCCTAAAGTCCTCTCCAGGGTTGCATCATGGAGTGGAGGTGAACCTAGATTCTTGAAATTTAAGTCAATGGAGGTCAAACTATGAATCCATCATGATTTGTCTTTGGTCTAAGAAAGACTATCAAATGGTCATTTCTCTATTAATAAATGTGCTGGTCTTATTAATAAATGATTAAATTCCTCAGAAATGATGTCTCTTAAAACTTATTCAATGACATATTATCCTTGCTTCAACACATTCCCTTTTTAAGTTACTTCCTTAGCGACACACAGTTGGTAAGTATCCAAGGTCAGATTTGAATTCAGGAAGATGAGTTTTCCTGACTTTAGGCCAGGTATTCTGCCTACTGTGCCACCTAACTGGGGCCTTAGACTCTGGAGTCAGAAGGACCTGACTTCAAATCTAACCTCAGGCACTTGATAGTTACTAGTTGTGTGACTTTGGTCAAGTCACTTAACCCTGACTGTCTCATATTCAGGACTTTCTCCCTTTGTCCTGGTTCATACCTGGCCAATGACCTGGATATCTTGAAAGGAAAAAGTTGAAGATGGTAACTTAGCACAACATCTCCTTATTCAAATTCACTTGTTTGTCATTACATCACCTTCCTGATATAATAGTCTTCTTGAAGGATGAAGAACAAACATCAACATTCACTTTTTTTTTGCAAGGCAAATCAGGTTAAGTGACTTGCCCAAAGTCACACAGTTAAGTACTTAAGTATCTGAGACTGGATTTGAACTTGGGTTCTCCTGATTCCAGGACCAATATGCTATCTACTGCACCACCTAGCTGCCCCTGACATGTATTTTTAAAATCTAAATTGGCTTGTCAGTTCCCAATGTATCCAAAGGAGCTTTTTAGACCTTTTCCTTCTCATGTGAACTTTTTTTTCATACCTTCAAAGTTGACTAGAATCACAGAATAACAGATATGGAAGAGAACTTAGAAGCCATCTGAGTTGACTGACTTGAACATCAGTCCCCTCTACATCAGACCTAGCAAGTGATCCTCTGTCTGAAGGTTATTCACAGAATTTTTTCTTCCTTTTCTTTGTAATTTTATAATTGATGATTCAGTACTCCCCTCATAGTAGGTACTTAATAAAAATTTCTTGAATTGAATCCAGCAAAAAAAAAAAAAAAACAAAGTTCCTATGTATATAGCACTGCTATGTGGGTGGGTTTCAAATTTGGGTTTCACAACAACCTTAAGAGGTACAGAGTATTGATTAGCTTCATTTTATTCATAAGGATATGGAGATTCAGAGAAATAACATGACTTGCCTAGGGTAACATAGCATCTGAGGATAGCTTCAAATTCAGGTTTTCTTGATCTCTAAGTCTTAGCTCTAATCAATATGGAATATTAATTTGTGTAATAATAGCTGAGATTTGTTTTTTTTTTTAAATTTATTTAAGCATTGGGGTTAAGTGACCTGCCCAAAGTCACACAGCTAGGCAATTGTTAAGCATCTGAGGCTGGATTTGAACTCAGGTTCTCTTAACTCCAAGGCTGGTTCTCTGTCATCATATCACCTAGCTGCCCCAATAGCTGACATTTGTTAAGAAATTTAAGGTTTGCAACCATTTCATTTTTTAAGTAAATAGCATATTATTTTTTCTAATTACATATAAAGATAATTTCAACATTCATTTTTCATAAGATTGTGAGTTCCAAATTTTTCTCCTTCCTTCCCTCTTCTTTCCCTTCCCCCAAATGACAGCCAACCTGATATAGATTAGTTGCATGCCATCATTTTATGCATATTTTCACATTAGCATTGTTGAGAAGGAATAAATAACAAAAGGAAAAAAATCTACAACATCCCCCCCCCCCCCATGAATGTTAAATAGCATGCTTTGATATTCATTCAGATGCCATTGATTCTTTCTCTGGGTGTGGATAGTATTTTTTTATCATGAGTCTTTTGAAATTGTTTTGGATCATTAGATGACTTAGAAGAGTTTAAGTCAATCATAGCTGATTATTGCATAATGAAAAATATTATACTGGTTCTGCTCATTTCACTTTGCATCGGTTTATTTTAGACTTTCCAAGTATTTCTGAAATCTGCCTGCTCATCATTTCTTTTTTCCCTTGAGATATTTGAATTTTATTATTTTTTATTTATTATTTTACTTCTCCCAAATCACAAGGAAAAACAATTTTTAACATTCATTTTTTAAAGCTTTGAGTACCAAATTCTCTCTTTCTCTCATCTTCTCTCCTCCCCCCCCCAGAAATCAAGCAATTTGATATAGGTTATAAATGCATACTCATGCAAAACATTTTCATGATAGTTATATTATGAAAGAAAACAGACTACTCCAAAAAAAATCTTGAGAAAAATAAAGTAAAAAAATGTATGCTTCAATCTTATTCAGATACCATCAGCTCTTTCTCTGGGGATGGAAGGCATTCTTTATCATAAGTCTTTCAGAATTCTCTTGGGTCACAGTTGCTGAGAAAAGCTATAATTCATTCTTGATCTTTCTGTATTATTACTGTTAGTTTGTACTCAGTACATTTCACACTGCTTTAGCTCATGAATGTCTTTCCAGGTTTTTCTGAGAGCATCCTACTCATCAATTCTAATAGTAAAATAGAATTCCATTACAATCACATACCACAACTTGTCCAGCCATTAGAATGTGCATTTGATGGGTAGTCTCTCAATTTCCATTTCTTTGATAGAATAAAAACTTTGCAACCACTTTAAATATACAATTGTATCTGTCTCTCACAACAATTCAGAGGGGATAGATACTAAAGGTATTATTATCCTCAGTTCTGACAGGAGAAAACTGAGGTTGTGACTTGATCATGGTTATAAGACTAAGATGTATAGGAGGCAGGGCTCCTATATTTAACCCAGAGCTCTCTTGACGCTGAAACCTACTATACTACACTGTTTCTCAAAGTACATTGATTACCCATAATCAGCTTCAAACCAAAAACCATAATTCTCCTTGAATATTTATGTGAATCATTATATCAAAAAAAAGAAAATTAAATAATAAAGATATAGCACTTTAAGACTTATAGAGAAATTTTTCTACAATATTTCCTTGAGGTAAATAGTAAATGTATTGTTTTCTTTCTTTCAGAGATGAGAAACTAAAACTCAGTTTAAACAATTTGTTCAGAATAACATAATGGCTGGCCTTTATCATGAGTTTAAATTTGGAAGGGCTCTGACAAGTCCTATATTTTACAGATATGGAAACTGAAGTCCAGGTGGGTGATTTGAGATGCTGAGGGCAACAAAGATCATGTTTGAGGTGGGATTAGAATATAGGTCTTCCAGTTCTAAAGAAGTCATGATGGGAAAAAATGTTATCTTCCTCCAGAGGAAAAAAGTCTAAATGCAGTTTGAAGTAAATTTTTTCACTTTTTTTTTACTTTTTAGTGTGTTTTTCCTTTTGAACTATTTCTTCTTTCATAATATGACTAATAGGAAAATATTTTTATATGGTGACACATATATAATCTATATCAAATTTCTTACCATTTTAGTGGGGGAAGAGGGAGAAAAATTTGGAACTCAAATTTCTAAAAAAATGAATTTTAAAAATTGCCTTTATATGCAAATAGAAAAAACAAAATATTATTAAAAAAGAGCATAGGCCTTCCTGACATCAAGTTCAACACTTTATCTACTTAGTAACACTGTCTCCTATTAGGGTTTAGAGTTTGCTAATAATATTTCATCCTTTATTTCTAGTATGGATTATAGTCAGTCTTAAACTCAAACTTCTGATTATAAGACTTGTACAATCTCTATCATGATGGCTGCCTTTATATGTGTTAATATTGTATATAATGATGATAACTAACAATTATATATATGTACATATACACATACACATACACATACACACACACACACACACACACACACACACACACATATATAAATATAAACAGATAGCTAAGTGGTGTAGTGGCTAGAACGCTGGGTCTTAAGTCGGGGTAGTTCCTCTTTATGAGTTCAGATATTGCCTCAAGACATTTAGTAGCTATGTGATCCTGGGCAACTTAAATCTGCCTCAGTTCTTCATCTGTAAAATAAGAAGGAAATGGCAAATCATTCCAGTATCTTTGTCAAGAAAACTTCAAAAGGGATCATGAAGAGTTAGAAATGACTGAAAAATATCTAAACAATAACACACACATATATTTTTATATTTGTATTTATGGTTTCAAGATTACTTTTCATTTTTATCATGAAAGCATCCCATGTTATCATTGTACTTTATGAATAAGGAAATGTGAGAGAATTTATGCATAACAACTTCAATGTCATATAGCTAGTAAAGTGGCAGAGCTGAAATATGAAACTTTTTCAAATTTTGTTCTTTTCTTACCATACCACAATTATTTACATATGAAACTATCAGTCTTTAAAAATGATCAAAACTCAAACATTCATAGACAATATGTTTGTCTATAACTATTATTTGAATTATATCTGTTATTGAAGCACATTACAAAACTTAATTACAAATGTTTTTATGTCTTATGTTATAAATGTCGTAAGTTCTATGAGATTTATTTTTGAAGAAGCCAAAGGAATCCTATTCATATTATCATCAAAGTAGGCTTCTTTGATCACTTCAACTTCTTTTTAGAAATCAACTACAGTCAAAATAAATGAACTCTATGGTAAATTCTTAACATAAAAACAGAGTGCAGCAGAAAAGACTGAAAGCATATAAGTTTGGTGAATAAAGCTAGTGTAGTACCAATGTAAAGGAATTTCCATGTACATATGAATAAATACTTCAGGATGTGGGGGCTGGGGATGCAAAGGAATGAGGGAAGTTATGCTAGAACTAAAAGACCATTGATAAGAAGAATGGGAAGCAAGAAATGTCTTTAGTTGCTATTCATCTAAACTATGAAAGAAGTGCCAAGAAATAAGTTCTCTAGAAAAGAAAGTTCTATTTAATGGCAAAACTTGTTTAAAAGGGTAAATTAGCTAAGGTCAACCAGAGGTCACTTTCCAAAAGTCAATAGCCATATGAAGGTCTTTTAAACATTTACATTGTCATAAAAGAAAAAAATGTAGATTAACAGGGAAAAACAGGGAGGTATAATTGTGGTAATAATAATGACAATTGGTTTATACTTAGATATGAACATACTATTAGGTGAGGACAGCAAAAAGAAAAAAATTAATTTATATTTCAGTTTAATTAAAGGTCTAAATGTGACAACATTTTGATCTTATCCCTTTGAGGCTTTCTGTTGTAATAGCTTGGTCATTAACTTAATAGGCTAATGGAAATAGCAAGGTAATCATATACCATGAAGACTTGGATCTGTATGAACCCCTTAACTTGGATTTTATTATCCTGAAATCCAAAATAATGAGTTAGTTCAATGGGGAAGTTCCTTTCCTGTTCCATTAACATTTCCAATCCATTCAGTTCTCATTCCAACAAAAAGGCTGTTACTCTCTCATTTTCTTTCATTTTCCACTTCTATTAATGTTTAAATGCCCATTTCCCCCCCTCTTCCTGTAATTTATCTCTTGATTGTCTCTATTTTTATTTTTATTTTTTTGCCTTATTTCATCAGGTGCAGTTTTTTACTCTGTAGTTCCCTTTTTTTCTTGATTCCTGGATAGTTGACAGTTTTTACAAACACAATTTGAAAATACCCTCTTCCTTTAGACAGATTACTTTTCTTATACACAAAAAACTACAGGGTGGTGATTTTGTCAAAACAGCACGTGCAGGAGGTAAAAGCACACAGGCTGTTATTTATCAATGGAAACTACATGTTGACTTGTGTAGAAAGATTTGAAAATTACCCCTAAAGATCAGAGAGAGTCTAAGCTAAATTCAGATATGAATCCATGTTAGCATGATAGCTATGGAAAGGATTCATTCAGATAAAATACCAGTAGAAGAGAGGATCTTTCTTAAGAAAGAAAGGCAAAATAACCCCACCTCAGTTTAATTTCTTTATTTTGCAGCCACTTATTCTATAATATTTACGAATTAAAAACATTTTCATGATGTGTTACAATGAGAGGAAGATGGACTAGAACATCTCTATAAGGTTCCTTCTAGCTCTGATATTTTGATTCTCTGATTTTATTTACTTTTATTAGTGGATTATGATGTTTGTCCATAGTTCTCAAAGAAGACTATGATATAAGGGAGGTGATACCATTGACAAAAACATGAATTGGATTTGAGTGAGGAAGGAATGCTCTGCTAAGTCATCAGCCTCACTTTCTCCTCCAGAGCCATTTGGGTCCAGTGACCAGATATGAATCTGGACTACTGGAGATGGCCCTGGATGTGGGACAATCAGGGTTAAGTGACTTGCCCAAGTCACCCAGCTATATTTTTGGAAAAAGAAATAGTTATTTCCAGCTTTGCAAAACCAAATTTTATTTTGATCACACAAATAGTATCTGTGTGAATTTAAATTTACCCAGATTTGAACTACAAGGAACCTCACATGTGACTGAAATAGCATATACTGTTATATTGCTTATTATCATTCATCATTTATCTAGAAGTTTTTGCCTGATTTTTTATGATGATGTGCATCTTTCTCATACACATCTTTTCATATTATTTATCATCTTCTATTGACTTTTAATTAGTTTTTCATAGGAAACTCAATTTTCTAAAGTAGATACCCAAAGAACATATATGATATACTCTAACGTGTATATATATATATATATATATATATATATATATATATATATATATACATATATATGGTTTTTGGAAATGATGTTGAAGATATCGATCACAATGATGATAAATGGAGATTGAGCCAGTGAATAAAGACAATATTCACAAATATCTGGGTCGCCTCTGGAGGCAAGACTAATAAAGCATGAAGATATCAAGGACAAGGTGATGACTGAATATGTTAAGAGACTTAAGGCTGAGATCAAGGCTGATAAGAAGAGCATATTTAAAGCAATTAACATTTGTGCAATGCCAATCTTAATGTACACATCTAAAAAATGGAATAATAGATTTTGATAGTGTCCTAAAAATTCATATAAAATTTTCTAAAAAGGTTTTCATACTTCTAATTTACAAACAAATACATACCCACACATACCTTTGAGTCACATAGAGCTTTTTTTTTTGAGTTACATAGATCTTAATGTAATACACCTCTTGGGCCTGGAATGAAATGCTTTTATATTTGCACTTAGGGTCCTTGCAAAGATCTAATCCAAATACAATTTTAAAAAAATATATTTATTTAAGGCAATTTAAGTGATGCCCAAGGTCACACAGCTAGGCAGAGGCCACATTTGAACTCAGGTCTTCTTGACTCCCGGGCTGTTGGTCTATCCACTGTGTTACCTACCTGCCTCTGAATACAATAATTTTAAAGGAACTTATCAATAATGCTCAAATACTGTCAAAGAAATGCTAAAATATACTTCAAAATTTTAGATTGTTTATTTAAAATATAAGTAAGTGGGAAGTCTGGGTGAAAAATTTCACTGTTGAACAAAACAGATAAATTAATTATGTTGTGAAAAAACTTGAAAGTTGGGAATGTATTTCTTGACAGATATCTGGCAAGAATATTGCAGTGATAAAGACACCTCTAACTGACATAATACTAAAACATACCTCTAACTTCAAATGGGAGCAAAAATAAAATTCAGTCCAATGCAATAAACACTTATCAAGTATCCTTTCTTCAAAAAGATCTTGGGGTACAAAGAACAAAAATCAAACAACCTCCCCAACAAAACCCAGGTCTTACTCTTAATAATATTTTACCAGGGAAAACAATGATAAACTAAACTTCAGAAAAATAATAGTTTAAGGATAGGGATAGTTTGAGTGTAGGGTTGGTTTAATTTTTGTTATTGTAGTCGGGAAGTATAGAAATTTAATCTTGGAATTAAGGAACTATAGTTTCAGGTTCTGCCTCTAATACATGTAAAGAGTATAACTATAAGCATAAACTGGTCATTTAACCTCTCAGTGGTCTTCAGGTACCATGTGTGGACTCCAAGATTTATAAATACATATCAAAAAGAAAGCTGATAATCTCCATTACTATATATTCCAGAAGGATTAATTTTTATCATAAACTGATGGAAACACATGCCCAATATGTATAGGTTCAATTAATGTTTGTTGAATTGTACTAAGACCAAAGATAGCTGATGTATTACGATCCCCCCAAATTTCTGTCAGAAAGATTATATACATACTGAACTTAAAATACTTATTCTTCTTGCTCAGACACACACACACACACACACACACTCTTAATTCTGGCATTCAATTTGCATTCTTTCCTTTCTATCTTTTACCTGCAGATTTTAAGCTATTTATTTCCCTAATCTTTATTTACTTATATATATATATATATATATATATATATATATGTATATAAATTTAACATATTTTACTGATCAAAAATCTATTTTCTCTCCCTTCCCTACTCCCCTACATCAAAGAAAGAGAAATAAAATTCTTGTAATAAGTATACATAGTCAAACAAAGCAAATTTGGCCATGTACAAAAAATATATGTCTTAAGCACACTTTGAGTCTGTAACTTCTCTGTTATGAGAGAGGTAGTATTTTTCATCGTAGGTTCTCTGGAACTAGAATTGGCCATTGCATGGTCTTACAAAGTTGTTTATTGATATGGCATAAATTATTCTCCTGGTTCTTCTCACTCTGAAGCAGTTCACATAATCAATCAACTTTTTAGATGAAGTGCTATAGAAGGGGAAGAGAAAGTCCAGAACAAAACTTTGAGGGATACACTATGGTTAGAAGGCATGCAATGATTTTTAAAATGATAGAGATAGAGGCAGAGGAGTAATCAAATAGGTAGGAGGAGAACTAGAAAAGACTGATGAACAGAAAACCTAAAGAGAAGAGAATATCAAGGAAGAGAGAAAGATCAACAGTATCAAATGCTGCAGAAAATTCAAGGAGAATGAGGGTTGAGAAGAGGGCATTGGTCAACTACAAGAGCATTAATTACTTGGGAGGGAGCAATTTCAGAGGAGTGATAAAGTTGGAAGATTAGCTACAAAGGATAGAAGAGTTATAAGATGATAATTAATAGGGATAGAAGGATCAAGTGAGAGTTTTTTCAGGAAAAGGAAGACATGCACATGTTAGGGAATCAGCCAGTAGAAAGGAAGAGATTGAAGAAAAGTCTAAGAGTGAGTATGACAGAAGGAACAATCTGCTGGAAGATATGGAATAGAATGGGATTTTTTGATCAATTAGAAGGGTTATCATTGATGAGTAGTGGCACTTCATCATGAGACAAGGGGAAGGAGAAGAAAGTGACAGAAGACATCTAAGTGATAGGAAATGAAAAAGAAGAGAAAAGAGGGAATTCATGGGGAGTGGACTCAATTTTTTTTTTTTCTGTAAAACTATGAGGCAAGTTTTTTCTGCTGAGAGAATGGGGGGTGGGGGAAAGGAGGCACCATGGGAGGTTAGAAGAGAGATGAAAATATTTGAAATTGCCACTTTGGAGAGTGAAATAAGTAGTTGATGAGAGTGATTTAATAGAATTGTCTGGAAGGGTAGAAGGTGGCATGAGTGGAGTGAGGACCCCAATGAGGTTATGCAGCATGAATCTGTAGTGGATTCACTTACAGTGATTGCATGATTTTCTATACTTATGCTCAGCAACATGTGTGTGGGAGCAAAGGCAATGCATGTTGGGAGTGATCCAAGGCTGAGGTATGGCTGTAAGGATTTCAAAGAAATAGTGGAGTACTGTATTGATTCATTAAAAGAGAATGGTAAGTGAAGAGAAGATGACCTGGGAAAGAATTGAATGGTCAAGATATTGAAGGTCATGGTACAGATAAAGAGTTAGGTTTTATAAGGGAAGGCAGAGAGAGAGAGAGAGAGAGAGAGAGAGAGAGAGAGAGAGAGAGAGAGAGAGAGAGAGGTGAAAAACAATTGATTATGGTCAGATAAGGGGATTTCAGAATTCTTATACACAGAGGTGGAACATTTGTGGGTGACAGCAAGATCAAGGATATGAACATCTTTTCTGGGGGCTCATAGAAGATGAGTAGATTGGGGAATGATCAATATTTATATAAAAAGTGTCCTAGAATGAGGACAGGAATCAGGGAGAAGAGAAAAATTGGGGGTCTTTAAACAGCAGCCACTAGGATTCTGACTGGAAAATAGATATTAATAGAATGAATTCAAAGGCAGAGAAGTAATTGAATGATAAAAAAGGGTGAAAATTTGGAAGTAGCATTGGGGAACAAGGGATATTTCAACTCCTCTGCCTCTTCCACTGAGCTAAGTAGAATAAGTATTACTAGTTCTTTTGTAATTTCTTTTTTTTAATTTTTTTTTTTTTTTTGTTTTTTAGATTTTTGCAAGGCAAATGGGGTTAAGTGGCTTGCCCAAGGCCACACAGCTAGGTAATTAGTAAGTGTCTGAGACTGGATTTGAATCCAGGTACTCCTGACTCCAAGGCCGGTGCTTTATCCACTATGCCACCTAGTTGCACCCCTTTTGTCATTTATTAAAGCACAAAAAGCACTTAAAGTTTTGCAAGTCATGGCATTGTCCTCCTGATATCATGGTCCTCTTTGAGAATGAAGGAAAAAAATGAATGGACAGAAGTACAATAGCATTCTATTATATTCAGATCCATAATTTGTTCAGGTATTACCAAACTGATAAGAACCCCTTTAGCTTCCAGTTCATAGCTACTACAAAAAAAAAAGATTTATGCTATAAATATTTTTGTTCATGTAAGTCCTTTCACTCTTTCTTTGAAAATTGTCTCTTTAAAAACCTATAGTAAAAAACCGGGCTCGTCACTAAAAATTTAACATGTCTTTATCAAAAAAAAGAGGGGGAAAGCTGATAAATATTCCCCCAAGCACAAAATAAACAAGTTAAAACTTATAGAAATAATTTTGGAGCAAACAACTCTTACTTCACAAAACAATAGTCAAATTGAACAATAGTAATAATTCTCAGGATTTTTTCAAATATAATTAAAAGTGGTTTGTCTCTATGGAACTGCTGAAATCACTATATTCAAACATAAAATCATGAGTTGCTCTGTGGGAAATGTCTATGTGAATCACTCAACACTGTGTAGATAAAATAGCTTCAAACAAATGGCCAAATTGTACAGAGTTGGAGAGTTTATGATTGTGATTTTAGGATCAGAAATTATAGGCAAGCTATCTAGACAAAATGATTTGTCTGCACTTAAGCTTTGGGCTTTCCCAACTTAGAATTTAATCTTTTCAAGGTTGCATGATGTCCGGATAAAATGAGGAGAGTTACTTAAGTCTCATTATCAGTAATGTCCTTCAAGAGATGGAATTTTTAAAATTCAGGAATTTGGAAGAAGGGAAGAACTCTGAATCTCCCCAAGATATTGGTTATTGGGGCAGCTATTAATTAATTTATTCATTCATTCATAGGGAAGTTTGAGGATAGGCACTGGTCCTAGAATCAGGAGGACCTGAATTCAAATTTGACCTCAGCCACTTAATAATTATCTAGCTATGTGACCTTGGGCAAGTCACTTAACCCCATAGCCTTGCCAAAAAAGTATATTGATTATTAATAATCACATCTTTTATTTCCTTCCTTCCTTTTTTCTTTCTTTTTCTCTCTTTCTGTTATTTTGCACAAAATTAGTATTATTGAACATATGTAGCCCATATTAGATTGCTTAATGTCTCAGGGATGGATAGAATTTGGAACTCAAAAACTTTAAAAAAAATCAACAAATGTTAAAATTTTTTTTTACATATAATTGGGGAAAATGAAATATTATTTTAAAAAATACAAGAAATTAGAGAGGAAATGAGGGAAGATTCCAAAAGGTTATTCTCTACAAGACCTAATTATACAAGGACATGACTCCAACTGCAGAATGTCAGAGTTGGAAGGTAGTGTAGAGATTATCTGATTTCTTAAGGTCACTTATGGTAAACTCGAGCACAAAAGAATAGTAGCAAGCTAGTGACTTATTTGAGGAATATTTCTATCTGAACCACACTAGAAAAGATAATGACATAATAGTAGTGGTAATAATAATAAAAGTGATTGTTTATTTTATTCCATTATACAATAATCTGATTATTATGATTATTATTTTTATGGTTTTTTGCAAGGCAAATAGGGTTAAGTAGCTTGCCCAAGGCCACACAGCTAGGTAATTATTATTAAGTGTCTGGGGCTGGATTTGAACTCAGGTACTCCTGACTTCCAGGGCCAGTGCTCTATCCACTGCGCCACCTAGCTGCCCCAATATTCTAATTATTATTAAAGATAAAGGAATAATACCAAGTTATCAATTTATCCAGAATTATTGCTATCTGAACTCTATCAAACAAGATGAAGAAATAACAACAAACAATAATAATAACTAGGATTTATATAGTTTTTATGGTTTGCAAAGTTACCTATCATCTCATTTGATCATAATAACCCTGGGAAGTGGGTGCTATTATCAGAATATAATAGTTCATACTCAATAGCACTTTGAGTTTCTAAAAGCCCATTATTCATATTAATCCTATAAAGTAAGGAATATTATTACTATATTCCATTAAGTTAAAGTGACTTACCTAAGATTACACAGCTTAGAGATCCACAACCATCTCTATATTTCCTAGACCCTAACTTTTCACATGGATAGTGCATTACTTCCCTCATTCTTCTGAAATATAAATCGTGTCATCTGTAATTAACTTGCTTTGTCCCATCACACTTAGCAAGTGTATGTTCTAAAATGCATGTCACGTCATCATCATCATCATCATCATCATTATTATTATTATTTTACAGATGATACAATTTCCCTCCTAGAGTAGGGGTTGTATGGAACAATCTCTGTCCTTCCAAGCTACACCCACCATAGAGTACATCTGACTGCAGCCTCAGCACAGAGAGGATCAAACTCTTAGTTCTGTTTGTTCCCAATAAGGGAGAGGCAGCTGTCCAAATACACCTCCACACTTGTGGTCTACAAATCATTCCCCTCAAATTGCCCCTCTGGCAATGTGGTGGTATGAAGTGGAAAGATGGTGAAGTTTCTCATCCCTTCTTACCTGTAATGACCTTGGGCAAGTCAATACAATTTTCTCATTGGCAAAATGGAATCAAGAAATTAGATACTAATCTCCACTTTTCCTTACAACTATGACATTCCCTAGTTTGTGGCCGTGTCCTATTGTAATTAGAACTTTTAGGGAACAGCCTTTTGGAACCCCTCCTTCTTCCCCTCCTTTCCTCTTAGCAACTAGTTCTCTGACCAATGTCTACAGATGGTATGCAGACCTAAAATCTTCTTTGGCCAGATATGTACACCACAGCTAAGTATAGGATGACTAATAAGCTTATCAATTCTGAACACTCTTTTAAAGGGAAATAGGGATTGGAAGAGGGACATCTTGCATGGAGACTAAAAGTAAACTGGAGAGGTTTGTTCCTATATTGGAGAGGTTACTTTCTAAATATCTCTTAAAAAGTGAAAACACTTGGAGCGGCTAGGTGGCGCAGTGGATAGAGCACTGGCCCTGGAAGTCAGGAGTACCTGAGTTCAAATCCGGCCTCAGACAATAATAATTACCTAGCTGTGTGGCCTTGGGCAAGCCACTTAACTCCATTTGCCTTGCAAAAACTAAAAAGAAAATGAAAAAGTGTAAAAAAAAGTGAAAACACTTAAAGGTGACTTCCCTTGCCCTTTCTACTTGACTACTGATGCCTCATCCAGGCTCCCAAGAGATCTATTGTTTTCATTTACTAAGGAAGGAACCATCTGACTCAAACTTCCCTATGAATGAATGAATAAATTAATTAAAAAGCATTTATTAAACTTTTACTAGTGACAGTGGGTCAATATGCATTTTTAAGTATGTACTATTTGTCAGAAAATGCAGATTCAAGTAGGAAGGTATAGTGCCTATTCTCAGTAAGCTTGCAGTTTCATGGGGAAGGCATTTTATAAAAGGGAGTGAAGGGGTGGGAATGAGGGAGGGGAAAAGGAAGTTACCCAGGTTATGGGGGAATTTCTGGTAGAGAAGAGTTATCAGTTAGCTGCCTGGAAAAGAATGATTGGTTCAGGCTTCCTCATTAAATTGAAGGTGATATCTCAGGAGTGGAGGGTATTCTAACATGAGAAATTTCCAGCAATGTAGTGAGCTACCAGGGTAACGAGGATTTTATGGCATGGTAGAGGAATTTCTACAAATGATTCTTGTAGATGTTATACTTTGGCAATTCAAATACCCCCCCCCCCCCCGCCCCAGAGAGAGAGAGACAGAGAGAGAGAGAGAGAGAGAGAGAGAGAGAGAGAGAATCCTTGCCCTCAAGGAGTTTGCATTCTAACTGAGGAAGGCAGCACATAGAGAGTACTGACCTGGTAGGATTTTTTGGTTAGAGATTTAGTCAAAAGGACTAAAGTCTGACAAAGGGGACAAAAGGGAGCAAACTCTAGAACAGGGGTTTTTTAATTTTTTATGACATGGCAATCTGGCTACACTTCAGACCCCTTCTTGGAATAATATTTTTTAAAATAATTGAAGGAAAGGCTAAATTCCAGTTTGAAATTAATAAAAATAATGGTATATTTTTTCCTATTCAGTTCATGGATCCTAGGTTAAGAACCCCTGCTCTATTGTTGGCTTCTCAGTGAGGTGTGGAGATGAGGGAGGATCTGGCACTCAAAATTAGAAAAAAAAAGTTTTTACATGTAATTGGGAAACAAAAAAAATTAAATGAAAAAAGATCTTAAGAACTCCTTTGCTAGACTTTCCATAGGACCCAATTAGTACAAATAGTAAATCTTGTGAATTAGAATAATTTATACTATTCAAATATATAATTATATGTACAATATAAGTTACTGGTTATAGCCAAATGGAAATTAAAATAATTCTTCCACTTCATGGGTTCACTATTTGCACTAATCAGAACCTACCTGTAATTCCCTTTTTTCTTTTCTGAAATTTCACCTTAGAGGAGCCAAAGGGACAATCACTACATTTTTTTGATGTGTTAGCATACTATATTTAGAAACTCAAGACTGAAGGTGACAACAAAGTGAAGGACTCACTTATGAGGGAAATATCACACAAAGTAAAGGGATAGAAGAGAACTGCCTCCCAGTGGCACAGTGAGCCCAGAGCCCAGCCTGGGCATTGTGAGGTGGGGTTGAATCCAGCTAACAGATGTGTTTGTGTGTGTGTGTGTGTGTGTGTGTGTGTGTGTGTGTGTGTGTGTGTGTGGTGTCTGGTGGATTAGCAGTGCATTCCCATGAACTACAAAGAGAGATCAAATCTGGAACATTTGTCATCAAGGATGTGGCCGTGTTGTTCAGGATGCAAGGTAACTAGAGCTTTTCCCGGGACTGCTTTAGTCTTTTCAGACAAGGGGTCACTCTAATCCTTCCTGTTTGTATTGTGAATGCAGAGGCAGGGAAGTTTAAGCTCTGTGAGGGCACATTACCAACACGATAGAAGCTTTTGGAAATAACTAGGCCAAGGGAGGGTTTTTGGTTATTTTTGTTTTTGTTGTTTAAAAGGAAGGAACACAATTCTTAGCCTTTTAAAGAGTTGCTAATGCTGGACCACTATTATATGAGTGGAACAGACATAGCAGCTTTCCAAACCAAGTAAATTTCCAAACTAAATGAATTTTATTCCCGTAATATTGCCTGTGTAAACATTTTCCCTTTCTACTCATGTTTTTTCTGTTTTGTTTCTTCTTTTTGCATAAAATCAATAGAAGAATGCATTCCTCGATTATTGTGAATATATCAGAAACAAAAATTTTCATGTGGCTTTAGTTTATTAAGCATATATTTAAATTGGCTAACTTTTTTTTTTAGAAAAAAGTATTTGGTAAGAGGTATAGAATTAAATGAATTACCTGTTATCACTTGGCCAGTAAGTCCTGGAACTGAGGTGTCAATCAGGTTTCAAATATGTGTGCTTTTTACTCTACACTATGGTGTGCCTTTTGCTGCACATCACAGAGGGCTACCTATGAGATTGCCAGCTTTTGAAAACTTTTCATTATAATATTCACCATCATCAGTCCTACACTGAGCAGCTGGGTGGGGCTGGACCTAAAGTCAGGGAGAGCCAATCAGCCTCAGATACTTCCTGTGTGACCCTAGCTAAGTCATTTAATCTGCCTCAGTTTCCTCAATTGTAAAATGAGAATCATAAAAGTACCCATCTTTAGGGCTGTTGTCAGATCAAATGAGATAATAATTGTAAAGCACTTAGTACAGTGCCTGTCAATATTAAATGTTTTATAAATTTTAGCTATCATTATTAACCTCTCTGTGACTGTTTCTTCATCTGTGAAGTGAGGATAATAATAACACCTCCCTCTCACAAGCAGGGGTTGTTGTGAGGATCAAAGGACTGTAAAAAGTTTAGGACTTGTTTGGCATTATTATATACATATTACTTATTATTAACTGTAGTGAGAGAGCATTGGCTCCAACTCAAAGGATGGGTTGAAGATCCAGCTCTTAAATTTAGTAAAAATAACTAGTATCTAAATAGTGTTGTAAGATCTACAAAGTGCTTTGCATATATGATCTCATTTGATCTTCATGTAAACCCTTACCACCAATTTACAGATAAAGAAACTGAGGTTGAAAAAGTTTATGTGATTTATCTGCTTGCATATCACTAACAAATGTCTGAGCAGAATTTCAAAAGTAGACTTTCCTAAATCCAAATCCAGCCCTCTATCTACAATGCCATCTATTTAGCTACTCATTAGCTATGTAACCACATGCAGTCTCTGTGAGCCTGTTTTCCTGTATATAAAATAAAAATAATATTTTCATTTCTTGGTGAGGGGAACGTTCATTCCAGGGTGTGCCGGCACTTCTTTACCTACAATTTATATATTCCTTTGCCCACAGATAATAGAATGCAGCAAATCAAGAGAAAATTTCCCCCCACCAACTTGACCACTCTCTGCTATCTAGCTTGGTATCAAATCAAGAGGTTTTGCAAGACTTTGCATAATCCATATCTGTTGAATTGAATTAATACCCTCCAGCCTGATTTCTGATCCAGTTAACATTATGAGCCCTTCAGAGTTTTTTGATCCTGGTTTTGATCATTCTTCTGTTCCATTTATGTTTACACTTTATGGCCCTCTAGCTCTACGACTTGTATCCTAATTACTAATCTTGACTTTTTTTCTGCCATCTACATCTCTGTCCTCTCTGTA
This sequence comes from Macrotis lagotis, assembly GCF_037893015.1. Classification (NCBI taxonomy): domain Eukaryota; kingdom Metazoa; phylum Chordata; class Mammalia; order Peramelemorphia; family Peramelidae; genus Macrotis; species Macrotis lagotis. Next base: position 136,779,099 of record NC_133659.1, on the reverse strand, counting down.
ATAACTTCCTGGTTGTAGCATATTTCAGCTTTCCAAATTAAGAAGACTTTGACCAACACCATGGAACTTTTCCAATTACAACTCTTGATAAGACCCACTTCACATTATTGTTCTGAGGTCATTTTCAGATTCTCCCTTTGCCTCCCTCCATTAGCTCACTTTCCTCTTTTGAAGTCTACTCAATTAACATTTTCAACTTAGCCAAAATTATTGTTACTGTATTTTACAGACTTCTATACTGTATTATACTGACCTAATTCCTTCCTTTCTGCAGGAGTTTTGCACCTGGTGCATCATCTTCCTTCATATGAAAGTAGGGGACTTTCATAATGATGTGAATTCTCAATCAAATTTCTTGACCTCCCATTTCTTCAATCTCCTCAAGTCAAGTCCCCTGACTTTCTTCTTCACTTTGCCTCTGACACACATAGGGATGGTCACAGCTTAAATCACCCACAAATATTCCACTTACTTAGAGATTCTGATGTTTTCTTATCTACTCTTATTTTTCCACCTCTCCCGAATGATATTGTTACTATTATTAATAACAATAATACTTTTGTCCTTCATTCTCAAAGAAGACCACAACATCAGAGAAGTAATGGCATGACAAGCACATGAACTGATTTTGAGTGAGCGGAGTGGGAGGCTGGATTGGTTCTCCCTGACTTTAGTCATCAACCTCACTTTCTTCTCCAGAGTCATCTGGGTGTGAGTGACTAGATATGAATCAGGATGACTAGAGATAGCCCTGAATGTGAAGTAATCAGGATTAAGTGATTTGCCAAGGTCACACAGCTATTTAGTATCTGAGGTTGGATTTGAACTCAAGTCTTCCTGATTTCAGGGCTGGCATTCTACCCACTTGCACCATTTAACTGCCCCATCTTTCTCTAAATTTCACTTGTCCTATTCCTGTTCTTTGCTGTTATCAAAACCTCCATTTCCCGTACCACTCAGTACTTTTTAGGCAATTATCCTTGCTCTGACTTCACTTTACTTTTTATTTTATTTTTAAATAATATTTTATATTTTTCTAATTATGTGTAAAGATGGTTTTTGATCTTCATTTATATAAAATCTTGAGTTTCAATTTTTCTCCCTTCTTTTCTCTTTTTTCCCCCCTCTCTAAGATGGTATGAAATTTGGTATAAGTTATATATGTGGAATTATGTTAAACATATTTCCATATTGGTTACGTTGTAAAAGAAGAAACAGAACAAAAGAAAAAAAGCATACAGAAAAAATAAAGTGCAAATAGTATGCTTCGATTATCTGCTTTTTGAATCCATCAGTTCTTTCTCTGGATGCAAATGGCATTTTCCTTCCTGAATCTTATGGGACAGTCTGACTTCACTTTTCTCCCTATTCAATTATTACCTAATAGTTAGCCATTTCTCTTATGCCTTTGTGCTATCATTACTCTTGCCAACCTTGACCCTGGATTACTCCTGTCATTCACCTCCTTTGCTCCTATTCATAATCTGTTTTATGTAGCTGATAGAAATCCTACAATTGTGCTGACTGACTATGGTATAAATTCATGTTATCCTACCTCAGTTAGGTCTGACTCACACTTCATCAAAATAGTTCATTTATCCCTAATTGGTTCCTTATCTCACACCTTTTCCTTCCTTAAATTCCTCATATCTCTTCCTCTCACCTTTCTGTCAATTGAAAGTCTCCTAATTTACTGAAACAATTTAGATCATTCATTGTGAACTCCCCATTATCTAATTTTTTCATCTCATAACTGCTGAACATTATTTCCTACTCCCTTCTCTTGTCCTTTAGTCTTTGACAAAAGGTGGTCCCTCTCTCTCTGACAAATCCAATTCCTCTAAAAGTATATATACTTTATTGCATGTTGTTGTCTTTTCTAGAAGATTGTGTTATCATTCATACCCAATTCTCTCTCAAATCTTCAACCTCTCTATAGCCAGTGGTTTCTTCTGTATTGCCTTCAAACAGTATAAATCTTCCTCAGTCTTAAAAAGCATTCTAGGCCCTATTATTCTCTCAAGATATTATTCTACAATATTCTACAATATCATGTACTCTTTCCTCAATTTTAAAGTCAAGTTATTGTTTCTTTTTTTTTAAATTTATTTATTTATTATTATTATTATTATTTTTTTAGATTTTTCAAGGCAATGGGCTTAAGTGGCTTGCCCAAGGCCACACAGCTAGGTAATTATTAAGTGTCTGAGACCTAATTTGAACCCAGGTACTCCTGACTCCAGGGCTGGTGCTTTTATCTACTGCGCCACCTAGCCGCCCCTTTTTTAAAAATTTAAATAATATTTTATTTTCCCCATTTAATGTAAAGACAATTTTTAACATTCATTTAAAAAATTGGGTTCAAAATTTTCTTTCTCCTTCATCTGCCCCCTCCCAGAGACAAATACGTCTTCAAGCATATAAAACGTATTTTTGAAATAAGACACAGATCCAAAGAAAAAGAAATATAGAAAGCGAAAATCATTCATCTTTGATTCCATCAGGTCTTTCTCTGGAATTGGATTACATTTTTCATCATGAGTCTTTTGGAATTGTCTTGGATCATTGTATTTCTGAGAATAGCTAAAATCATTCAGAGTTGATTAATTTGCATAATGTTGTCCTGGTTCTGCTCGCTTCATTTTGCATCAATTCATATAAGTCTTTCCAGGTTTTTCCTGAAATCTACCTGGTCATCATTACTTAAAGCATAGTCATATTCCATTATAATAATGTATCACAACTTGATTAACCATTCCTCAATTTATGGCATCCTTTCTTTTCATTCTTTGCCACCACAAAAAAAGTTGCTATAAGTATTTTTCTACAAATACGTCTGTCTCCCCCCTTTTAAAATAAATCTTTTTGGAATATAGATTGAGAAGTGGCATTGTTGCATCAGTTTTCCTTTGAGCATATTTTGAGGAATTGCTATTCAGAATGACTGGATCAGTTTACAATTCTACAAACAATACATTGATGTCCCAATTTCTCCATAATTCCTCCAAAATTTATTATTTTCCTTTTCTGTCATATTAGCCAGTCTGGTGGGTATGATGTGGTACCTCAGAGTTGTTTTAATTTGTATTTCGCTAATCAACAGTGATTTAGAGCATTTTTTTTATGACTCTAGATAACTTTGATTTCATTGTCTGAAAACTGCCTGTTCATATCCTTTCACCATTTATCAATTGAGGAATGACTTATATTCTTATAAGTTTGACTCAATTCTCCATATATTTGAGATATAATATTTTTACCAAAGAAAATTATAAAATAGTTTCCCAAGTTCTTGGAAAAACTGTCTACACTTTCTATCTCCACTTCCTTTCTTTTTATTTGTTCCTCAGCCCTTTGCAATCTGGCTTCCAAACTTATTACTCAATAGAAGCTACTCACTTCAAAATTACCATGATCTCTTAACTGCCAAATCTGATAGTCTAATCCTTCTCAACCTATCTTCTGCATTTGACACTTTTCACCTAATTTTCCTCTTATATATTCTATACTTTTTGTGTTTTCATGAGACATCTTTCTCCTGATCCATTTCCTACTTGCACTCCTTTCTGACTCATCTATATCATATTCACTAATATTTTGGACTCTCTTTTCTCTCTTCTTTCTCTAAGCAAATTTATCAGCTACCATAGATTTAACTATTATCCTATTGCAGATCTATATCTGCCCATGTTTTGGACAGACACTGAACACAGGCAGCTATCTGGGCTCAGAATTGAATTGAATTGAATAGGATGAGTAGAACTGTCTATATTCAATTTGAAGAATTAAATGGCACCATCAATGATCACCAAATGTTTCATTATAGAAGATCTTAGCATTCTATTAGCAACTTTTTAACTATTTCCTTGATAAACCACCTGCAATTCAAATCTCTTTCTCCTCTAGTCTTTGCTTCTTCCTCCCCCTGCTCCTCCTTCAACTCCTCTCAGAGTCCAAACCTTGTGGTCTGGGGTTCTGATTGATGAGCTTTCATTTTATTTATTCCTCTTCTCAAGTACAGCATTATACTTTCTGTGGTAGCATGTGTATACTCCTTATTTTCTTTTCCAACTCTATATGTGTTGTCTTTTTTTTTTATTTGAATGCATAGTTCTTGAGGACAGAAGCTAGTATTTATTGCTTGTGTTTGTATTCTTAGCACTTAATACAATGCCTTAAAACATACTTTTCCCAATCATCTATTTATTCATTATTTCATTCACCATGATTAATTTTCTAGATAGCTAGAAGACTGGACCTAGAGTGAGAGAAAAACCCAAGTTCAAATGCTATCTCAGATATCTATTAGCTATGTGACATGAAAGTATCACTTAACTTGTCTGCCTCAGTTTTCTCAACTGTCAAATGGGCATCATAATAACAGCAACTACTTCACAGGATTGCTTTGAGGATTGAATAAAATAATATCTGTAAATTACTTACATAGTAAACACTTCATAAAAGCTTGTCTTCTGCCCATCCTCATACATGATTGTAATCATATAAAAAAAATCACATTCTCAGAAAGGTAACTCAAGAGCAATGGAGAATACATGGTACATTTAAGAGGGCTGCAGAATATCGAAAATGATGACTTCTATGGAAGAGTGATATGAAAGAAATAATAAAAAATCTGAAAAGGGAAATGTACTGGCCCCATGTATTGAAGAGGAGGGATAATAGCTAGTCTGAAATCTACATTGGTAACTAAAATATATAGAAAGACCCAGAGGAAGAACACAGAGGAGAAATCTGTCAGTGGGACCACAGATTCACTAAAATATAAATGAAAGAATTTTTCCCCAATGGGAAACACATGAAAATATTTTTTAAATAACCTTAATTATGTAACTCTCTTACTCTAGGGGGAATTTTTTATTTTGAATTGACAAACATAAAATAAAGTGTGTATGTCTGTATAATTAATAGAAGAGGATTGCACATGTAATTAATTCAATACATAACTTCCAAAACTGTCTTGCTCATATATAATTCTTCATGGTTTTTACTTCCCTTCCATTTTCCTCCTTTTCTTTTTTTTGGAGTAAATACCAAACCTCTCAAATCCATTTCACTTTTCATATATATACACATACACAAAAGTAAAACATATAGATACACACACACACACACACACACATATATATATATATATACACACACACACACACATATATATGTATATATACACATGGTTAAGCAAATCTAATTCTTGCATTGGGGGATATATGTTGCATCTTGAATCCAAATGAGTAATACAGATGAGGAAGTACTACTTTTTCAGGAGACAAATAATATATTTCATCATGTTCTCTGAAAATATAAGTGGTTAAAAACAAAGCTTTTAAAAGTTTTTACAGTGTTGTTATTATAAAAATCACTCTTGTTTTGCTTACTTTACTCTGCATCAGTTCATACAAGTTTTCTCATATTTTTCTGAAAACCTCCCTTTCATAATTTTTTTATGAACAACTCTCTCATTTTACAAATGATGAAATTGAGTATGTTTGTTGACTTGTCCAATGTTACATAACTATTCTCTAATTAAATAAATATTCTTTAATTGAAGTCGATGGAAGAACAAGTTCCACAATATAGAAACTGAATTTGCAGACAGATCTACTGGAGTACATTAGTGTCTAAATGTAAATGATATCTATTTTCAATACTGATATGAAATGTCTGGTCCAAAATATTAGTTCAACAATGAATTTTCATTTGAAAGAAAATTATACCAAATGTCTATTTTTTTTGGTAAGCCAATAAATTATTTTGCAAAGAAGTTATGAAAAATCAAAAGAATTTTGCTAGTTAAGTTTAGATTTTCTGCATTCAGTTCACAGTCTACCACACATTTGTTGGGGAAAAAAGTGTAAAGAATGAAATGGTGAGCAACTAAA